>NW_022111357.1:19108372-19117919 GCF_000313985.2 Echinops telfairi | reverse complement strand
AAAAAAAAAGACCATGGAAAGAGCTGGATTAAGTTCAAAGAGCTATATAAACAGTTTCAAATAGGGTGTGACATTCATTCAACATATATTTATTAAGTTCCTGCTATATGTAAGGCATATGCTTAACGTGCCTTGAAGGTGTGGGTTACTCTGACGTGAAGGTATAATGGGTTATGCGTGGGGCTGCTGATCCCAAGGTCGGCAGTTCAAAACTACCAGCCACTCCATGGGAGAAAGATGAGGCTATCTGCTCCCAGGGAGATTTTATAGTCTTGGAAACCCACTGGGAGGGCTCTTCTCTGGCCTATAAGGTCATTGTAGTCTGCATCAACTTGATGGCAGTACGTTTGTTTTTGTTTCGATGTGAGGCATAGTTCTAGGTGTGGCAATGGCAACACTGTTATTTGGCTTTAAAATAAAGAATGCTGGCTATAGTGCAGTGCGGGGGAAACAGAACTGGAAGAGAGTGTATGAGGCCAAACTCTCAACATTCACAGGTTAAGGAGTCTGGGAGGCCAAGGATCCCGTGGAGGTGTGTGGAAGAAACCTTCATGTCCTCCTAAGTGAAAGTCCCCCATAATAAGGCCAGTTTTAAAGTGCTGTTTGCAAACATGACGATGCTCATGGAGTATCGTCTTAGCAGTGGTTCTCAACCTGCCTCATGCCGTGACCCTTTCGTACAGTTCCTCATGGTGTAGTGACCCCAACCATACAATTATTTTTGTTGCTATTTCATAACTGTAATTTTGCTACTGTTATGAATTGGGGGACCTCTGTGAAAGGGTCATTCAACCACCAGAGGGGTCGCGACCCCCATGTTGCAAACCACTGGCTTAAAGACTATCTCCCTAAAGGTTATCTGCCATCGAAAGTAATCAGACCCTATTGTCTGTCAGCCTAAGTAGGACCCACTCCTTTCTGATAAGGATCATAGATTGTTCCCTTGGAGAAGAGCCCAAAGTCACTTAAGGTCAAGCCAACTCAGAGGACCAAGGTTAGGTTGCCATCTTGACTCTAGAGCCCGCCCATCTTGCTATGCTGTGCCTTCCTGTCACATGTGTGCCCCTAGTACAACCTCTTCCTATTGCGTGTACGCCCCTAGCTCATCCCCCTCCTGTTATGTGTATGCCTCTTGTACAACCTCTTCCTGTTACGCATGTGCTTACCGTGGCCTGGGTGTCCAAGATTATATGAGCACTCTCTAAGCACCTGAGATTTACATTACTCTTTCTCTCTCTGCTTGGATCTGGCTCTTGAGGTCATGACTGAGGAGGTGAGCCCTTGCATGCTTTATCTTGTCTGATGTCTCTTTAGTTTATCCCTCCATTACACAACCACCCCTTGGACCCATTCACTTGTGGGGAGGCTGGTCCCCAACAGGGTAGACCATGATTGGGAGGGTGAGTAAAACCCAAACCCAACTCCCTGCCATCAAGTCAATGCTGGCTCATCACAACCCTGTGGAACATGATAGAAGATGTAGAACTCTCTGGGACGGAACTAAACTGCATCTACGCTAACGGATGGGCATTCCCAGAGAACACTGGAACACACGTGCCACAGATACCGAGCACTGTCACACTCCAAGGTGGAAGTGAGAATTCACGGGAAGAATTCTGAATGAAAGCTGAATTCTAAAACTTAGGCCAAAGCTCCTGACATGGGCTATCCTAGAGTTTACAGTTCACCTTCACCTTGTTGCCCCGTGGAGAGAACGTGTGTAGACCTCCTAGCTGTCCATCTCCTGACCAACCCTGCACATTACGCAGCTGGTGGAATCTAGGCTCAGAGAAGAACACTGCCCAGGCTCCCCCAGAGTCCGAGTGGCACAGCTCGGAGTGGCTAAACCACAAGCTCCAGGAGTGTGTGGAACAGGTCTGTGCAGGCAGAGTGGAGTCCCTCACTACACGCTACACACATGACTGTCCATAAGCAGCGCGGGCTGCTCTATCGGGAGACTCGATGGCAGCATTCGGAAGGAAGCTAACAGTGTGAATTTACATGAATGCTGGACCGTGAGAGTGACGGCTCTGAAGCTGGGAGGAGAGGTGAAGGAGGCATCCACAAGGCCTCCCAGCGAAGGTGAGCCCAATGCAATGGAAGGAAGCAGATGGGAGATAAGACAGCTAGCAGATGGAAATGTTTATTTCTCTGCCCTTTGACAGGAAGTTCAGACTCAGCAGCTGTCACCAGGCAAGGACCATGTCCAGGTCGGGGAGAGAAGCTCTTACCTGAAGGCTCCCAGGCCATGGGAGAAGATGATCAAAGGGTACCCAGAGTCCTTTGTCTTAAAGGGGCCGTTCCAGCTGACAGGCAGGCGACAGGATCCTAGCAGAGACTTGGGGTAAAGAACCTCTGGCTGCCCCTCAGCTGTAATGTCAAGGGCAGCCCGAGCACAGGCAGTGGAGGGAGGGGGCGCATGTGTTCCTCCACTCTGGAGAGCCACTGCGCCCCCTGGGCACCCCAAGTCAGATACCCATACTCCTTCTCCTCGTATTCTTTAGGAAGCAGGCGTACGATAGAAAAGAGAAAAATGAATGCAAAGGGGTAATTCTGAATCACTATGGGAAAACCCCCAACATGCAAGGCAGTAGGTCGAGCTTCTAGGGGCAGGGTTTAGGGGTGGGGGAGAGGTTGGCTCCTTCAGTGTGCCCCTGCCGGCAGAGGGAAGAACTACAGGTGGCTTTATGCGCCTTGCTAGCTAAGAACGTTTCTCTGAGCTATGCAGCAGCAGGCACCAAGTGGGATTCATACATGCTGCCTAAATGAGCAAGAGCCACCGTTGCCAGCACACACTCGGTCGCAAGCACTACACTACATGCTTTACGTACATCCACAACCACCCTGCAAAGTAGGCCTGCAACAGATGAGAAAAACCAAGCCTCAGACAGGTCCAGTAACCTGCCCAAGACCCATAGCTAGTAAGTGATAGAGGCTGGATTTGTGCCCAAGGCAGTGGAGGTGCAAAACCCAAGCACTTGGGCAGATGGTGATCGCCCAACTTTCCACACTACACTGAGCAGATGAATAACACCCCACTCCCAAGGGCGGGGACAAGCCCCTGTCCTGAACCGTGCACACTAACAGCTGCTGGGTCTCCCAGGGACACCACCAAGTACCTAGAAAGGCACCCAGGCCTCAGGCCAGCCCTTACCCACAGCCAGGTTGAAGAATAAGGCTCCCCAGAGCTTATTAATCTGCAGGTAATGGGCCAGGCCAGCGCAGTACTCGTGGCGGGGAATCCACAGGGGCTGTTCCGTGGTCACTTCTGTCCCCTGACAGGGGTAGAAAAGGCGGAAGAAGCTCCCCTGCGGGGAAAGAAGAGTTCAGCTGCTGAGAGAGCAAGAAGCCAACACGCCACATTTCCCAACACATTACAGGAGGGAGGGCAGGGGTTACAGGAAGCCAGCGTGTGCGCTCAGGAGGCAGGCAGGGGAGAGGCTAGCAGAGAAAGACCTAGGAACTGACCAAGGAAAAAGGGAAAACCAGAAGTCAAAAAAGAAAAGGGTGTCTGTCTTTGGGGAGCAGGGGTGGGGGAGATCCCCAGGTGGGCTTTGTGCTCAGAGGAGAGTACATTGTGGGGTGGATGGCTGCTATGGTAGCTGGGTCAGACTGTGACACTGCGTCATTGTAGCCCCCTCTGGATCCAATGTATAATAGACCCTTTTTTACTATTTTCTACTTTGTGTCTGAATGAGGTGTTTCTGTTTCACTCTGCCATGGTTGGGGGTCTTGGTTTGGGTGTTCTGTCTATGAAATCCAAGATGGGTAACCCTATAGAGCCAACAGTGGATTCGTAGTTTCAAAGGGCCGTGGCAGGGGAGGTGGAAACGGAGAGCTAGCGACCGGCAGGACCAGGAGGAAGCAGTGCCCTGGAACTGACTGCGGTGGTGGCTGCCCAACTCCTATGAACGCGATTGAACTAGTGAAATGTATGCTGTGTGAATTTTAGGTCGGCCAAAGGGCTTACAAATAAATGCATCTTTCAAGGGGGGGTGGGGAGGCAGGTGGAAGCAGGAGGGAGAGAAAGGGGAGTCCCCCTCCTCAGCTCCAGGCGTCCAAGGCCAGGGCCCAGGGCCCACTGTTTTCCCTCTCACACTCAGATGCAGATGAGCTCAAACACTTCCAGGATCTGCCCTTAAGTAAGGACACAGGATCTGCGAGCTGCCTTCAAAGCCCTAGCCTCTCCCCCACCCCTCCTGGCAGCACTGGGGTGTTGATAATTAGGAGGAGGAGGTGGAGGCGAAGGAGGAGGAGGAGGAGGAGGGGAAAGGTCAGGGCAGACAGACATGGAACCTGAGAGGCAGACTCACTTGGGCTTTCTAAATAAATCCAGAGCAGCGGGGACTCCCGTTTCCCCCACCCAGACTAAGCAATCAGACTTGCTAGCAGAAAGCCAGGGTGCCGCGGTAGGGTGGGAGGTATGCAAGGGCAGAGTGGGAGGCACTCACCTGGAGCCGCTCACCCTCCATCACATCCCCGCAGCCCACCAGGTGAGGTCCTGTGACAGGTGGGAAGCCCACGGACTGGCTGACTCCCATTTCCTCACCCGCGGGGTCAAACGACTGGCTCGGAGCTGAAACGTGGCGGGCTGGAGGGGGAACATAGAACACCCTCTTGCTGGCTTCCTCTTAGCTTCCTGTTGCTGACTTGAGCCATCTGCCACCCCTGTCACCCCAGCCTCCGTGCAAGCCACTCTTTACACCAACCTGGACGTTACCAGCTTTGTGACCCTGACTTTGCCAAGGCCTGAGGGCTACTTTTTTCTTCCCTTCTCGTGGGGTTGGTTGTGGGGAGGAGTGCGTCCGTATTTCTCAAGTGTTTAACTCAGGGCCCAGCACAGAGTAACTGCTGCAGAGACAGCTACACAGAATTTGTTCCTAGGATGCTAATAACCAAGGTTCTTTACACACGCTGCCTCCTTTAATTCTCCCAACTTTCGGGGGGAGGCACTAGTAGTAAGACCCTATGTTACAGAAGAGGAAACTAAGGCAGAGAGCCGCTGGCTCGTGTCCCCATAGGTCTCTTGAACTTTAGAAACTGAGCTCCCAACCACCAGGGGTTCTGCTAGTGAGGAGACTCGGTTCCCATGTCCCTGACCGATCCGGTGTCACAGGAATTCAGAAGAGGAAAAGGCAATGAGAGTGTGCAGGGATAGTTGGGGAAGGCTACTTGGAAGAGGTGGCACTTGTGCTGGGCCCCTGAACGATGAGAAGATTTAGAGAGGCGGGGACGATGAAGGAAAATCTTCTAGAAAAGAGAGACTGGGAGCAAAGGCAGATAGGGAAGAGTATGTTGTGGGCAGCGGAACTCCCAGCAGCCTTCACGGTGACAGGGACACCCACTGCTGATGAGACGATAAATCTAGTGACTTGGGCTTCCTAAACTGGCGCACATGTCATTGGCGCTCCCTGCTCCTCTTCAACTTCATCATCACCTCCACCACCATCCTTTACTGGGCACGGACTCGGCATCGGGAAATCTAAGTGCCTTTCAGAAGCTGAAAACCCCCAAACGGACCCTCTGCTATGGAGTCCATTCCAACTCGGACTGACCCCACCGGGCAGGGCAGAACTGCCTCATGGGATTTCCAAGGCCGTGAGTCTATGGGGAGGCAGCCCGCCACATCCTTCTCCCTCGGAGTGGGAAGGAGGGTCAAATCTCGACCGACCGTTGGTTGAGCAGCCCACTGCGTTCCCCCTACACCATCAGTGACTCTTCAAGTGCGTGCCTTATGGTATTACATTCAATCCCCACGACAGGGCGCTGAGGTCTGTACTCTGATCCCATTTTATAGATGAGGAAGCTGCTGTTTGATAAAGTTAAGCATTTCCCCAGGCTGGCACAGCTAACACAGTGAGACTCTGCCAGGAGCAATGTGACTGTCAGCTGGATGATATGGTCAGACTCGCCAGTGTCCAGTCTCTCCTGTACCCTCTGGGTAACACAGCCGTGTCGAGCTGATGCTTCCTGAACCTTCGGCAAACCCAAACCAAACTCACTGCCATTGAGGTGACACCGACTTATGCAGTGCCATAATATAGGGTTTCCAAAACTGGACACCTTTCTGGGAGCAGACAGTCTCATCTTTCTCCCATGGAGTGGCTGGTGGGTTTGTTGTTTCCGAGCTAGATGGCTGCTTGTTTGCCTACAAGCCTTTAAGACCCCAGACGCTATATCTTTTGATAGCTGGGCACCATCGGCTTTCTTCACCACATTTTCTTGTGCACACATATGTCTTCAGTGATCATGTCGGGAAGGTAGATATCATGAAATGACCTTTAGCTGAGCAAGGAGCTCTTGTATTAGGGGAGTGCGCGTGAGGAGGCCCAATGTCCACCTGCCACGCTACTACCAAACCTATAATTATTTGCACCTAGGTCTGTTCCCTCTTTTTCTCCTGTGGAGTGGCTGGTGGATCTGAACTGCTAACCTACCAGTTAGTAGTCCAATGCATAAGCCACGACACCACCAAGGCTCCTTAGGAAGTGCGACAAGTTCTTTCTTGTTTTCAACCAGTGTGATGTGCAGGTGTGAGTGCTTGACCTGTGCAGCCATGTTGCTCTCCTGGGGAGGAAGCTACCCATGGAGGAGGGCAGAGCTGGGAGGACCACAGAGAGATGGGGGCTTCGCCTGAAGACAGTCTCCAAACTCAGTTAGACCACAACTGAAAGCTAACCCTGACCCACCGACACTTTCTAAGTCACTACATTCCCTTTTTGTTTAAATCAATTGAGGTGTTTGTCCTGTAACCCAAAGCATCAGATACACTAACTCTATTTTTAATAGAGAATTGCCCGTATTCTCAATCACTACACTATTTTGCTTTTTTGAAGATGCTCTGGGAGGGATTAGATCACGTCCAGGCATGTCTGGGCAAGAAGAGACCTTTGAGATACTTTTACCTGCCCTCTCAGCCCTCTTTGCTCCCCCCTGCAGACAGGCACCGCCCTGATGAAGCAGCCAGGCCCTGAGGGGGAAGCGAGCAGACTGCCGGGTCTGATGGGAAACCGCCATCAACGTTAATAATAATGTCCCTCTATTTAAGTTTGAAGATAACTGGTTATCTTTTTACTGCACACTTGACTTCTTCATTCTGTTTCTGAAGCAAACGTTCAAGGTAAGTCCAGCTCTTTCTAAAAGAAGCAACGTTCCTGATGCACTGTCCAGAGCGAAGTTGGACGGGTGCTGCTCGGTCTCAGGCCCTGACCCTTCCCTCTTGGGATCGAGGGCATGCACAGGGAAGGCGCAAGGCTGGGAGCACAAGACATGTCACGCACATGACAATAAGGCAGCTACGCTCAGACTGCCACAAGAGAGAGCCAGGTAAGATACCAGAGGTTCTGGGGAAGGAGAACCCTGCCTTGGCCGTTTGCTTGGTCGTGAAGAGCAGGGAAGGCAGAGCTGGCCTTCCAGTGGTGCAAAGCGGGGGAAAGGCAAGAAAGCGCACCTGGGAGACTGTGCATACTGATTGCCAGGAGAGGCTCTGGCCAGATTTGGGGAGTAGCAGTCTTTCCAGTCCCAGACTGGCTCCTAGCAATGCCCTGTGGGTTTCCAAGGCTGGAACTGTTTACGGGAGTAGCAAGCCCAGCCTTTCTCCCTTGTAGCTGCTGCTGGTTTCAACCTGCCAACCATGTGGCTTACAGCCCAACGCGTAACCACTACGCCACCAGGGCTCCCTAGTCCTAGACCGAGGAGCTAGAAATGAGATCGTGGATATGAGTGATGCAAGCTTTGAGAAAACCAAGCCAAACCATTTTGAGTCCAGCTCCTTTGCTGCGTAGCTTTCTGACCTTGGATGCGCTAACTGGTCTCTGTAAGCCTAACTTCCCTAACTCCCCAAGGGCAGCACAACCTACTCTCGTTGGATTGCAATACAGATTAAGCAGTGAAATTAAAAATGCCTAGTGTACTCCCTGGCTTTTAGGAAGTATCCAAGAAACACATATTTGTTGACTGATCAAAAAGTAGAAGCCAAGCAACTGAGTGGATGTGGGGAGACGAGGGGAGGGGAAAAGCAGAGAAGGCAGGTTTTAGGACCAGGCTGACAGGAGCTTCTTAAGTGCGGCCGTAGTTACATAATTCTGTGTCAACTTGATGTGTAGGGGTAGAGACTAGCCTGTCAACTGGGTCCCAGCCTGTTGGTGCCTCTTTGTGGGTGTGACCTCCTCATAAGGAGGGGTCTGGGAACCCCCCCCCCCTCTCTGCTTCACCTTCATGCCAGCCAGCCACCACGCTGAGACCTGCGCCAGCCCTGGAGTTGCATTCAGTGCCATTGGATCCACAAGACTTTGCACCCACCAGCCTGTGATCTTCCTGTATCATAGCTTGTGACTGCGTGAGTCTGAAGAGGGACTTATGGACTTGATCTGGACTGGGCTGGGATGTTTTCCTGATACACTTACTTCTTGATATAAAGCTTTCTTAGAGATATAGGAGTGCCCTTGCATTTGTTTCTCTAGCGCAAAGGCTTTTGTCTCTGCCTGCATACGGGGACCACGCGTGGCAGGGGCAGAGGAATCGGCAGCTACGTGCGTCTCTGCCTGCATACGGAACCCAACATGAGAGAGCAGGAGCACTGTGGTAAGTTGTGGGGAAGGTCATCAACTCAATTAAAGCTAGAAAATAAGCAAAGCACATCAGCAGCTAGCTGGCCAGAGTGAGGCTCCCATGGAAATGAACCCAGGGTCCCTGAGCTCACCCTGACTGACGGCTAAGTAGGACAGGAGAGATGGAAAAACTCATCTGACTTGCAGATTTTGCCTGAGACGTCCACGCAGACCATCCAGACGCCTAAGCAATGTCATGGAATTTTCCAAGGCCACCAGCCGAGGTGTCTACCTCCTTTTGCTCACCCTCTCGAAACACCTCAAGGTTATGTCTGTCTGTCTAGGAACGTCGTCTTCCTTCTCTTGACCGTCCGCACCCACCCTACCCATTAAGGTCCAGGGACATCGAGAGTCCTTGGTGAGACGGACTTTGGACGAAAAGTAGACACAGAATTTGTATCGGACACTTCTACCAGCCTTCTCTCTCACAAGACTGTTTCTACCCCTCTGATAACCAATCTCACATTACCGCAGGGCAGTTCTACCAGAACAGCTTTCTCCGAGGAACATGCTTACAATTGGTGGTCCTGTGGCATCAAATCAGAGGTTCCTGAACCTGACTTCTCTCACATTCACTTTGTAATTTTTTTCTTAATGCAGATTCTCGGGTCTCCGTGCCCAGAGGCCTAAGATGCAGGTCAGGAATCAGTTTTTAAAAGCCTTCTCCCAATTGCACCCGATCAGACCCCACCACACTGAGGCAAAGCACTGGGGGAGTGCAGCGAAACGGAACAGCAAGGGAATGGAGCAGCAAGATCCCCAGAGAATGCTAAAGGTGGACTTTGGGGCCAGGGCGTGGTGCCCCAACAGACTGGACTGGAAAACATTCCTAAAGGCCAACGATCCTTGAACTAACTACAAGCTTTTCTTTCTTGGTGTGTTTTAATTTGTTCTTTGTCAGTGGTTTGTTGTTGTTGCTGCTGTTTTGTTGTACATTG
>NW_022111357.1:19086596-19107045 GCF_000313985.2 Echinops telfairi | reverse complement strand
GCTTTACACAATTGATGTATGTATGGATTGTGATAAGAGTTGTATGAGCCCCTAGTAAAATGATTAAAAAAAAAAAAGCCTCCTCCCAGGTGCCTCTTGAAACTCTCTCATCCAGATGGAACACAGGGCTTTGACCTATACATGTGTGTATGCAACAAACATGGTCCAGTGCATGCCGTGTTCGTGTCCGGCATTTCCATAACGAGGAAATATTAATGACGATGGCTTCACTAGGCACCCTGGTGGTGCGGTGGCTAGAGCACTTGGCTGCCAACCAAAATGTCGGTGGTTTGAATCCGTGAGCCACTCTGTGGGAAAAAGATGTGATCGTCTGCTTCCATGGAGTTTATGGCCTTGGGAACCCTCTGGGCAGCTCCAGGCTGCGACGAGGTGGGGTTTTGTGATTTCACTTGGCGTAACCAGCAGGCCATCCCGAAGCAGGTTCCTGCTGGTCCCGAGGCTGAGCAGTGATGTTGTTTTTGGGTGGTCACGCAGAGGAGGAAGCGATAGCGATACAGAAGTACACCCCCAACCTCTGCGAATGGGGCCCCCAGAATCCACATCTTCTAAGAGCGTGCAAGGTGAATGCAATGACAGTCAGGTTCAAGGACCTCGCTCGAGCCAGACTTGCCCCACAGGGTTTTGCATGCAGATAGCCTTTCCGGAAGTAGGCTGCCCTATCTTTTTCTTGCCTGGGCACTGGGAGAGTTTAAACTGCAAACCTTTGGGTTAGCAGCTGAGCATTTAACCACTGTGCCACCAGGGCTCCGTTATACCTCCATGTAATGCTCTGCATATGTCACTAGTCTCTTGCTCATCTATCACTGAAGAAGATGCTGTTGGTTTGGGATCATCTCCATACCTGGTTGTGGGAAGACTGCAGAGATTGGAGATTTTCATTGGCTGGTTTTCAAAAGGAGATCACCAGGCCTTTCTTCCTGGTCTCAGTATTAGTCTGAAAGCTCTGTTCAGCACCATAGCAGCACTTAGGCAACCAATGGCAGACGGGTGGTGGCTGCACACAGGTGTATTGGCTAGGAATCAAACCCAGGTCTTCCACACGGCAGGCAAGAACTGTGTCACTGAATCACTAAATGAATGCGATTTAACTTTACACACTGCTGTCTAAGCTCTTCACACATACGCCAGGCGTAAAGACTGGGTTTTATACTTCTTTGTAGGCCACCCTATGCTTCTCACATAGTAGGTCCTCCGTAAGCACTCCTTCATTTGGCTTTAATTTAACCTTCTTAATTATTATTTACTCTCTGGACTATGAAATAACTTCACTTTTGAACCAGAAGCGAGGTGATTTAGTGTGGTGGGAAAAGAAAGGCTTTGACGACAGATGGAATACCACTGCTGCTGCTTATTAGTCGTGTGACTTTGAGCAAATTCCTTAAACACTAAAGCTGGTCATTAACTTAAAAAAACAGAAAGAACAATAGCTACTCAGGATGCTGCGAGTATGTTAGCTCATATATACAAAGCCATACCCACTTCCCTCTAGTCAATTCCAACGCATAGCGACCCTCTATAAAGTTTCCAGCATTATAAATTGTTACGGGCGCAGGGGGACTCATCACTCTCCCAAGGATAGTCTGACTACCTGACCCGTCTGACACCCTGCTACATAAAATGGGGGCATTTCACAGGTGAAGTTTAAGATAAGTACATTGACATTGCTTAAAGCTGGGTAATTTTAAATCCAAATCAAACAGCTGTCAAGTCAATTCCAACTGGCAATGATCCTCCAGGACACTGGTGGGTTTGAACTAACGGCCATTAGTTCTCAGCCAAGCCCTTAGCCACTGCACCACCAGGCCTCTGGTGCATTGTAAAAGCTCATAAAATGGTAGTAATTAATTAACCAAGCCATGTCTCCCTTGCATCATGACCCGCCATGGTCTCTTGCATTTTGCATGAATTGAACCCTAGACAAAATGAATTCTCCCCACTCAGCCTTTTAGGCCTGAGACACCCCTAGCAAAGCCAGTCTAGCAAACAGGCTCAGGGGAGTGCCAGGGAAGAGCTGGGGCTCACGGTGCAGCTGTCCACCTCCTGCTGGGCTCGACTGGGACCGAGCAGGGTTGTGTAAGTGTTTCATCACCGGCTACTTTAGGACCCAGTCCAAGATCAGCACTCCATGGTGCTTCCTTTTAAACAAAGCCCTATGGACTCTCCAGGCTCACTGGTCTGACCCTTGCTCTTTAGCGGAAGTGAAGAAATACCACCTTGCCTTTAAAGAATAATGGAGCCACCAAGGGCTTAAGGGAAGGGCTCCAGCAACAAGGTGGAAGAACTACTAGAAAAGGTCTCAAGGTGAGAGGATTCCCGATCATCTGGTTGTAATAAAAATCACCCCCTTGCTTGTGGAGGCTTTCCAGTTCACAAAGCACTTTCGCAAATGCTGACTTATTGGCTTCACAACACAGCAGCACCCTAACATGCAAGTGGCTTGCCTGAGTCACACACTGACTGAGGGCAGACCTGATCTGGAAAGATGAAATTGTTAGGTAGCTTGGCGTCTGTTGCACGCACGTTCAGAGGTTCAAGCTTCTGGCCAGGAAGAGGTGGTACTCCTAGGTGGGCTTACACCTGTGGATGACCAGAAAGAATCCTTGACCACGCCTCCCAGCGGGGCCCCTGAAAAGCCAGAGGCTTTGCTCTGGTGCTCTCTCCCAGTGGTTGAGCTGCCAGGCTGTGGCTGATTGGCTGAGCCGCTGTCCCACGCACTTGGGCCGCTTCTATTCTCTATGAACTCACTTGGATCACAATGCAGGCTTCGGAGTGAATTCTTTCTTGTGTTAAGCCAAGGACCGAGGTATCTCTCTCCCACAAGAGATCTATTGGTGCTGTGACTGCCAGCATCTTCTTGAGTTCAAACTTTCTTTAGCTAACTCAAGGTAAGCCGGCTCCAGATATTTTCCTGGAGCGGGCCCTCACATCCTGGTCTCACAGGTTTTCAGGCACCTTCTGGACTCTTTTTCACCTCACCACCCTCCAGCGCATAGCTGGAAAGGAAGCCAGGCTGAACTCCTCCCGCCAAAACACCCCGGAACCGACTCATGGGGACACTCACATTGCTGCAGCCCCATCCTTCTGTGTCTGTCTTTTCGTCTATTCGTACTGGTATATGGGACTATATGTCTGCCTTCCTGGGAGCTCACATGCCTTCCCCAGTCTTGATTTCTGGGAGGGGACTGGGACCCTGTTGCCTGCAGGTTTGGAGAATTTCGATTCCCAAAGTTGTTTTGAGTCTCAGTGGTATGCTTTGTGCTCTGGCCAGCTAGAAACCTGTTGGTTTCTGCAGGACTCTGGCTCCGGTGGCTGGCCCCCCCTACTGACTTTCGGCTAGACGGCAAGCTGCAGCTGCCATTTTCCCAACTGTGTGACTCTCCATTCCCTGGCAGGATGGCACCACCCACTCTAGACATGTGGGGGGTGGTGGTGGTGGTGGTGGTGGTGCAATGCCTAGGTAGCTGGTTGCTTGGGCCTGGGAGTTAGCCCCACCTAGTTCCAGGAGCCGAAGTTTTTCCTATCCCCTTCCATTCCCTTTAGCTTTCTCCTGGTTTTACAAACAAGCTGCTTTAGTGTTCTACCAGCGTGGGGTTGTTCTTTTGCTACTGGCTGGTTTTCTGTTGCCCAGGCCTAGGCCAAAGGCATTTGGAAGCCTAGTCTGAGTGACTGTTAACTTTCACCTTTCAGTGATACTGCTTCCAACACTTTTTGGGACAGCCCTTACTACAGCTCTGCTGCCATGATGTTCCAGCCAGAAATTCCAATTTCCCTAAAGGTTCCCCGAGCTGCTGGACAGACGTCCCTCCCCTTCAGTGATTTGAGAGCCTGCTCCTGCGAGCAGGTGTCTTTTAAGGCCATGGGGCCACACCAAGCAGTGGCCCTCCTAGCTTGTGGTCTAGAGAACAGTCAGACCTACGTCGGCTGCAGCGACTGTTCTTTGACCCCACCCTCAGGCAGGGGCACCTGTCCGAGACCTCAGATTCACGGCACCCCAGAGGTGCGCGCTGAAGCGGCAGTTATTGACCTTGAGGCATCAAGTTCTCGACAACCTCCTTGTTGTGTGTTTTCTAGATGAGACTTACCAGCTCGATACCCAGGAATCGCCCCCTCAGATGTATTCTGTCCAATTGGGATAGATTTGGTCCAGAGAGGCTGGACAAACAGAAGCTGATTTTGTTTTGGAACTCTATTTTGCCACAATAGAAACAGGAGAGTCGTGGCCAGAGAACGGCACACTTGCCCTTCCAGCCCTGATTCAGCCAGAACATTTCTGTGAAGGATGGGCAAGTTGCGGAAATACCATATGTTAGAGGATTTTTCCTTTTGAGGAGCAGGAAAGACCTTCGTTCCCAGTGCACCCAGGACCCCCTAAGGGACCCTGGAGTTAGGGTTAAATTTTCCCTCAGCCCTGAACCTGCCAAAGTTCTACCCGTAGTCGAGGCAGCTGGGGAGTTTGGTCCCCAGGTAGTCTACAAGCCTTTCACTCTAACTGAACTCGAGCAAGTGAAAAGTGACTTGGGCAGTAACTCTAACAAACCCGAACAGTACATAGAACACTTCCAGCACCTCACCCTGGTCTATGATTTAACCTGGAAGGATGTAGTGGTCATAATGGGACAGACTGGGACAGACTTTGAGAAAGAATGAGTGCTCAAAGGTGCTAGGGAGTTTGCAGAGGAGTTACATGTGATGAGTGAAAAGTACCCTGTAGGGGAAACCGCTGTACCTTTAACTGACCCTGACTGGAATCCTAGTGAGCCTCAGGACAAGTGGGCACGGGAACATTTTCTGGTGTGCATCACAAATGGACTAAAGTCAGGTAGGTGAAAGGCCATTAATTATGCCGAAGTGACAGCGATTCACCAGGGACCTACGGAGTCTCCTGCAGGCTTTTTAGAGCCGCTAAAGGAGGCCCTGAACAATCATACTGCTATAGATATAGAATCCTATGAGGGGCAAGTCTTAATCAGGGACGTTTCTCACACAGGCTGTACCGGACATTCACAAGAAGCTCCAAAAACGAGTGCAGAAGCCTGAAGTAGCTGCCCTAGAGGAGATGGTTGCTTGTGCTAATACGGCCTTTTACAATAGGGAGCAGGTTCGGGCCGGGGGAAGGAGAGAAGGAAGGACCTCCGGCATGCCCAGGTATTGGCTGCACTTAATAACTGACGCTCGTCAAATGCCTCCCAGGTTTCTCAGACCTTTGAACCAGGTACCAAGTGCTACATTTGCCGGCGACCGGGTCATTGGGCTAGCAACTGCCCTAACCGGACCAAGCCTCCTCAGATGTCATGTTTCCATTGCAAGCAGACCAGCCACTGGGCTGGCCTCTGTCCTAAGGCCAAAAACCTGGAGGAGGGGCATCCACAGGCCAATGTGCAGCTGCTAACGGAGGATGATTGAAGGCGCTCGGTCCGCTCAGCCCAGCAGCAAGAGATAGCTGTTACTGGTGTGGAGCCTAGGGTGAGCATCGACGTGGCTGGTAGGTCAGTAAATTTCCTTTTAGATACTGGGGCCACCTATTCTGTCCTTACCTCCTTCCCCAGACTCCTGGCACCCCACACCTGCTCCATCCTGGGAGTGTCATGAAAACCTGTAGTGAAACATTTTACTGAACCTCTCAGGTGCCCATGGGATAATTTCTATTTTTCTCACAACTTCCTAGTAGTCCCTGAATGTCCACTTCCTCTCCTAAGCCAAGATATACTGTCCAAGATACACACCTGCATAATCATCAGGCCTCTACAGCTTTACTGTCCAAGATACACACCTGCAGAGTCATCCCTCTAGAGCTTTCCAATTGCTCCTTATGGTGGAGGCACTGCAGATTCCCCCACAGGAACCGTGGGAACGAGCCATAACCCCTGAAGTTTGGGACACGAGAGTCCCTGGCAAAGCTAAGTATGCTACCCCTGTAAAGATTTTCCTAAAAGATCCTACCCAGTTTCCCCATCAGTGACAGTCTCCTTTGAGACCTGAAGCCATCAGAGGATTACAACCCCTATTAGTAAATTCCTCCAACTTGGACTTTTGGTCCCTGTTAACTCCCCCTGTAACACCCCAATATTACCAGTCAAAAAGAAAGACGGGTCTTATCGGCTGGTCCAAGACTTCGGGATAATAAATGAAGCAGTGCTCTCACTGCACCCAGTAGTGCCAAACCCCTGTACCCTCCTAGGGAAATTGTGAATGCTTTTACCCCCATTCCTGTGTTTACAGTGAGCCAACACTCATGCCTGTTAATCCTAAGATTTTTATTTATTTCCTGTGACACTAACCTAACTCCAAGGGCACTGCCCCTCACAACCTTACCTTGTCTCACTTACACTGTTCACCTGTTTGTGCGTTTGCTTGCTTTTCCAGAAGTTCTCAGGTTACCAAGGCCTGCGAACCAACGTGCCAGCTCCTGGACCACCAGCTCCTGGACCACCTCAACCTCATCCATCCTGGGCACAGAGCGGACAACCCCATCCAACAGAGTAGGAATGGTGTGAACCCAAAAGCCTCACTTCGACCCTTTGGTCATCAGGAAGTAACTAGAGATGTCTTAGGCCAGTACCCCAAAGATTTGGGTCCATACCTCTTCAGGGGGGAAATGTTAGGTAGCTTAGTGTAGGGCTGGGCCATCCATTACTCATGCTCAGCGGTCAAGTTTCTGACCAGGAAGGGGTGGTACACCTAGGTGGGCTTACACCTGTGGTCGACCAGAAAGAATCCTTGACCATGACTCCCAGCAGGGCCCCTGAAAAGCCAGAGGCATTGTTCAGGGACTCCCTCCCAGCAGCAGAGCGGCCTGACTGCAGCCCAGTGGCTGAGCCGCTGTCCCACGCACTTGGGCCGCCTCTATTCTCTATAAACTCACTTTGGTCACAGTACAGGCTTCGGGGTGAATTATTTTCTCACGCAAAGCCAAGGACCCAGGTATATCTTTCCCATGGGAGATCTAACACAATTTCCACCGGAACCAAAAGCCGGACCGGTCCGCTAGTGTTAGAGCGAAGCCTCGGTTAGAGAAGTGGGCTGGCAGCCGGGGGTGGGGAATGGGGGCGCCCAGGCTAGGGGTGGCAGTCCAGAAAGAAGATAGGGTCCGAAGCAGGCTGTGGGAGGCTGAGGGTTGGATGGGGACTTGTGGAGGCTCCGAGTAGTGCTAAGGGCCCATGAGGGGGGTCGTGAAGGTTGGGTCCCAGGCAAAAGTTGTGCGGACCGCAAGGACACCGGAATGGGCCAGGTAGCAGGGAGGGGTCAGGGTGCGGACGACAATCAGAGGCGTCTGAATAGGAAACTGAAAGAACAAAGGCTTATGTCGAGTCCCTGAGATTAATCGACCGGGAGGCTTCGAAACGAACTAATCTGCAGACACCTAGGCTCCAAACAGGAGCTTTCATCAGTGAAACTTACCTAGTCAAGTTGACCGTCCGAATCTGCTCCCGGAGTCCGGGGCGACAAAAACGAAAAAAACACCCAGGAGCCCGTTGTCGCTTGGTAGTTGTAGTTTGAGAACTCAACGTCGGCTCTCGTAGGTACTGCCCATCTCTCTGCCTGGAACTACAATTCCCAAGGTGCACCACGAAAGAGGGGCACGCTGCCAGCCCGTGACTACATTTCCCAGCGTTCCACGCGACGCACCGCTTCGGGAGGAACTCGGGACAAGGTGTTTTAGGACGCGGTACGATCGCGCCCCCTGGTGGTCCAAGGCGCTCCCGCCGCGATTACGCAGTGTGAGCGGAGTGTTACCTTTACAGGGGAATTCGTAGTCCTCCGCCCTGCCGGTCTTCAAATAATCCCCAAGCGTGTTTCCAAAAAGCCCCAGCTTCTGATCATGCAAGTTAAATGCACTTTTTCTCCCAACCTGTTCCTGTTGGCATCTGCGATCCCCTACTGTCCTTCTCACGGGATTCACTGGCCGAGGATGGGAAAGAATGCCGAGATGAGCGGGGGTGGCTATCTTGTTCCGCCACTTCCCTGGTATTGGCACGTCACTGTTATATTGGGGAGAACCATGAGCGCTTAGTTTTGTTTGTTTTTTTACAGTTTTATTGCAGCAGAAAGAAAAGTGGTGTTTTTTTTTAAATGGGAAAACACAAAGTTGCAGAAGGTTCCCTACCTACTGTCAACAAGTTCATTCCGAAGCGACATTGGAGGGCAGAGCAGGCCTGCTCCCTAGGGGCGCTCCACGGAGTGGCTGGTCGATGAAAACTGCGGACTGTGCAGTTAGCAGTCCGAAGCATGACTCGCTGCACCACCAGGCCCCTATTTGTTAGGTGCTGGCTTCATAGCGGTCTGTGCTCTACGGAACAAAACACTGCCGGCGTCCCGCGCCTTCTGACAATTGTTCTTAAGTTGGAACCCCTTGCTGCAGCCATTGTGTCCGTCCATGCTGTTGGAGGCCTTTCTCTTTTTCTCTGCCCCTTTACTTTTCCAAGCATGACGTCCTTCTCCAGGGTCTGGTTTCCCCTGACATGTCCAAAGGCTGTGAGAGAAGTCTAGCCACTCTGGCTTCTAAGGAACACTGTGGCTGCGCTTCTTCCTGAACAGATTTGATGGCAGTTCATGGTACTTTCCATAACCTTTTCTCTATCATGATGCTACCTAGTGGTCCAGTTGTGAGGGTGTGGGTCTCCTTGGTGTCGAGTTGTAACTCATACTGAGTTCTACAGTCTTCGATCTTCATCAGCAAGGGCTTCCAGTCCTCCTCAATTTCAGCAAGCAGGGTTGTGTCACCTGCATGTCCCAGGTGGTCAATAAGCCTTCCTCCAATCCTGATGCCCTAGTTCTTCTTTATATAACCCAGCTGCTCTGATGATTTGCTCAGCACACAGATTGGTGAGAGAATTCAACTTTATTGCTACCTTTCCTGATTTTAAACCATGTGGTATTATTGTAGAATTGTCTGTTTTCCTCTTTGTCTTCATAAAAGCTTGAGTAAGGTATTTGGAGAGTTTTTTATTAGGTGCATAACTGTTTATTATGGTTATGTTTTGTTGCTCTATGTTCCTTTTCATCATTATGTAATGCTCTTTATTGTCTCTTATGATGGATTTTTGCCTTAAAGCCTATTATATCAGAGATTAATATTGTCATTCTTGATTTTTAAATTGCCATTAGCTTGATATATTTTCCATCCTTCAATTTTTAGGCTATTTTTGAAAATTAATAGCTTATTGCTTGGACATTGTCTTAAACTGGGTTCTCTAGAGTAGCAAAACGAGGGTTGCTTATATATCTACAGTGAGATTTAGCTCAAGGAAATGGCTCAAGAGAAGGCTGTTAAGTTTCAAGTCCAGGTCAGATGTCAGACTGGCAGATTCTCCCAGCTCAACATAGCTACTGCTGGTAATGAATTTGGGATCGGCAGGTCAGATGGCAGGCTGCTCTAACTATAGGCAACAGAGGCTAACACTTCCCAGGATCAGCTGGGCAATACAGTAAGTCATTAGCTCAAGTCCAAAGGATGGAAAGTCACATGATAATGAGCCAGATAAAGGATTCTGATCCAGTAAAGAGCAGGAGAACTTTGCCAGAATGTCCACATGAATATTTGAAGCAGGCCACATCCCTGAGAAAATGTTTCAGTTATTGGCTGCTCATTGTAGATCTCACCATAGACGTGACTGTTATATCTCATCGTGGGGGAGAACTCCCTCATAAACGCCAAACTACTGAGAAGCATGACCCAGTTAAGTCCAAAGGCTTAAAACCCAACCGTACCATCACAGGTACTGTTCTAGGTCTAGAAGAACTCTCCCGTCATTGGCTGAAATTATAGCTAATGGTAAATTTTAAGCGTTCATTTTTAGTTGCTCAGGAAGAGAAACTTCTAGACAACTATATAAGTATATGGGACTTGTGCAGAATTAGATTCTAATATTTGACAGTTAGAGTAAAATGTTTTGCTATTTGAATTTACCTGACTGAACAACAGTATATTTTGTTTAATTTTATAGCTATATTTAATTTTTGTTTATTTTATAAGATTAATTCCTGATTGTTGACAAACACATAGTCATGTAACCACCATCACCATCCAGATTTAGAACAATCCCATCCCCTCCAAAGTTCCCTTATGCTTTCTATTTGTAATATTTCACATTTGATACAATCATCAAAAATCAACTGACTACTTTGTGCATTAATGACATACATATGGCAGTAAAGAAAAAAAGCTGAGGTGTGAAGGGAGAGTGACTCTGGATATGATGGTTAAGATTGTGTGTCAATTTGTTTTATTTTTTTTAAAAAACAGAACGTGTATTAAGTCTTCAAAGGAACAAGGATAAGAAAGCTACAGAAACACACCACTCAGACAAGAGAGTTCACTAACTTGAGGTCATAATGGAGTCCAAGGGTTTGCTGAGGTACAGAGCTTTCAAAAGGACATGGGAGGTGTGTTAGTCTGGGTACTTTAGAGAAACAAATCCACAGCAACTCACGTATAAGAGAGTTTTATGTAAAGAAAGTGTGCATCATGAAAACATCCCAACCCAATGCTGCCCAAGCCCACAAGTCCAACATTAACCCATTAACCCAGCACCAGTCCACAAAGTCCTCCACCTCACAAAACAGAGGCAATGATGCCGACTGCAGGAGGAAAGCTGAGTCAGTGAACGAATAAGCATCTCAGCACTGGCAGGGGTCTCCACACGGCTGCTCCAGCACCCAGGGCTGCATTGGGATAGGTCCATGTGGCTTCTCCTTGGGGATGTCTTGTAGGAAGTCAATCTTGCAAGCTGAAGCAGGGAACTGCTGAGGCAGCTGCACCCGATGCAACCATCACAAAGCAAGAGACCCGAGAGCTAGAAAGGCAAGGCTCACCACCCATTTATCCCTCCGCCTTTCAATTAGCCCCACATGTGATTATTGGCCAGGTTGGCACAATTAACTAACTCAGGAGGTCAAAGAAAAACGTCACAAAAACACGGTTGTAGGCAGAACAATACATCATAGTCACCAGTGGAACCCCAGAGTCCGGATTAAGGCCATGACTGGGACATGCGAATTACATTAGACTGAGGATCATACAGTATTGGTCCAGGGGCTTCCACAAGGCCGCCAGGACATGGTTCATGACTATAGAATTCCCAGTACAGTGATCTCCATCAAGGAGACACCTGGATATTCCCCTAAGGTAAATTGCCCCTTCCTAGGCTTGTCAGTGCACCCTGTCTGAGGGCAAGATTATGCACATCCCTGGTCAGCATTGCTGTTGCCATCCTCACAATTGTCTTTATGTTTGGGCTCATTTTTACAACCAGTGCGTCAGCCCATCTTGTTGGCGGCCTTTCTCTTTTTCGAAGCTGCTCTCCTTTACAATGGTCAGAGGGAATTCAGCAAAGGCGTAATCTATGTGGGGATTCTGCAAATGGATTCTGGGTTTTGACTGTCATCCATAGCCCTCTGCAAACTGCAAGCTCTAATTCAATTTTCTCCTCTGATAATGGATTTTATTATTAACAATCCTTGGATCACACCGGCTGGTGTCCTCCTTCTGTGTGCACTTAACTGACACCTCACTTAAATGGCTGCTTGCTTAAAGACAAGACTTTAAGACCCAGATATGATTCTTTCTGACAGCTGGACACCATCTGATTTCTTCACCACACTTTGCTACAGCACCCATCTCTTCAGTGGTAACTTTGTGGGGGCAAATATTGAGCAGGGTCACATCATAAGAGCTAAATGTTCTTAGATTAGAGTTTATGATTAACTGGGAGCTCAAAATTCATTCATTTATCTAAGGTTTATATATATTCCTGGTCTACTTTAGAGGCAGCATCATCAGTTTCTTGAGAAGTAATGTAAATAACCTTCATAGGACATTTGGTAATTCTATTAAAAATATCATTAATCCAGCCAATGGTACAGAATTTAGAATACTGCTAAGAAAAGAAAAATATACACATATAAGAAACATTTTTAGACTAAAATACATGGAATGTTCACTTATACAAATTAAAAACTTAGGTGACTAAACGCTACTTAAGGAAACAATGAAGGTTATACATAAGGCAAAAATTTCAATGATGCTCATTCACGAATACAAAACTATGTCTGCAGAACTAAGACATATCACAAAAATAGAGTATGAAAATAGCATTTGTTATGGTGAATAAAGCTGATGGTGCCCAGCTATCAAAAGATATAGCCTCTGGGGTCTTCAAGGCTTGAAGATAAACAAGCGGCCATCTAGCTGAGAAGCAACAAAGCCCACATGGAAGAAGCACACCAGCGTGTGTGATCATGAGGTGTTGATGGGATCAGGTATCAGGCGTTAAAGACCCAAAACAAAATCATATAGATGTGAATGAGGGGGAGGGCAGAGTGCAAACCCAAAGTCCATCTCTAGTCAATCGGACACCCCCTGTCAGAAGGGTCACAAGGAAGAAATGAGCCTGTCAGGGTGCAGTGTCGCACCAACGAAACACATAACTGTCCTCTAGTTCTTTAATGACTTCCCTTGTCCCCCCACCCCTACCCCCCCACACTATCTTGACACTGATTCTACCTTACAAATCTGGCTAGACCAGAGCTTGTACACGGGTACAGATAAGAGCTCGCAACACAGGGAATCCAGGACAGATACACCCCTCAGGATCAATAAGGGGAGTAGTGATTCTAGGAGGGTAAGGGAAAGGAGGTGAGGGAGTAAGGGGGAACGGATCACAATGACCAACCTATGTATGGCCCCCTCCCAGGGGGACAGACAGCAGAAAAGTGGGTGAAGGGAGACAGCGGTCGGTGTAAGACATGAAAATTTTTTTTATAAATTATTAAGGGTTCATGGGGGAGGGAGAGTGGGGAAGGAAGGGGGAAAAATGAGGAGCTGATATCGAGGGCTCAAGTAGAAAATTTTTTGAAAAAGATGGTGGCAACCTCTGTACAGATGTGCTTGACACAATGGATGTATGTATGATATGTATGGATATATTGTGATAAGAGCTGTAAGAGCCCCCAATAAAAAATTTTTTAAAAGACAAAAGATACAGCATCTGGGGTCTTAAAGGCTTAAAGGTAAACAAGTGGCCATCTAGCTGAGAAGCAACAAAGCCCACATGGAAGAAACACACCAGCCTGTGTGATTACGGGGTGTCAAAGGGATCAGGTATCAGGCATCAAAGGACAAAAAAATCATATCATTGTGAATGAGGGAGAGTGCGGGGTGGGTACCCAAGACCCATCTGTAGGCAACTGGACATCCCTTTGCAGAGAGGTCGCAGGGAGGAGACGAGCCAGTCAGGGTGCGATGTAGCAACGATGAAACATACAACTTTCCTCTAGTTCCTAAATGCTCCCCCCCCCACTCCCCGCACCACTATCATGATCCCAATTTTACCTACAAATCCGGCTAGACCAGAGGATGTACACTGGTACAGATAGGAACTGGAAACACAGGGAATCCAGGGCAGATAATCCCTTCAGGACCAGTGCTGAGAGTGGTGATACTGGAAGGGTAGAGGGAAGGTGGGGTAGAAAGGGAGAACCGATTACAAGGATCTATATATAACCTCCTCCCTGGGGGGTGGACAACAGAAAAGTGGGTGAAGGGAGACGTCAGACAGTGTAAGATATGGCAAAATAATAGTAATTTATAAATTATCAAGGATTCATGGTGGGGGGGGAGCGTGGAGGGGGGAGAAAATTAGGAGCTGATAACAAGGGCTCAAGCAGAAAGCAAATGTTTTGAGAATGATGATGGCAACAAAGGTACAAATGTGCTTGACACAATGGATGGATCTATGGATTGTGGTAAGAGTTGTACGAGCCCCCAATAAAATGATTAAATTTAAAAAAAAGAAAGAAAATAGCATTTGTATGTTAGTCTTAAGTTGTCAATGATTAGGTAACCTTGAAAGCAATAGATTTGAGCTAAAATCGAATGACTTCAAAATCCACAACCTTGGGATAGTAGTCATCTACTTCTGACTGTAGGGCGTTTTATCCTTCCGCCCAGAGGAGCATTTCATATTTGTCTTTGTGCCTATGGTGCATTTCTCTTAAGAATCAATTCTCAAATGTTGATGAATCTTGTTTTCTTATCCAATCTGCTATTCTCTGTCTCTCAACTGATACATTTAATCAATTTACACTCAGTGTTGTTACAGATACATGTGAATTTATTGCTGTCATTTTGTGGTTATTGGTTTGTTTGTTTTTCATCAATTTCTGTGCTGAATTTGTTTTGTTTGTGGGTTTCTTTGTCAATTTTTCTTTGCTTTTATTTTACTATTTACTAGATTTTTGTGGTTTTCCTTTTTTATTGTGAAGAAGTTTTTCTGTCTTCGTTGAGGTCCCTAGTTGTTATTTTCTTCCCAAGTTTAATACAGTTTGTTCTCCCTTGGAATCTATCTGACTTCCTCTCCATTAGAATATCTGGTAGCTACACTTTTCCTTCTATTTGATTTGTAAATGTCTGTTGCAGAATACCTCTATTTTTAGTCTTGAAAGAGTGTTTCATTTTGAATACTGATTTAAACACGCCAAACTCTTTGCCATTGATTCAAGTCTGACGTACAGTGAGCCTGTAGAGCAGGGTAGAACTACCCCTGTGGGTTTCCAAGACTAACTATTGTAATTCTTCATGGGAATAGAAAGCCTTGTCTTTCCCCCAAAGAGCAGCTGGTGGTTTCAATCTGCTGACCGTGAGGTAAGCATCCCAACACCTAGCTACTATGCATACCACCAGGTGTCCTAGCATACTGCTTTAATGGGTTGATTTCTGGGAAGTGGTGTCCTGTGTTTATCTCAAGTTGAGGTTAGCTGCTGTTGTTGATTCTCTGGCCAAAGAATCCCCCTTAGTATTTTTTGTAAAGTTGATTTAAAAAAACAAACAAATTTCTTTAATCTCTCCTTATCTGGACATGTCCTTACATCTCCATCATATCTGAGGGACAATTTTGCTGGATATAAGATTCGTAGCCAGTGATCTTTTTTCCCCCTTTTTCAGAATTTTGTGTGTGTCATCTCATTGCCTTCTTGTCTGCATGGTTTCTGCTGAAAAATCCAAAAGCTTATTATTAGTTTCCCTTTATAACTAATTTTTCTTTTTATTGAGTGCTCTTGGTATTCCTTAGTTTTTCCTTGTCGTTGTTGTTGTAAAGTTTGATTATAATAGTTAGTGGTGCTTTTCTTTTGGGGGTGGGGCAGGGGACGTCTATCCTGTTTGGGGTTTTCCAGCTTCTTGATTGGTTTTCTTCTCATCCGTGGTGTTAAGGAATTTTTCTTCCAACAGTTCCTGAATCATTTCTCTGTGGATTCTTCTTTCTTTCTGTGCTGTAACCCCAATAAGGCATGTCATTGCTCTTGATAATGTTCCACATAATTCTTAGACTTTTTAATGAATTTTTTGCTCTTTTTATTGATTGTTTATCTCATCGGTTGACATTAAGAGATTTGTTTTCCATATCATTAATTTGGCTTTCAATTGCTTCAATTACACTGCTTTGTTCTTTTAAAGTGTTATCTAATTCTATGATATTAGAGTTAATTTTCTGTATTTCTATTTGTTTTGTTTGGGGATTTTTTTGGGTATGGTTTCTGATTTTTTCCCCCCATTGCTCTCTTGATCTTTTTCTTCATCCATTGACAGTACCTGAACACCATCCTGGATTTCTTTTCTGAATTCTCCGATGCCTTTTATTCTCCGGGAAAGTCTTTTGGCTCTGTATATTGGTCCCTTGTTTGCGCCAGCCATTCTTGCGGCTGCTTGTAGGCCGAGGTTCTGTGGTCTCCATGGCATTGTGATACAACTGTTAGAGATGGGAGGGGAGCAGCGGGGCCATCGAGGAGCCCTTGATTTTGTCAAGTGGCACAAGGAAGGAATAATAATAACCACAAACAAGAAGCGAGCATGCTGGCACCCCTATTGTACTATTTGGGAGGGCTTTCCCCTTGGCCACAGAGAGCAGTAGGGAGCATGCGGACAGTGCCATTCCAGTGCTGTTTGGGTGGCTCTCACCTCAGCCTCAACAGCAGTGAGGAGTGAGTGTGTGGTCGGGGCCCTTCTAGTGCGTTTGAGTGGTTCTCACCTCAGCCAGCAAGTATGTGGCTGACACCTATTTCCCCAGCTCTGCAAGTGTAGAAAGTTAAAAAAAAAAAAATCTAGAAAAGATAAAAGGCCAAGTCTGCTCTGTTAGCCTCAGCCTCGGGCTATTGGGTGTAGCCAAATGGAAACGTGAAAAAGGAGTGATTGGGCCTCACCCTGCTCCCTGTTCAACTGGTTTAGTGGGGGGAAAAGATAAAAAAAGAAAAATAAAGTTAAAGTGTCACATAGATTCTGTAGCTCTAACAAACTGGGGAAAACATGGGCCTGTGACCCCTCTAAGTACTCAGGACTCTGACGAACTGAGAAAAAGTTTAGCCTCTACTCCAACAGCTGCCCTGGCGGTATGGTCTGTCCCTTCTTCTGTCTGCAGATACAGGATTCTCAACTCCCTTAGCATTTTGCTTTTCTTCAAGGCTCTTGGTTTCCCCTCCATGTTGATTTTCTCCATTCTGCTTGTAGGGGGTTTCTCTACTGCAATTGTAGCCACCTTAATTTTGGGGGGACACGTTTTTGTGTTTGTATGTTTTTGTTTCTGTCATCAGATAACAAGGGATTGGGAAGTAGCTAGAGAACTCCCCCTGGTGGTAATGACCCATTTGACCAGTAACGTCTGTGGAACACGGAGTATCCACAGGCTCTCTGACAGGATGGAGTTAGCAGGTGAAGAAATGGCCCCATATGGCTTCCTCCAATTCCCATCAGCTCAAGGCCGATTGCCACAGGGCAGAAGTCAAACATGCCTCCACCCCGTTTCTGCTCAAGACACTCTACTTCTTTTGTGAGTTCAATAACCTGTTGCACTGGCTGCACAGAACTGACAAATGATGCGTTCATGGGGACTTCGGATTAGGAAAATTGTAGGAGCCCAGGTGGCATAGTGGTTACTCATTGGACTGCTAAACTACAAGATCAGTAGTTTGAAACCACCAGCTGCTCCAAGAGAGAAAGATGAGGCTCTTACTCCTGTACAAAGTACAGTACGGAAACCACAGGGGACGTTCTACCCTGTCCTCAAGGGTCTCTGTGTTGGGAATTGACTCCACAACAGTGGGTTTCCGCTTATTAGCAAAGGTAACGGGTTACCACGAGTCAGGATCAAAAACCATCAATATGCAATCCTTCGTCTGCAGCAGCACCTCTTCTCAGTCGTGCCCAAAGCCACGTCTCTTTCTAGTCCTCAGTCTGTCAGTCGGGAGACTCCTTAGCCTCTTCCTTGTTCTGTGAACCCAGACGCTCACTGCTCTGTTTCAAGCCTTAATTTGGCTCCTCTGATCTGCCTTACGGTTTGGGTGCTGCGATCTGTTGCCTCTGTGCCTAGGCTTGGCTCTCTCCCATGCTCCACTGGGGGTTCTTTCTTGGTATTTGTGGGGTTTCTTGGCCCAGTTTCCTCTTATATTCAGTTGAATAGCAAAACTGACCAATCCCTGAATTAGTCTCCTACAACTTTTTTGCATAATCCCATCTGGTCTTTTGTTCGCTGTTTACAAACCCATACCAAGTAATCTTACTTCACCACAGCAGATTATTGGAAAGTGGAGGCTGTTTGTGGGTAGTTCCTTGGCATTGTTAGAAACAAGCTTTTAAACGTTCTAGAAGCTGGCTGGCTTTAATCAGCTACGCTGAATGAAAGCATGTGCAGTGAGTGAGGTTGAGCTGGAAATCTGAGAGACTGTCATGATCTTACGTGGACGATTTCCTTAAAGGTGATATGGAATGTAATGGTGACAGGGGATATAGAACGGTAGTTCAGTACTGGAGAAGCTAATAAACTTGGAAACATCTCTTACTATGGAAGGAGACAGGAGCCATGGTAGTGTAGTGGTTATGTATTGGACTGCATTCGCATGGTCGGCAGTTCAAAACCACCAGCAGCTCCACAGGAGAAAGACTGGACTTTCTACTCTTGTAAACGTTGTGGTCTCTCTCAGAAACCCACAACGGGCCTATGAGTCAGCATGGACTTAATGGCAGGGATTTTTTTTTTTTAATGGAGGGAGACAGCAAATTCAAAATGTGAGTTAAATTAGGCCCATTAGCTACTGATTGGGCTATTCTGAGAAAAGCATTTATCCTCTTATGCAATTAAAGGTGAAATTATTGAAACTATACAGACAATAGCAATACTGGTCTTCATGTTTGCCTGTCTTGGTAGACAAATATAATCAAATCTTATTCTAGGTAATTATTTTGGAAGTAATAAGTAAAATCTAAATGATAAAACAATTTCAAATGTAATGTGCATTAAGTAGAGAGCAATGAATTAAATAGCTTGCATTAAAAATAAGGGTTTTATAGGCACCTTGTGGGAATGCATTGCAGGGACTGGTGCCTGAGCATCATTGTCTCAGGGGACATCAAGGTCAATTGGCCACAAAGTCTATATCCTACTTTGGTGAATAGTGAATAGTGGTCTTCAAAGTTTGTGAGCAGACCAATAAGGTCATCAAGTATTGGTCTCTCCCGCACAAAGAAACAATTATCCCTGTGGACTGATAGACCACACAAATATCAGTGGAACAGAACTCTAAATCACAAAAGAGACCAAGCTTGCAGGTCAGCTAGAGACAGGTGGAACCCTTGAGACTATAATTCTTGAGAGCCTTTGGCTATGGAACTGCACTCCCCCCCGGCCCCCGCCCCCTGTGGCCCAGTTTTCAGCCAAACAGGGGGAATAATAAGATTATGTAGGACAAGAGGAAAGTGAAAGGAAATGGAAGAAAGAACCAAGGGGCCAAGGACATTTGTGGGGAACAGAAGGATTTCTCTTAAGCTGTTTCCCCCCAAAATATGTCTTGAGAATGACTGTACACCAGGCGGTCAGCGAAAGTAGGTCAGAGGTTATTCTCCTTAACATCAGCCATCTAGAGTGGATTGGGAGTCATTCTCACTGAGAGGTATCAGCTGTCTAGATCAAGCAGACACCACTGTTTATCCCACAACAAATAGGGCCCATTCCTTTCTGTTATTGTTCCCTTGAAGCAGTGCCCATAGGCAAGCCCGGGACCACTCTAAGATGACTAAGCTTAGGTTACCATCTTGCCACACATGCCCCCCTATTCCCTCCTCTTACTATTGCATGTTCACCCCTAGGTCATCCCCCTCCTATTGCTTGTATTGCCTATGTTGCAACCCCTCCCTATGACGCAGGTTGTTGTGAATTGTATTGCCCCTCTCTTTGATGCATGATGCTGTGATGTATCCCTCTAAAGTGATATGATGCTGGTTAGCAATAAATAAAGAGGCTCCCTGGTTCTCAGGAGGGCTGCTCCCATGGGGGCAGTGGACGAGAGGGCAGCTCACTCGAGGGAGGTGGCTCCTGCTCTGGCAGCCGGGTTCCCCCCACGAGGACCACCAAGCGGGGCGGAGGTGAGCAATGCTACCATGTAACGTGTCTGACTGTATTGTTGTAATATCTCTCATGCTCTCAATGACTTTAATATAACGCTTATATATCTCAATCGTACAATTGTGCATTACTGAATCTAGAAGTAGTATTACTGAGCCCGCGATTAGCTGTGGGGGCTGCCCCCCCACCTCGTCATTTTAATTTAATACTACAGACATTTATAGAGGTCTAAATACAGGCATGTACATATGTAAATATATTTATATATAACAATAGGGACATATCATTATATGTACTTATATCTGAAAGGTTGGAGACGGAGGCGAGGAACAGAGAGAATTTAGCCAGGAATGTGAAGTTGAGAAAGATTTTACTGAGGTAGGGAAAGAACTTCTGAGAGGGAAGGGAGAGCTGGGAAAGGGATGGGGACATCTTGAGTCCCCGGGCAGGTTCCAAGACCCAAGGAGTTAGGTCAGGGAAATTGCACCTGGTACTGAGGTGACGGGACATATATAGGGCATGAGCTTAAAGGCATATGAGCCAGTAAGGGGAAGGGAGGTTCTTTGTGCTGCAGTTGCAAGTTTCGGGGCAGGTGACTTTTTGTTAGTAAATCATGTTGTTCCTAGGAAACAATGCTAGGGAGAGGGGGGCTGTGTTCTGTCTGGGGAGGTAAGCTCTGTGAAACGTTGAAATTCAGCCAGATCATTTGTCTTCTTGAGAAGTTGGTTCAAGGGGCTGCCTTGGTACAGACCCAGCCCAAACAATATCTATATGTTAAGAATTAGGGTAGCAGATGGAAATTGGGCCTTGACTCAAGAACACTTTGTTCTAATAATCCAGCATTCTGTGATGTTCACCTTCCTGACATGATAGCTGAAGACAATGTGGGTGCATAAGCAAATGTGGTGAAGAAAGCTGATGGTGCCCGGCTATCAAAACATATAGTGTCTGGGGTCTTCAAGGCTTAAAGATAAATAAGTGGCCATCTAGCTGAGAAGCAACAAAGCCCACATGGAAGAAGCACACCAGCCTGTGTGATCATG
>NW_022111357.1:19070841-19086187 GCF_000313985.2 Echinops telfairi | reverse complement strand
GGGGCAGACAGCAGAAAAGTGGGTGAAGGGAGACATCGGTCAGTGTAAGACATGAACAAATAATCATAATTTATAAGTATCAAGGGTTCATGAGGGAGGGAGTGAGGGAGGGGAAGAGGGAAAATGAGGAGCTGATCGCAAGGGCTCAAGTAGAAAGAAAATGCTTTGAAAATAATGATGGCAACATATGTACAAATGTGCTTGCCACAATGGATGAATGTATAGATTGCGATAAGAGATGTAAACATCTTGCTGGTAGTCTCTGCTTAGAGCTAACATCCATCTGACATCAGCAATGATATTCTTTGTTCCACGTCTTCTTCTGAATCTGACCTGCACCTCTGGCAGCTCCCTGTCAATGTACTGTGGCAACCGTTGTTGGATGATCTTCAGCAAAATTTTACTTGCATGTGATATCACTGATATTGTTCTATAATCTGAGTGTTCTGTTGGATCACCTGTCTTTGGAATGAGTACAAATATGAATCTTTTCTAGGCTGTTGGCCAAGCAGCTGTCTTTCCTGGCAAAGACGAGTGAGCACTTTCTCAGCTTGTTGGAACATTTTTATAGGTATTCTATCAATTCCTGGAGCCTCGTTTTTGGCTGGTTCTTTCGTGCAGCATGAACTTCTCCCTTCAGCACTAGTGGTCCTTGGTCATATACTGCCATTTGAAATGGTGATGTGCTGACTAGTTCTTGTTGGCACAGTGCCATCTTCTTCAGAAGCTTCCTGCATCATTTCAATATTTTGCCCATCTTTTTTTTTTTTTTTTAATATTTTGCCCATCTTTCAGTATTTCAACTCAGGCCTTGAATTTTGTTCTTGAGTTCTTTCAGTTTAAGGTATACTGTGGTCTTCCTTTTGATTTTCTACCTCAAGGTCTTTGCACACTTCATTATAATATTTTACTTTGTCTTCCTTAGCTACTGTGGTAGTTGCATAATCTGGTGTCAATTGGGGACTTGAGAGGATTAAGAGTGTAGGGGTGGAGCCTAGTCTGTCAATCAGATCATAGCCAATGAGGCCTCTGTGTGGGCGTGGCTTTCTCCTGAGAATTCTGGGAAGTCTGTTTTTTCCTCCTTGGAGGTGGAAGACTCTCTCTCTCTATTCAGTTCCTGCCAGACATCCCCGAGGACAAGGCACATGGAACTACACTAGTGCCCTGAGCTGGAGAAGCCACATGGACCTATCCTGATGCAATCAGACCTCTGAAGCCGGAGAAGCCACATACAGATCCCTGCCAGCACTGAAATGCTTAAACGCCACTGGATTCAGACTTTTTACTCACTGGCCTGTGATAGTCCTGTATTTGGCATCATTGGATGTGTTTCGTGAGTCTGAAGAGGACTTTATGGATTGGTATTGGACATATGGGCTAATATTGGACTTATGAGATTGGACTGGACTGGGTTGTACAATTACCCTGTATATAAAATCCCTCTTGTACACACATGAGTCTCTATGGATTGGTTTCTCTAGTTTTCCCGGACTAACACAGCTACCCTTTGAAATATTCTATTCAGCTCTTTCGACTTCTTCATTTCTTCCATTCCCCTTAGCTACTCTATGATGAAGAGCAAGTTTCAGAGTCTCTTCAGACATCCACTTGGACCTTTTCTTTCTTAGCTTTTTAATGACCAATGGTTTTCTACATGTATGATGTTCTTCATGTCTTCTGTATATTAGTGTTCGATGTTCTTCATGTCTTCTGTATATTAGTGTTCGATGCATCAAATATGTTCTTAAATGTCTCAAAATTCCAGTGGGACAGACTCAACAGGTCATCTATTGGCTCTTGTGGACTTGTTTTTATTTTCTTCAACTTCAACCTGAGCTTACATATGAACAACTAGTAGTCTGTTCTACCATCAGCCCCTGATCTGGTTTTAGCTGCTAATATTGGGCTTCTCCATCACCTGTTTCCACAGATATAATCCATTTGATATCTGTATATTCTATCTATAGAAGTCCCTGTGTACAGTAGTTGTTTGTATTGTTGAAGGTTTTTGCTATGAAGAAGTCATTGGTCTTGCAAAATTCTATCATCCATCCGATCTTCAGCTTCATTTTTATTTTCAAAATTATATTTTTAAACTACTGTTTCTTTTTCTCATTTATAACTTTTGCATTCCAATAATCAATAATCAATGCATCTTGATTGCATGTTTGATCAATTTCAGACTGAAGATGTTATTGATATAATTCTTCAATTTCTACATCACTAGCTTTAGTGGTTGGTGCATAAATTTGAATAATAGTATTGACTGGATTTTCTTGCATGCAGATAATATTATGCTATCACAGATAGCATTGTATTTTTAAATGACCTTGAAATGTCCTTTGTGACAATGCCATTCCTCTTGAATTTATCATTCCTGGCATAGCAAACCATATGATTTTCTGATTCAAAATGCCCAACACCAGAGCATTTCAGCTACTAATGCCTTTAATGTCTATCTTTATGTATTCCATTTCATTTCTTACCACTTTTAATTTAATTTAATTTTTAATTTAATTCATGTTGTTGTTATTGTTAAGTGCCATCAAATCAGCTCCAACCCATAGCAACTGTGTTAGTCTAGTCTACTTTAGAGAAACAAATCCACAGAAACTCATATGTATAAGAGAGAGTTTTATATAAAGGGTAAGTGCACATCAAGAAAACATCCCAATCCAGTGCTGCCCAAGCCCACAAGTCCAACATTAGCCCATATGTCCGACACCAATCCACAAAGTCCTCCTCAATCTCACAAAACAGAGGCAAGGATGCTGACTTCAGGAGGAAAGCCAAGTCAGTGAATGTGTAAGCATCTCAGTGCTGGCAGGGGTCTCCACACGGCTGCTCCAGCACCCAGGGCTGCATCGGGGTAGGTCCATGCGGCTTCTCCTCAGGGATGTCTTGCAGGAAGTGAACCTTGCCAGCTGAAGCAGGGAACTGGCTAAGGCAGCTGCACCCTGGTCTGATCATCACAAAGCAAGCGACCCGAGAACTAGAAAGGCGAGGTTCACCGAGCCATTTATCCCTCTGCCCTTCAATTAACCCCAGATGGGTTTATCGGCCAGGTTGGCCCGATAACCTAACTACCTCAGCAACTCTGTGCACAACGGACCAAACACTGCACGGTCGTGTGCCCTCCTCACACCTGTTCCTGTGCCTGAGCCAGCTGATGCAGCTGCCGTGTCCCTCCATCTCCTAGAGGACCTTCCTGTTTGTCGCTGCCCTTCCGCGTTACCAAGCACGAGGCCCTCCTCCAGGGCCTGCGCTCTCCTGACAACGTGTCCAACGTGTGCATGACAAGTCTCGCCATTCTTGCCTCTCAGGAGCCCTCTGGCCTTACTTCTTCCTGACTGACAAAGCGAGCAGCCTGTCCTTTCAGCAGTCCACGGGACTTTCAGTATTCTTCTCCAGCACCACCATCCACATGCACCGGTTCTTCTGCAGTCTTTCACATTTAGTGTCCCCCTAGATTAATTCCATTTTGCACATTTCAAGTTCTGCTTATTAACTGGTGTCTGGAGCTGTTTCTTCCCCCCTTGAGTTGTGCCCCGTCAGCAAATGCAGACCCCAAAGCCTTTACTCTTTCAAGTTTTTCTCTGTCCACATCATTCCCATCGGCTCTACTTTGAGTCCTATTTTGAGTGCCTCTGAACTGAGGGCTCATCTTCTGTCACCATCTCTGACAGGGTTCTGCTTCTGATCATGAGGTGTTGGGTATCTGACAGTGTTTTGATGCTATCCGTAACGTCTTCAGTGGCTGACTCCTAAGAAGTAGACAGGCAGCCTGTTCCTTCTTTGTCGTCTGTTCTCAGTCTGGACGCTCTGCTGAAACCTGTTCACATTGAGTGACCCTGCTGGCACTTGAGACACCAGTGGCTTCGCTTCTAGTATCACAGCAGCACACAAGCCACCACAGTGTGACAAGCTGACAGGCAAGTGGTAAGAATTACTTAATAGCAGTAGCAAATAATACTGGAGTTGTGATAATGTTAAGTAGGCTTTATTCAAAGAATAAAATACAGTTCAAACAGTTCAGATTAATTTTAGAGACAGACTTGGCCTTGAAATCTTAGGAAAAGCTATCTACATTTGTTGTTATCTACTTCCTATCCGAGAAGAAAGGTATTGGAGTTTTGTTCAATTTCCTTACAGCATGTAGGCTGTGTTAGCTGGGTAAGAAAGCATGGATTTGCACTGGGTTACATGGTAGTACTGTGCCTGGGCCATCAATACATTTTATCTAGCAGTAAAGAAGACTAACCAGAGGCGAAGGCTGTTACTGGTAAGAGTCGAGTGTTTCGTAGTAGCCAGGACAGGGGGAGAGTTAGTCATTTTTACAGTTTGGACAATGTTGATGTTTCTCTGGGTTCAAACACGATTACAGAATAATCTTGTTTGGGTCTTGATGATCCATCAGGGTCACAGAGTGGCATTGTCTGGTGTTGATGTTCTGCGGAACTGTTTATATTTTATCAGAGAACACCCAGGCCCTGCTACACCTGCCAGACTGGCTCCGGGGAGTTAAGGGCTGCTTCTCTCTTGCTGCCACACTAATTCCTGTTGATGTTTCCTCTGGGGGTGGTCCTGGGTCTAGATGATGAACTCTCTTTTGAGTTCTTGTGGACCTTATGGTCACTGGGGAAGATGGGTGGGTGAGTTAGTTAATTGTGCCAACCTGGCCGATAAACACATGTGGGGCTAATTGAAAGGCAGAGGGATAAATGGGTAGTGAGCCTCGCCTTTCTAGTTCTCAGGTCTCTTGCTTTGTGATGGTTGCACCGGGTGCAGCTGCCTTAGCAGTTCCCTGCTTCAGCTTGCAAGATTGACTTCCTACAAGACCTCCCCAAGGAGAAGCTACATGGACCTATCCCGGTGCAGCCCTGGGTGCTGGAGCAGCTGTATGGAGACCCCTGCTAGTGCTGAGATGCTTATTCGTTCACTGACTCAGCTTTCCTCCTGCAGTCGGCATCATTGCCTCTGTTTTGTGAGGAGGAGGACTTTGTGGTCTGGTGTTGGGTTAATGGGTTAATGTTGGACTTGTGGGCTTGGGCAGCATTGGGTTGGGATGTTTTCGTGATGCACACTTTCTTTACATAAAACTCTCTTATACATGAGTTGCTGTGGATTTGTTTCTCTAAAGTACCTAGACTAATACAGTGGGGAGCTAAATACTATGGTCAATGTCATACTTTTGTATATATTTACTATTTCAATGGTTGCCTTGCTTTCTTATGACATGTATTAAAAATTCATGCATTAAAATGCCACATTGTAATGTACCCCTAATAAGGTAATGATAAGATTTCCTGTTCTGATGATTCCTGATACCTGATCCCCTCAACACCCCGCAGTCACACAGGCTGGCGTGCCTCCTCCACGCGGGCTCCGTTGCCTCTTAGCTAGATGGCCGCCTGTCTACCCCCAAGCCCTCAAGACCCCAGATGCTATATCTTTTGATAGTCAGGCACCATCAGATTTCTTCACCACATTTGCTTATGCACCCACTTTGTCTTCAGTGACCGTGTCAGGAAGGTGAGCATCACAGAATGCCAGCTTAATAGAACAAAGTATTCTTGCATTGAGGGAGTACTTGAGTGGAGGCCCATTGTCCATCTGCCACCTCAATACCAAACCCGTACATATATGCACAAGAGTCTGCTTTTAGGGTAATCCAAGCTAAGACAATCTGAGAAGCTGGTCTGTGGGAAACAGAAGGCTTTCTCCCAAGTTGTCTCCCCAAAATATATGCCAAACTTAGCTGCTTGCTACAAGTGGCGAATGACTATATACTTGGAGGTCAACAGAAGAGGGTCAGGGGTTATTCTCTCTAAGGGTTATCAGCCATCCAGAGCAAGCAGTCACTACTGTTTATCCCACAACAAGTAGGATCCACTCCCTTCTGTTAAGGATAGTAGTTGACTGTTTCCTTGTAGGAGACCCCTGAGAGGTCAAGCCCACCTAAGGGTGACCAAGGTTAGTCCGCCATCATGAATCTAGGGTCTGCCCTTCTTGTCACATGTATGCCCCTAGTCCCTCCCATTCCTATGTGCACACCCCAGCTCATCCCCTTCCTGTCACGCTCATGCCTATCGTACATCCCTGAGTTAGTCTATTGTGCCAACCTGGTTGATAAACACATGTGGGACTAATTGAAGGGCGAAGAGATAAATGGCTCGGTGAGCCTCGCCTTTCTAGTTCTCAGGTCTTTTGCTTTGTGGTGGTCGGACCAGGGGGCAGCTGCCTTAGCAGTTCCCTGCTTCAGCTCACAAGGCTGACTTCCTGCAAGACACCCCTAAGGAGAAGCCACATGGACCTACCCCGATGTAGCCCTGGGTGCTGGAGCACACGTGTGGAGACTCCTGCCAGCGCTGAGATGCTTACACATTTACTGATTCAGCTTTCCTCCTGCAGTTGGCATCATTGCCTCTGTTTTGTGAGATGGAGGAGGACTTTGTGGATTGGTGTTGGACATATGGGTTAATGTTGGACTTGTGGGCTTGGGCAGCACTGGGTTGGGATGTTTTTTTGATGAATACTTAACCTTTATATAAAACTCTCTCTTATACATGAGTTTCTGTGGATTTGTTTTCTTTAAAGTACCCAGACTAATACAATCCCCTTCCTCTGATGTGAATGTCTATTGTACTACCCCTTCCTGTGACGTGTGGTTGCCTGTAATCACGCCCCCCTAAGTAATGATAACCCTTGGTTAGCAATAAAGTGGGGCTCTCCTGCTCTTGCTCCCAGGCTTTCCCCACGAGGACCACCAAGCGGGGCTGAGGTGAGCATGCCACCATGAATTGTGTCTGACTCCATTACTTCAATCTCTCTTCTATCTCTCATGCTCTCTATGACTTTGCTATAATCATTACTTATTATCACTGTACAATTGCACCTACCAGACCAGTGATGATTTATTGGGGGCCCTCCTTTCCCCCACACTGGTCTATATGAAGAATGCAGTATCAGGATTGGAGGAAGGCTTATTAACAATTTGTGATGTGCAGATGACACAATCTTGCTCACCAAAAATGAGGACTTGAAGCACTTGCTGATGAAGATCAAAGATCGCAGCCTTCAGTATGGATTACAGCTCAATGTAAATAAAACTTAAATCCTTACAGCTGGACCTGCTAAATGGAGAGAAGATTGAAGTTGTCAAGGGTTTTATCTTGCTTCACATCTGACTTGACCTTGGCTGTCTCATCCTCCACCTCCTTGTACTCAGCCACGCCCTTGCCCCGGCACAGCAATGCCTGGAGGACCTAATACTCTCCAATGCTGTCTTGTCACCCTCTGCACATTTGCAAGGGCTGTTCTCTGCTAACACAGGTCCCGGATCTATTATTGTCCACCCAGTGCCCACCTTCCCTCCATCCTTGCTACATTTCACTTGGTAAATTCCAACCAGCAGTGCCCCATCCGTAGCATTCAATCCACACAGTGATGCTGAGAGTTTGTAGCATCATTCCCATCTTCAGATGAGGAGACTTGGACTTATAGAAGCTAGGTGACTTATCGAAGGTTGTAGTTTGTGCCTTGTGGGGGGAGGTCAGATCCTTACTATCGCTGTCAGACTGCTGTCTCCTCCCACCACAGGGGTGGGCCTGCTCCCTGCTGCTGGAGACAATGGATTATGTCTCTCTGAAGCTTAAGACCATTAGTTTGGTTAAAGTTCACGCTCCCTCCACGTGGATTACCAAGCTGAGGTGAGCAATGCTACCATGAAGTGTGTCTGACCATTTATAGATATATCTCTTCTATCTCTCATGCTCTCTATAACTTTACTATAATATTTACTTATTATCGCTGTACAATTGCGCCTACTGGACCCATAGTGATTGTGCTGGGAGCTGGCTGCTTCTGGCAGTGCCTGGCAAAGCCAGGATTAAAGCCCCAATCTACCTGATCTGCTACCATACCTTGATGCCTGGATGAAAGTTAAGGACAGGAGTTAGGGGTCTCTTGGGTGTGTCCACATTCCTCCTCCATCGGGCCCACCCAATGCTAGAGCCCCAAGAAGCAGGATCCTGGAGGAAGAAGGACTAGACAGAAGAAACTTCCTGCAGAAGAGGCTGGATTTCTCGCTCAGCCTTATGTGGAAGGGGGAAGCTGTTGGGGGCATTGCCCTTCCTGATGTCTGGCTCTTTTAAAACCTCTAGGAGTTCACTTGGCCATAGCAAGTGCCTGTTCCCCAAAACCTCTTAACAAAATGATTTGGGGCTGCATCAGGGATACCTAGAGGCCAAGGTAGGTATGCTTGCATTCTCGGTTCTAATCTTCTCTTCCTGGTTTCATCATCCGGCTTATTCAGATATCTGATAAAGGTTGGTCAGTCTGCACAGCACAAACTGGCCTTCCATGGTTTGGGGAGGTCAGCTCTGGGTATGCACCTTACCAACAGTGTGGTGTCAGTCCCTGCTTAAGATCTGTATCGGTTTCTGGCAGCCTCCCTGAGCAATGTCATAGGCTTTCCTAGAAGTCTTTCAAGATCTGGACCAACTTCCCTCAACCACCCAGACTCGGCCCTCCTGCTCAGCCAGAGGCCAGCCGTCTCTAGACACGGGCTGCACATGGCCACCTGCATGCCTTTGCTTGTGTTCTTCCCTTTGTGCCGAGAGCCCTTCACCTCTATTTCCTACTGTGCTAGGCAGGTTCTCTAGAGAACCAAAGCCAGGACACTTAAGATTTTATATATATATATAGATATATAGATACGTTTATACAGCACGGAGGAATATAACAGCTAATATATATATATGGATAGGTTTATACAGCACAAAGGAATATAATAGCTAATTAGTTCACACAGCAGTGCAGAGGGCTCAGTTCAACTTTCGTGGAGCAGTTAATATCCTGGAAGTCAGCCGTGCTCACTACATCGATCACGATCTATTCGTTGATCGCAAATGTAGTGTGGGTAGATCGCATGTCATTAAAAAAATAGACTTAAGCCTCTCATCAATCCCGTTACTTAATTGATATACAGTGCAGCTAATCAGATGCAATCTTAGGTGTCAAATGCTTGCACAAACAACTGCACTAAGTGCAGCAAAATGTAAGAAAGGGCATTAAAATGAATGGGGGAGCTGGACCAAGTAAGAAGACAAAAATGTACCACTTTCGTACGGAATGGGAGATTTTGACACTACAAGCCACGGACATTCAACTAAAGTCCAGAGCGCATGAACAGTTCTGGAACTTACTCTCGCAGAAGGAAAGTACCCAAACATGAGAAAATATGCTACCTCCCTGACTGCATTATTCGGCTCTACTTATTTATATGAGTCAGCCTTTTCCCACGTAAAGATCATTAAGTCCAAGTACCGTTCCACCATGACTGATGATCATTTGGAGTGTGCTTGAGGCTGCCTGTCAGCAGCTACTGTCCGGACTATGCATCCCTGGCTCATTCTATTCAGTGCAAGTCATCTGAGTCAACTCAGGTAATGACAAAAAAATGTACATAGTTAATTGTGTTGTGAAATATGGATTCATGCAAGGTACATAAACATACATTGTACATATAAAGAATTGTCAATGCATTTATGAATAAATGTAATAAATAAATAAAAATAAATATATGCATTGCATTTTTGTGTTGGTAGTTTTAACTTGATTATTTTATAAGTAGCTCACATGCTGAAAAAGTGTGAGCACCCTGCTGGAAGTCCTTCAACTCACTAGGGCTGCTGGGTCCAAGGTTAAGGAAGCAGACAGCTGAGTCTTCCCTTGGGCAATGCAGGCAGAGTCCACCCACAGGCAGCAAACAGCAGGGCGGGTCACCAACAGTCAGCAGCTCAGGAGCTTAGTGAAGCAGGCCCAGATGGGATGTCAAACTCAAACAATGCAAGACAACAGGATCCGCCAGCCTCAAGCTCAAGTGATGTATACACCAGCAGCATGGCAAAGCAGGTCTCGAAGGAGCCTCAAGCTCTAGCAACAGGATCCATGGATTGGCTGTCCCACAGGTAGTGTAGCTCACAGGTCGAAGCAGAGAGCTAGCTAAAGCAGCCGCATGCTGGTCCTATCACCAGAGAGCAAGAGAGTGAGGGATGGGCCTTGCTTAGCCATTTATCTTTTTGCCCTCCAATCAAACTGTGACCTGATTAATCCCACATGTTCCTATTGGCCAGGTTGGCACAATAAACCTACCTATCACATCTACCCAGCCTTCAAGCCCAGAAAGACGCATTCTTCCCTGTGCTCTTAGATGTACCCCTGGCACTTATGGGCATCCTCATGACAGCACACATGCCAATGCAGTGAAGCAAATGACAGTTGGCTCTCCAAGTGCAAGGCTGAGGTCTTAGTGATCTCTGTGGGCCCAGCACGGAGCCTGAAAAAGTAGGCAGAATGAGTGACGGAGGGAAAGGCATTTAGACAAGAATTTTGAACACACATGGCTGTAGCATCCAAGCAAGTCAGGTCCGTTGGTTAAGTGGACTGGCGCAAGACAATAGGGAGCAGGAGGAATGGTTGCAAACTGAACAGTGAGTACCTTGCCTAAAGGAATTCAACTTCCATTCATGAGAACTGTGGGGTGAACTTTAGTCCTTGTTAAAAACAGCTACAATAAGAGGTCATCTGTGCCAGGAAGCAAGCCACTAACTATGCTTATCCGCAGGGAGTGAGCCCCACCTATGGTGGGACAGACAGTAGGGTCTGATTGCTCTATGTGGCTGAATGCCTCCGGGGAGAATACCCCTTAGTAGCAGAACTCACAGCGTGACAACCTGGGGAGAAACCTTTTTGTGTCCCACATGGCAGGATGCCTAGCTGAGGACCCAGCATCAGACAGACCTGGGTTTTGCATCCTGGCTCAAACCCAGTTACCCTGACTGGGTAACTCCAGACAAGGGGTTTCTTCCACCTCTCTGCACCCTGCTTCTCTACTTGGGAAGTGGAGCTATGAGATCTTCTGGCAGCTGTGAGAATTGCATGAAGGAACGCATGTATGGTGCCCAACCCATGCAGGCGCTCCCTAAATTACAGCGCTGATTGTCACGAATTAAGGAATGCCTCTCTGGGGCCAGGCTCCCCAGGTGGGGTTAAGGCTCAGAGAAAGGTGGGACTGTGTCTCTTTCATTTCCTCCCTCAGGCCCAGCCCACAGAGAAGTGACTGTGGAGAAGCATCCCTGGGGAGGGAGAGGAGGAGAAATCAATCTCTGGGCCTTGGCTTGGGAAAACAGGCTGTTAATTACTTGGGTTCCCAGCAGCCTGCCTGCTAGGAAAACATCTGCCCAGCTGGCTCCTTTGATTAACCCCTTGGCACCCTGGGCTGAGGTGGAGGTGTCATAATAAGGGCTGTTCTGGGGGAGTGGAGTCCGGAAGCTGAGGGGAGGCTGAGCCTGGCTTCAGAGGAGGTCCAATACAGTGAGGCGTGCAGGAGGATGGACAGAGAAGACTTCAAGACCAGAGTTGGGAATTCACTTGTTGCCCCGACTCTTAGACCCCTGCCCCCGAAATACAGGCCCTAGAGAAGGGGCTGCGGCTGAAAGCTCAGGCTTTCGCTTGAGGCATGGACACTAGTGTCAGGGCTGGGCCTGGATGCTAACTTTCTCCTTAGGGCGGAGAGCCAGCCTTCAGGAAGCAGAGACTGCTCTCCAGGGGAGGAAGGCCCAACCCCCAGCCCTGTGTCTCGCGGAGCTGGTTGAAAGGTAGCGCGGAGTTGACGAGCATTATTCCCATGTGTACAGCTTGTCAAACTCTTTCCCGAATATTATCTCACCCAACAAGTCCCCACCTAAGCCTATGGCGTGCAAATGAATCGTGAAGATGCAGTGATTCAAATCCAGACTCTGTTCCTCACTGGCTGTGTGGTCTTAGGGCAACCGCTTCACTTCTCTGAACCTCAGTAACTTCATCTGTAAGATGGGGAGAAGAGTCCCCCACCAGGGCAGTTTTGCAGTGAGGCTCATATGAACTTATGGATCTAGAGGGCTCAATCAATAGTGGCTGGCATGGGGTTAGAGAATGTGACAGCTCCTCCCTCAAATTCTTCATTCTGCAGAAGAAAATGAGGCTGGTGGCGCTATCAAGTCATGGCTGCCTACATGTTTAAAGTAAGCACACGCCAACACTGTATCTGACTCCCTTGAGAGGGAACCAGCGGACCACAGAGCTGATTCAGAGGGCACATTGGTGACGGCCAGTCAGGCGCAGGGAATGCTGGGAGAAGACTGCCTGCCAGCTGCATGGCAAACTGCCCAAAGAAAATGGCTTACGCTTCTCTCTTGTTTCGAAGTCCTTTGTGTCACTATGGGACAAACTCATTTGTAACTTATTTGTCACAGATTGGGATTTGGCTTCTCAGATGGAGGGGTATCAAAAAAGGGCGTGGCCCCGCAACAATGGGCTCACGTGTGGGAACAATTGTGAGGTGGGTGCTGGACCGTTTGGTGTTTCGTTCTGTTGTGCATAGGATCTCCATGGGTCAGAACCCACTCAATGGTCCCTAGCAACAACAACAACAACAACAACAACAACAGATTTGTACAATGCCTGGGCCCTATTCCACACTGAGAAAAAAAAGCAAGCCAAGTCATGTGACTCAAGGTGTCTTGCTAAGACAATGCCCCAGTGGGACAATGGAGGTCGCCTGGTCTCCTCATTGCCTCACTTCTAAGTCTTGAATACTTTTCCTTCACAAAGTTATGTGCTGATTGGACGGGAAAGGGAAGACTTGACTTTACACCTGGGTCAGGATGACTTCTACGTAAGGACCCATTTGTTTCTGCTGAAAAGCTCAGGAGATGGCCTGGTCAGGCTTCCACTTTAAATACATAGTCAAAAAAAAAAATGAGAAAGCCTCAAAATAGGGTGATTGGTCCAAGGTCAAGTGGCCATACCTTGGGGAGGAGCAGAGGCCAGACCTGCTTTCCCTAATTCCCATGGTTCTGGTCCCAGGTGAGGTCGAGGTGTGGGTGACCTATGGGCAGGATATGGGCTGTGTATCTGATGGCGAGTGGAGTTACTTGAGCTGGAGCAGAATGAATGCTTCAGCCCTGTGGGTATCCATCAAGATTTGGGGTTATCTATGTTCAGGATGTGAGTCCCAGAGGTGCACGGTTCGAGGTCTTGGCCGTTGATCCAAAGTCCAGTGGTTTGAACCCACCAGTCACTTCTTGGGAGAAACACAGGGCAGTCTGCTTCTGAAAACACCTACAATTGAAAACCCTGTGGGGCACTTCTGCTCTGTCCTACAGGGTCACCACAAGTCAGAATGGACTTGACGGTGACAGATGCTTCTTGGTTTGATGCTCAGGAAAATCAGAGCGGATAAGTGGCCATCTAAGGTGCTACTACTGGTCTCTCTGTGTCTGAAGGAAAGAAAATCGACTGATAAAAGTCCAAGGTCCATGGAAACAACTGGCCCAGTGGACTAATGGGCTAAGCCCCAGTTTCTACAATGCTGAGACCAGAAGAAGTAGATGGTGCCCTGCTACCGCTGCCAACTGCTCTGAAAAGGATCTCAAGGGAAGGTTCTGGATAGAGTGGGAGAAAAGGTGGGGCAGAACTCAAAATCATCAAAGAGACCAGGCTTGCTGGTCAGAAAGAGATTGGTAGAAGCTCCCTAGATCATGGCCTTGTAGTCAGTCACCTTTCAGGTCTGGAACTGAACTCACCCCAGGGTTAGCGTCCTCCACCACCGAAGATGAAAGGGGCAGCCTTTGCCCAAGGATGATGCTCAGAGGATTAGGAGAGGAGGAGGATGGGAGTGGGAAACACGAGGGACGTTGGCGTGGGGACAGTGCTGGCGCATTGACGGGGTTGCAATGGATGAGCTGAAACAAAAGGTGTATCGATGATTGAAGATGAAACTGTAATCTGCTCTGTAAACTGTCGCCTAATTCACAATAAAAAGTTTAAAATACAAAGGAAGCAAGAGCCGAGACCATGGGGCGGCTGTAGCCTCCAGCCCCACCCCCCACTTGTTCTGCTGGGGATACATGTAGACAACCTAGTGCTGGAGGATGGGAAGTAGTGGACAAGGGGCAACAGATGAGTTTCCATGGTGATCCCTTCCTAGAGCTCCCAGGGGCTCCTTCCTTCAGGGCAGGAATGGACACAGAGCAGACACAGCCTGGGTGCAGGAGGGAGAAACCCAAGACCTGGTCTCGTTGACCCAGTCACAGAGCTAGATGCTCTGGACAAGTGCCCCCTTCCTGCCCTGCGCTGGAGGAAGTGGAGACAGAGACCATTTGTTGAGTGCTTGCTCTGCACCCGGCATGACCCTGTTCCAAAGAGTCGCCATGAGTTGGAGATGACTCCTTAGCAGTGAGTTTTATCAAGTGTTTAAAGGAGGAGCTATTACTGTGCCCGCTGTACAGATGAGGACGTGGAAGCACAGATGGGTGAAGTGAATTCCCCAGGAACACACAGCTTCCTAAGAGCTGCCCTCTTCCCGAGCTTGCTGCTCGGTGTTCCAAACCCTCTCCTCGAAGACTAGCTCTGTTCCTTCAGGAGGTTTGGGGCATCCGGTCCAGAGAAGGGAGGGGGTGGGGAGGCAGATGCAACGTGCAATGAGCAAACACTTGTCTTAAACACAGTTGCCCCCAGTTCTGTGTGGGCACCTTAGCCAGTCTGACACCTGGCACCTCAAGTTGGGAGCAAGGCTATGCTCAGGCAGCCATGGCACCACCGTGGCAGTGACACCAACGCTGTCCCTCTGAGCACCCAGTGCTCAGACTCTGGGATACCATGCAAGGTACCTACCGCCAAGACCTGCCCCTCAGGCAGCAGAGCCTCTGCCTTCTTGGGAAGCCTCCCGAAGCTGAGCCAGAGCCCAGGCCGCCTCCTCCAACTCCCTGCTGTCCACTCCCTCCTGCCCTGCCCCAAAGGGTCGGCTCTGCCACACTGATGGCAGCTCAGTTACAGCACAGGGACTCCCCGTGGTTTTACTGAGCCCTGAGGTGCCTGAGGAGATCTCTGAGCCCTTGGTGGCAGCGGGCGTCTGCTGGAAATAGTGCCTGCGGTGATTAGCATGGCTGAATGATGTCTAGGAGGGTGACTAGAAGCTGCTTATTAGCACCCCTCCTCAGGTGGTGCCCAGGGCACGCACCATGCCTGCCATGCCTGGCAGAGTCCAGAGGCCTGTCTTTAGGATGAGCCTGCCAGGATGGTCTGCTTTCTCTTCCTCCATCCAAGCCTCCAGGGCAACGATGTGGATCTCGGTCCAGACAAGCCCAGGCCTGCACTGCAGGGACGGTGGTGGGTGCTGGTGTGTGCCCCAGCAGAGGCGGGTCACAGGAACGTGTGCCAATGGAAATGTCCCTGTGCAAACATCTCACACCCATCTTTCAGACAACTGTTTACCGTATACTCCACATTGTGTGTCGGGTTC
>NW_022111357.1:19062910-19070095 GCF_000313985.2 Echinops telfairi | reverse complement strand
CCCACCCACCCATCCACTCACTCTCTCAAAAAGCCTGTGCTAGCTTTTATCATACTAGTGCTGGGGATGAGAGAAATAAATGGGACATGATTTCTGGCCTCAGAACCAAACTCCTGATCTTCTTCCCTCAAGGGACTCCCCTCTCAGCCTCACCCGTCTCAGTTGATGACAACTCCATCCTCTTTGGGCTTAAGCCAAACCTCATACCCAACTGGTCAAAGCATCTGTCATTTTGCTCTGATTCAAACTAGATCCAGGCTCTGACCACTTATCACCCTTTCTGTCCCTGCCACCACCCTGGCTCATGTGCATCGTGGCAGTGGCCCAACAGGGCTCCCTGGTTCTATCACTGTGGTCACCCAGGGGTCTCACCTCTAAGCCACTGCTCTCCAGAATGGAAGGCCTGGTCTTTCTAAGGCTTTGCCATTATCTGGCCTCCCCCCCTTGCTTCTCATGCCCTCTCCTGAGCCTCTCATAATAGGCGTGCCCCCCACCCCCACCAATCTGTGCCCTGGCTGTTCCCCTGCCCAGAATGATCTCCCCTTAGAAATATACTCAGCTCACTCCCTCACCCCTTCAACATTTCATTCTAATGTCAGGGTCATGAGCGGCATGTTCAAATCTCCATCCTACCACTTCTTAGCTAGAGGGCCTGAGGAAGAGACCACTGCCTCTGTGTGCCTCCCTCCTCACCTGTAGAAAGGCCCACGAGCTCCTCTGTGTTCCTCGCTCCTCATCGGTGAACATGTCCCTGAGAACCTTTGCCTTGGGGGCTGCTGTGAGAGGTCATGAGACTGACGCAAGGCACCCTGTGGTTCTGCATTGGGCTGTGTTCTGCATGGTTGGCAGTTTGAAACCACTAGCAGCTCCTGGGGAGACAGGCTGGGCTTTCTACTCCCCTAAACAGCTCTAATCTCGGAAACCCACAGGGGATCGCTATGAGTCGGCATGGGCACGATGGCAGGGAGTTTGATTGTGGACGCCTGACAAACTCTGAGGTGTGGTACTGGTTTGGAAGAGGTTAAGTGGAGACTTTGCCTCCTAGCCAGGAGCCTAGCGAATCAGGGTGGCAGGGGAGGGGCCAGGCTGCCTGCCCCTGGGAAAGGGATCCTGGCTGGCCAAATGCAGCCCGAAGAGGGAGCGGAGAAGACGCTGTCGGGACTGAGGGCTTCCGGCAGGGACCGGACCGGAGCGCTGGCCCCTGCACCGGGATAGCACCAGGCTGGAGAGCAGAGCCAGCTGGGGGTGGGCAGAGAAGAGGCCATGCTGCCGGAGCAGGGAGGAAGCGGAGCCTGGACCCAGCGCCCTCCTGCTCCCCGCAGGCAGGGGCCACCGATGGTGCCAAGGCCCTGACCCCAGGTGGCCCTGATGGTCCACATGAGGTGTAGGGTCTAATTTTAGCTCTAGCCATAGGGCCTACCGCCTAGGAGCTGCTGCCAGCAGGCACAGGGTGGCCAGGACTGCTCTGGCAGGGTTGGACGGGGGAGATCAGCCTGCCTCCTTCCGGACCTACACCCTGGCCACACCACCCCCTGGAGAGCCCTCATGGGCCCCCTATGGTCTGGCCAACGGTCCTCCTGTGGGACAAGGGCAAAGTCAGGAGTGCGTGTAGCAAGGAGGGCAGAAAGCCACAGTCGTGTAGGTTGACCCAGAGTTGCATCAGCGGGAGCGGTGCCCAGGGGCAGAGGACCCTGCAGAGGGTGAGGGCAGAGGCCAACTGGACTGTCCAAAGGTCAGGGAAGCAGAGTGCTGACCATAGGAGGGCTAGGGCAAGAGGCTGGGTCCTACCTGGTCTCCTTCAGACTGGCTTCCATCTTCCCAGGGGTGCTGGACTGGGCTGACCCTGGCACCAGCCGCCTTCCTCAGGTTCTGCTCCTCCCGCTCGCCAGCTGAGGCCTCCTCTCGCCTTCCCAGCCCACCTGCGGTCAGCCACATGAAATCGTGGAGAAGAAAGTCCCTGTGGCTCGCTCTGTCTGCCTCCTGGCTCTTCCTCTTCCTCCTGGGGCTCCCCCCGCTTCTCCGCCCAGCAGTGCCCCCCAGACCTCTGCCTGGGGCCCCGGAAGGCTGGCCACACTGGCTGGATGCCGAACTTCTGCCAAGCTACTCCCAGCCTGGGGAGCTCCCTGAAGATGCTGCTCCACCTACCCGAGCCCCCTCTGGTGGTGGCTGCAACTGGGGAGCCTGCTTTGACCCTTCCCAGTGCCGGTGTGGTGGCCTCAAGGTATTTGTGTACCCCGCAGCTGGGCCCACCTCTGAGATTCATCACCAGATCCTGGCTTCCCTCCAGCGCTCCCGATACCACACATTCAGCCCTCGAGAGGCCTGCCTCCTCCTCTTCCTCAGCCCGGATGCCCCCACTGGAGCACCCATTCCGGTGCCTGCGCAGTGGGATGGGGGCAAGAACCACCTGGTTCTCAGTCTCCACCCAGCCCCCTGTCCCAAGACCTTCCAGCTGGGACAGGCCATGGTGGCTGAGGCCAGCCCCCCCGTGGACACCTTCCGACCCGGCTTCGATGTGGCCCTTCCATGTCTCCCTGAAGCCCACCCTTTGCAAGGGGGGGCTCCTGGCCAGCTGCGGCAGCACAGCCCCCACCCTGCAGAGACCTTGCTAGCCCTGGCAGAGGAGAGAGGTGGGTGGCGCACGGTGGGCACCAACTCCTCTGCCTGCCACTGGGATGGGCGCTGTGAGCAGGATCTTGCACCCAACCAGTAAGTGGACCTTTCCTCGGGGGCCTGGAGTGGGAGGGGAGGCGTCCAGAAGCCAGGGCAGAGGGTAGGATTGAGCTTCAAGACTGAGTTCCTGGCAAACGCAGGCCTCCTGCTGCAGCAGGAGAGCGTTCAGACAACCGGTCCACCAAGGTTGTGATGTGCAGTGCTGGGTGTCAGAGGCAGGGTCTGAAGCATTCCCTGGGGGGTAAGGGGGTCTTTAAGAAGATGGAACGTGACTCATTCCTACTCTGGTTCTTGCTCTCACTCCAATCCCTCCTTCCTTGCTGTACTGCTGACTGTTCACTTTACAAACCAATGTTGACCGTGAAACAGTACTGAGTGTTTGTATGCCAGACACCGAGGCTCAGCGAGGTTAGGCAACTTGTCTGAGGCCACACAGCTAGGACGAGCACAGGTAGGGTTTGAATCCAGTCTCATCTGACACCGAAACCCTCCCACTCTGAATTCCGTGCTTGGGGACGGTCTGTGATCAGCCCACTTAAATGGCTCCGAAGGCCCGTGGAGACCAGCACGTGGTCGGAAGTGGGAGCCGTCCCTTGGTCTACTTTGGAAGGTCAACCAGTTTCTGAAGGAAATAGGTTGTAGCAGGCTGTGGCCAGACTTGACGAACTTCGTGCCAGCGAGGGTGCCAGAATGCTATCTACGGAGCGTGGCAACCTGCCCGACGTGGAAAACTCATCCAGAAACTTCTCTCCTTGAGGCCACGCCTCAGACAAGAGAGGAGCTGACACCTGAGCATGCGCCAGGGCTCCCGGGAGCCCACAGCTTCTTGGGAGGGCCAGAGTTCAAGTTGAGTCCTTCTGAGGCTGTCCAGGGTTCCTGGGGCTCAGGCTTCCCTCTCTATCCCCAGGGGCAGGCTCAAGTTGGAGCCTGTCGCTCTGGTACCCTACCCCCACTCCCGTTCTTTGCTAGAACAACAACGGCTATTCCGGCTTCACGTTCCTCCCAGGAATCCTGCACGTGGCCTCTGCTTGGGGCTCCCGCAGCCACTGCTGGCCCCGACAGCAGCTCAGCCGGGAGGGCAGAGTTCTCCAGTCACCGTGCCCCCCGCCCCCTTTGTGGTTGTGGTGCCATCTTGCGCCGTCCATCGCGCTGATTTGGACTCGCCGTGACTCGGGGGACTGGGCAGAGCAGCCCCATGGGGTTTCTAGGCCATCAGTGTCAGCAGCAGACACAAGGTCTTTCTCCTCTCCAGTCCTTGGGTGGCTGCGAACCACCCACCTTCAAAGTCAGCAGCTAAGCCCTTAGGCCCTTCTCCTGCTTGTAGGAAGTCCTTGGACTGACTTTGGGGCCGCTGGGTGTCCTGGAGTCCATTCTGACTCTGAAGGACCCAGAGTAAAACTGCCCCCATTGAGTATTGTCAGCCGTGATCTTCATAGGAGCTGACCGGCAGATCTGGTCTCCTTCAGTCACTGGGTGGGTTCGAACTATTGGCTTTTTGATCCGCAGTGGGCTCATTGACTGACTTTAGTGATGGGTAAACGGAGTGGGTAATTGGTGAATCTGAAAGCTGTTTTATTCTGGACTTCTCTGAGAAGCTGACCATTGAGAACACTGCCTCTACACACACGCACGCACGCACGCACGCGCACGCACGCGCACACGCACACGACCCCATCGAGTCTAGACTTCAAGTTAGAATCTGCTCATTGGTGTGGGTGGCCAGGAGACGGGGTGGAGGGGGGCTTTTTACTGTATACCTTTTTATGCCTTGTGAATTCTGTACTGTGCGGATGAATGACCTGTTCATGAAAACGGATCGGTAACGAGTTAACTGGGTGGGGCCATATCCCAAAGCAGCCAAAGCCGCAGAAGCCCATTCCGCCTGGGTGGGAACCCACAGCCAGGCCCTGGAGCCAGCCAGGAGGGTTTGAAACAACCCCACTGCTCCCCAGGCTCTGCTCAGAAGTGATGGGGCTGGGCAGGGCTGGGAGAGGGGGAGGGGCGCGTGCTGGACAGAGAAGGCTCTCTCTGGACCTGGGCTTCCTAGTGGGGAGAATGCCTTTCTTGAAGGGTGTTTGAGAGGATGAGCAATGACTTATAGAAGGTGCCTGGCCCCCAGTCCAGGGCAGGCCCTGCCCAGAAGCCAGCTCCCTCCTCTCCCTTTCCCCTTTCTCACCAGTGCCAGCAGAGTGACTGGTGCCCCTGCAGGGGACTGTGAATTGCCTCTTTCTCAGGTCAGCCCTTGTTTCTTCAGGTCACCTTTGGGGATTAGCCCTGAGTTCCTGTTTATCTATCTATCTTTCTATCTATCTATCTATCTACCTATCTATCTATCTATCTATCTATCTATCTATCTATCTATCTATCTATCTATTTATCTATCTATCTATCTATCTATCTATCATCTATCATCTATCTATGTATCCTATACTGTCTTTCTGGCTCAGATAGCCACCTAGCTATCGGCTTGACACTTCAGGGAAACTGAGGCTCAAGCCACTCCAGAGACTGCAAACCCTGTCATCTGAAGGTAGCCTTGGCCAAAGAACCCTTTGACACTCAGACACCAACTGGAAGCTGCCCGGCAGGCAGGCACGTTTTTTTTACAAACATAAACTCAATGCACGTTTTGAGTCTCTCCGACAGTATCATTAGGCATGGGACCTAGGGTGCAGGAGACTTGAAAGAGCCAAGATGGAACTCCATTTATTTCCAAGTTGGGGGGCGGTCAGAAATGTTTTAATATTTAATATTAATAAGGCGGTCTTTATTACCAATAGCTTTTATAACTAATAGTTATAAAATCTAATTTTTGAAAAGTTTAATGGAGGAAAGAGTCAAAATGCCTAGGCCCCACGGACGTCCTGTCCCTGTCTGGACCCCAGCAGAGCCCTGGAGCCAGAGCTCAGACACTGGCCCACTCTCAGCACTGCCGCAGACAAGTGGCAGGACCACGGGACCCTGGGGCTTTATTTCGAGGCCACCCATAGGCACGAGTCTCCTCTGTGATGCCGCCATCACGCATGCGCTCACTCTCCACTCCCGCAGACCACTCACAGGCTCCTTCCCCAGGCATCCCCACTCCTAGAATTTATGCTGAGTATTTATCTTGAGTATATCTGTGGGTTAACCCGCATCCATGCTCCTGTGCTTCCGAAAGAATCCATCCCTTTACCACCCACTGAGCACCCATTTCCTGCTGCTCTCTGCTGGGCCCTGGAGATGCTGGGCAGAAGGAGGCCCAGCCCCTGCCTCCCAGAAGCTGAGGCTTGGAGGAGTGAGGGCGTGAATGGCCATGGCATACAGTAAGTAGAGCTGCCTTCGTCTCCGCGGCTGTCAAATGGGCTAACAGTGCCTCCCTCGGATCTCTTCCAGTTGCCTGAGAAAGAAGTGAGGAAATGATGCAAAGCATTGAGACTAGTGCTTGGAGCAAAGTCTGTGATCAAAGCAGGTCATTCCCAGGCCGTGGACAGGAGGGCTAGGGGCACGGCAGAAGGATTAAGCAGGACGGGTTTTCCAGGGGCGGTTATGTGTGAGTGTGGACATTAAGGCCAGGAAAGGCATTCTGGCAGAGAGAAAGGAGTGTGTACAGGCACAGAGGAGAGGGTGTGGGGCTTAAGGAGGGCTAGGGGACACTGTCTATTCAGCAGGTCTTGGTGCTTGGAATGCCCTGAAGCCTTAGCCCTTGGGGTTTTCTGTCCGGAGAGCCCTGGTGGCTGTGGTTAAGAGCTTGGCTGCTAAAAAAAAAAACCCTGGCAGCTTGAACAATCCCCCCACCCCCAACCCTGGTGGTCTTCGGGAGAGAACAGTGCCGTGTCCTTCCAGGAAGATGGGGAGCCTTGGAGACCCTGCAGGCAGCTCCTCTGTCCTGCAGGACCACAGCGCGTCTGAATTGATTGGAGCTTCATCGGGGATGGAGGGGGCAGGGCTGTCGCTGGTGGGGTGGTGCTGTGGCTGGTAGTGAACTAGTTGACTGGGGTTACCTTGCAGCTTCTTCTGGGTGCCCCTCATCCTGATGGATACACTGAGCTGGGGAGCCCTAAGCAGAAGCTCCGCGGTGGTGGAACTGTCTCAGGATGAGGGAGCTGGCACACTTCAGGGTTGGCCCCAGCTCTGTCCTCATCCTTTCTGCGACTCTGAGCCAGTCCTTGGCTCTCTGGGATTCAGTCTCCGTATCGGGCCAATGGAGCTTGGCCCAGAGGCTGCCTAAATCCTGGCTGTTCTTCTTGAAGGTTCTGGCTCAGAGCCAGGTAGGCTCTAGCTAGTGGGGTCCTGGGACCTTCTGAGCCCTACCCATCAACCCCACTCTGAGGGCCAGTGAAGACCAGGGATCCTGCGTCTCTTCATCCCGACTGGGCAGCGGGCGCTAGGTCCTCCAGGGAGGGGACACTCTGAGGAGGCGAGCCCTCCTGTCCCTCCCCACACAGACACACAGAGCCTGAGTGTGGCCCAGCAGGGGAGGGAGGAGCAGGAGGAACAGAGGAAGCCTGTGCTGAGCGAGGGGGGTGCCTC
>NW_022111357.1:19036363-19062745 GCF_000313985.2 Echinops telfairi | reverse complement strand
GGGCCACTCAGGTGAGGGGTGCCCAGAGACTGTGTGTGGCAGAGTGGCGGAGGGCAACCACCTGCATGGCCCAGTCAAACAAGCAGAGTTGCTAAGGGATGGGTGGCAGGTATAACATATACCCTGGGCACCGCTGGAAGGGGGTGCCACCGAGCAGTCTGCCCGGCCGGTTGTGGAGCGATCACTACTAGTTCCGAGGAATACTTTGGACCTGAGAGCCTCCCTTGCCCACTGAGCAGCCCCGGATGGCCTAGTGGTGTCCGCGCACTGGGCTGCTAACTGCAAGGTCAGCAGTCTGAAACCACCAGCTGCCTCGGGAGAAAGACAGAGCTTTCTACTCCTGTAAAGAGTCCCGGAAACCCACAGGGGCGGTTCTACGGCGTGTCCCATAGGGCCGCTGTGTGTGAGTCAGCATCCACTCGATGGCGGCGAGTGTTTAGTTTTTGTTTGTATGACTCACAGAGGAGAGCTGGTGGCTACTGGTGGAAGGTGGACAAAAGATGGGCAGTTGGAGCTCATCAGCCTACCCTGCTCCCCACCTCAACTCCCAGGCGACCGACAAGGCTGTGTGCTTCTGTAAAGACTTAGGGTCTTGGAATCCTGACGGGGCAGGTCTAGCTTGCTCCATGGGTTGCTATGGGTATGGCCTTGGTGGTCTTGCTCTGCTGAGGGTAGAAAGGGAAGAAGCTGAGCACAGGGCCCTCCACCGGGCAGAGCAGGGGGTACAGTGGTCCTTTTCATGGGGCGCGTCTGTGATCAGCCAAAGACTAGCCAACTGGTCTCTGATTTGGGAGCCGGAGTGGGAACTGGTCTCAAAGATGTTCCAACATGGGCACAACTTCCATGCCCGTCCCTAGCACGAGTTTTCCATAGAGGCGCCTCTGCTAATCAGGCCTTGGGAACATCGGGGCCCACCGTATCCATTTTGCAGATGAGGAAGCTGAGGCCCAGGGAAAGGAAAGAGGGCTGAGGCTGGCGCTAGAACCCAGGGCTCCTGCCTCCTCCTCCCCAAGAGAGGAGGCCAGTGTTTGTGTTAGTGTGTGAGTGTGAGACTGGGAGTGAAGTCATGTGAGAACACGGAGGTGGGTGCTGTGGGACCCTGAGGGAGCCAACCCCGGAGGTGGGGTGGTGGGATGCTCTCTCAGGCCACTGGTATGCAGGACACCCTCGTGTATTTCCATAGGACCCTCGGCAGGGCAACACTACCCAGAGCCACCTTCTGCCTCATCCCCAGCCACCACTCTGCCGCCTCCCGTTTCCTCCAAGCCCTGCAGGTACAACCCCAACCTGGGCCTCCCCCAGTCAGTTGCCTCTCACTCCTGAGCTGCCCACTGCCTTACCCACCCCACGAAACCCACCACCACCTTCCTCTCCTTTTGCCTCTTGCCCCCCTCAGCAGTAGCTGCTGGCTTGGAGGCCAGACGTGGTGACAGGGTGCGGGGTGGGACGGGGTGCCTCAGCAACCCCCTTCTCCTTCAGGCTGGCTGTGTCCCCGTGCTTCTCAGTCCCCGCTGGGAGCTGCCCTTCTCTGAGGTCATCGATTGGACCAAGGCAGCCATTGTAGCTGATGAGAGGCTCCCGGTACAGGTAGCTCATTGGGCTCGGGATTGGGCCCAGACAAGGGAGGGGCTCCAGGACCCCAGCGCCCAGGCTGGCCTCTGTCCTTGTTCCCACCCCCCATCTAGGTATATTGATAAATTAGCCCCCACATGGGACTCCCTTTGAATGAGTTGGAGGCAGACTCCTGAAGGATCCTGGGAGTGAGCACTGGCTGGAAGTTGGGCGTCGAGGTTTCTCTGCCCCAGCAAGTCCGGACCGTCTTCGTTCAGCCTCAGTTTTCCCATCTGTACAATGGGACACATGATGCTTGGTGGTTGGTCTCCATAAGCCCAGCTTCACTGGTTGGCCCAGTATCAGAGACACCTACAGAAGACCCCAAATCAGAGAGCAGGCCTCCAGGGAGCTTGGGGTGGGAAAGCAAAATAGACAGTGACGTTTGCATCTGAGGAATCTTGCTTGGGTCTGAGACTCGTACAGGCCAACCTGCCTCATGTGTCCGAGAACTGAGTGTGAAGGGGGAGCTTGATCACTCGTTACCATTTGCTGAGACTCTCAGTGTGCCGGGCACGGCTCTGAACCAGAAAACTCACAGTATCTCATTTAACCCTCGCAATCAGGGGAGGGTCTCTAGCCCTGCTGTACAGGGCTAGAGAAGAAAGGGAGCCTTGGAGAGGTGAAGGACCTTGTCTGCCGTCACGAAGTAGCAGTTAATATGTCCAAGTGACCACTGAGGGAGCCCTGGTGACACATTGGGTTAAGGGTTAGGTTGCTAACCACAAGGTCAGTGGTTCAAATCCACCCATTGCTCTGGGGGGGAGAAAGAAGCAGTCTGCTCCAGGAATGATAGTCTCTAAAACCCCGGGGGGCAGTTCTGCTCCTTCCGGTAGGTGTCCATGGGGTGGGATCCACCCCATGGCGATGGACTTGGGTTTGGCCACAGAACTCTTGCTTGCCTGGGTTACCTGGGGCGTGGCCACAGTGGTCACCACTGCCCACGTGGAGGGGCCTGGAGAAAGGGCTCTGATCCCCATGTCTTGATCCTAGGTTCCTCTCCCTCCCCCCCACCCAGGGTCAATCGGGGCCTACCAAAACTCTGGCCACCTCCTCTTCTCCCTCTGTGCCCAGGTTGCGGCTGCCCTGCAGCAGATGCCACCTGCCCGCGTCCTGGCCCTGCGTCAGCAGACTCAGTTCCTGTGGGATGCCTACTTCTCTTCAGTGGAGAAGATCATCCACACTACTCTGGAGGTGAGGGGAGCCCCTAGATGCCCCATCGCTTCCTCCTCGGCCCACCCCTCTCCCTCCATACCATCTTCTGGGGGTGGGCGTGGGTCTCCTTTTGGAAGGTACCTATGGAACCGATCAGAATTTGGGCTGTGAGAGCGCTGGTGGACTAGTTCCTCCACCAATCTGGGCTTCAGTCTCTCCACCTGCAAGGGGAGTGCAGTGGCAAAGGGGCTTCCACCAGGGGCCAACTCCACAGGAGGGGCCACGCCCCCTGGCCCCGATGTAGGGAGGGATGATGAGCGTGGTCAGATGGCATGACCTGCTGGCAGCGCCTTTCCTGGGTGAGGCAAAGGGAAGCAGCAATGCTGCCTGCCCCCTCTGGGACACCATCGTTGAGTGCCCTCTGCTGGCCATCTGCATGGGACCCCCTGAGCCCAGGGATCTGCTGCTGCTGCCACTGCCCTCTTCGGAGCCAGAAGGGGGCAGTGTGGGACTATGCCCTACCTCACTTCCTAAGACTCCGTCCACAGGGTCTGAGACTGTGGCCACCCCCTCTGCACAGCCCCTCTGTCCTTTCAGATCATTCAGGACCGGATCTCTGGAGTGTCTGCCCATCCCTCCCTGATGTGGAACAACCCCCCAGGGGCACTCCTGGCCCTGCCGACATTTTCCACAAGCCCCCAGGATTACCCCTTCTACCACCTGCAGCAGGGTATGCCCTGGGGAAGAGAGTTAAATCCCGAATCCCGAATCCGCACTCCCCATGCTTGCCCCGTCTCATCCATCCAGCCCCGCCAAGATCCCTCTGAGCCCACAACATTTCTCCTGACCCAGTCTCCCATGCAGGTCACCCTCCATGGGATCCTGCCCCCTCCTGATGGCCTGTATGTCATTCTCCGCAGGCTCCCGACCCATGGGCGGGTTCAGTGCCCTGATCCAGGTGGGGGCCTCCGCCCAGCTCCCCCTGAAGCTCATCCAGGCGGTGGCAGGCTCCCAGCACTGCGCCCAGGTCTGCGCCTCTGCCAGCTTGGGGTCCAGGGTGGGAGCGAGGGTCAGGGAAGGGCCTCTGTCAACATTCAGCCCTCCATGAAGGACCACCCATTTGGGCGGGGGGTGGGGAGAGCTTCGAGTGCCTTTTCTTCCCTCTTCTTAAGCCCCAAGTCTCTTCTCCTCTCCCCCAAGTGGAAATTGAGGTGGCCATACCTGGAAAGCCCGAGGAGGCAGGGGAAGCCAGCCGCTCGCTCGCTCGCTCACTCAGCAGCCGTGTTCTGAGTACCAAAGAATTCGACCGGGTTTCCGATTCAGCACACGGATGTCAGGTCTCACGTCCTCAGTGGGCAGCTAGGTAGAGAGCACTGCAGAGGAGGCCGGCCGGCCAGGGTGCAGATGGAGCAGGCCCCAGGCAAGCGCTTCAACCACTAAGCCAGCACAGGCGGCTCCTTCACATCACAGGGATTGCTAAGCGGCAGAAGCGCGTGGCAGGGGCAGAGCAATGATAAAGGGGCCTTGGGTTCAGCCTCAGGATGCGTGTATGCCCTGTCCCCCCATACTTCCTCCACCGGAGCTGCCTCCCCGCCCCCAGCCCCCAGGACCACCCTTCGTCCTGTCTAGGTTTTGATTCTCTGGAGCAGTGAGAGGCCACCCCCACCCAGGGGCAAGTGGCCCGAGACGGCCGTCCCCTTGACAGTCATGGAGGGGCACAGGAAGGTGAGGGCTGGTCAGGATGTAGAGGGGTGGGCTCCACCGCTGCTTGCTGGGAAGGAACTGTGGCGGGCACACGTGGGTTCAGTTGTTTGGGTCTGAGCCAAAGCCAGACTTGGCACTGGGTCTGAAGTTTCGAATGCAGGCCTCATTGCTTTAACCACTGCCCCCTTTGGAAAAAAATGACATGGGGACCGGGGGGAAGGTGTCGGTACCTCGGATGAAGAGGGGGACAACCCTGGGGCTTGAGGAAATGTGGAAGGATGGCAGCAATCTGACCAGGGCTGCAGGGAAGGGGGTGACTTTGGAAAGCCAGGGTGGACGTGGGTATTCAGATATTGGCTGGGCAGCCGGGAGGGGGCCCTGGCTGAGTGGTGGTCTCCGCCCTCCCACTGCAGGCCAGTGATCGCTTCTTCCCACACAGCACCATCAACACGGATGCCATCCTCAGCCTCGACGCCCACTGTAGTCTTTCCACAAGTGAGGTGCGGCTGGGCCCAAGAGGAGCCTGGTGTGGTGGGGACAGTGACAGCAGGTCCTTGTCATCCAGAGAGCCCAACCCTCTGCCTTCACAATGACCCCGGGCAATCAGTGCCCCCAGTAGACATCCAGCAGAGGCTCCTACACATGCCTTTGGAAACTGTTTGAGGGGCTCCCAGCTGGAAATGCTCCCCCAAGCTGTCCCCCACCCCCAAAGCTTCCACAGGATGCTTCTAGCCATTCCAGCTCCTTGGCCGGGTTGGGCTTGCCTCCCTCTCGCTAGACGCTCCCAGTGGGATGGGAAGTCCTTCCTCACACCTCCTAAAGGATTGGAATATCCTCCCTAGGTGGATTTTGCCTTTGTGGTGTGGCAGAATTTCCCGGAGCGGATGGTGGGCTTTCTGACCATGAGCCACTTCTGGGACTCGGCCCGGGGTGGCTGGGGCTACACTGCTGAGAAGGCCAACGAGTTCTCCATGGTTCTCACCTCAGCCGCCTTCTACCATAGGTACAGCCTGTGCGTGCCCTGCACAGGGTCAGAGGGCTGGAGACCCCTCCCCGTGCTGGGAGCAGGGTGGCATGGGAGTGGACATAGCAGGCAGCCAGGTGGAAGGCCCAGCTCTGCCACTTCCAGTAGTGTGGCTCGGGGGACATGCCTTCTTACCTCTCATGAGCCAATTTTCTCACCCGTATAATGACACAGGGCCGCCTCACGTGGCTGGTGTGCTAAAGCACGAAAGCCCTTGTCACACAGGGGCACCACAAAACAGTCACTAGAGTTGTCTTTTGAACCGAGCAGAGCAGAGCGTGGGTCAGAGACTAGCGGATGCCGCAGCTGTAGGAGTGTTAAGAGATCTGTCCTGCTGCTCTGTTCCGTGTGTGAGGGGTGGGGTGGGGGGTGTTGTCCCAAGCCTCCCAAGCACTGGCTGTAGCTCCTTAACTGTGGACCAGGGACTGAATTCTGGAGGGGCTTTTTATTCATGTCTAAAACAATGGGGGCAGGAAGACTTGGAGCCTGGTAGAGATTTGCCGGGGGCTTTCCCACCCTCCCAGCCTGTGCAGTTCCCTGCTTAGTCCACAGCCTTCCTGAAACGGGTGTCACTTGCTTTGACTGATGACTCGGGGCCAGCTAAGCCTTAGCCCCCAGTGTGGACACCCCAGTGCAGGAGGGACCAGAACGCACATCATTGGTGACCCATAAGCCAGCAACCAGGCATAGGGGTGGGGATTGAGTCAAAGGGCGGGGCTGAGGTCAGGAGGAGGGAGGAGGGGGCCGATCTTGGCACGGAGATGAGCTCCGCTGCTCTCCTCTTCCCTGGCACAGGTACTACCACACTCTCTTCACCCACTCCCTGCCCAGAGCTCTCAGGACGCTGGCCGACGGGGCGCCCGGCTGTGTGGACGTCCTGCTGAACTTCCTGGTGGCAGCAGTAACCAAGCTGCCCCCTATCAAGGTGCCCTATGGGACGAGAGCTCCCCCGGTGAGGAGAAGGGGTTGGCCGGGGGCAGGGCAGGGAGGGGGTACAGAAGAACAAGAAAACCCGAATGCATTTCTCTTCTCTCTCTTAGGCTTCTGGGGATCCCCGGCCCGAGCTGCAGCCCCCTGACCCAGACTGCGTCAATTTGATGGCGGCAGGGTTCGGCCACATGCCCCTGGTGTCCTCTCGCCTCCGCCTGGACCCGGTGCTCTTCAAGGACCCGGTTTCCGTCCTGCGCAAGAAATATCGCAGCCTGGAAAAGCCCTAGCACCCACAAGTGGCCACCCGAGCCGGGCCCGGGAGACCCGAGAGCCAATCAAGGCAGCTAATTGGCTTTGCGTCAGATCCCGGTCAGCCAATCACCACCAGCGCCGCGGAGCAGCCGCCGCGCGGCCCGCGTGGGACAGATGCAGCGTCCATCCCTGTGCCTGCCGTGCCGCTTTCTGCGCTCGTCTTCCTCCTCCTCCTCCTCCCCAGCCCCTCGCCTCCCTACCCTTCCCCGTCCCCAGAAGGGGTGAGCCCCATCCCGGCTGCTCAGCCTCCCTGCAGTCCCGGCCCTGTGCTCGCTGCCTGCTCACACGCTCAGGGCCCGGGACTGACCTGTGGGCGCGGGGGCGGCTGGCACTTGTTATCGTCTCCCTGCCCGCGCGGGTGCACGATACATAGTTGATGGGCAGACTGGTGGAACAGACGTGGACCACCGCGTGCCTGTCCCTGTGCCGGCGGCGACGCGAAGGTGGACAAGATGCAGCGCGAAGCAAAGCCATCCCTCCCAACACCCCCCACCGCCCTCTCCACCCCCAGGTCCCAAGGGTCTTGGGGGAAAACAGCTACTACAGCAAGTGCAACCCTCGAGCCCCAGGGGAAGAAGCCAGAAGGCGAAGGGAGGCAATTTCTGAGGCTTTGGGGGCACCATTCCACCCAGGGAAGCCCTGCGCTACCGGCGTGGACCACTAGAGGCCAGTGGCACACCGCACTCCTCCCTCCTCGACCAAGTGGGCTGTTCCACCCGCCCAGTGAGAGGGGTGGGTGCACAGAGGGTTAACGATGTGCGCGGCCCCAGTCGGAGGACTCAGAGATAACAGCCCCCACCGCTTTCGCCCCGACAGACACTTGGGGTTGGGTGAGGAGGGGCCATTCCTAGGTGGGCTGGGTGGGCGCAGGGCTGTCTAGGTCGCCCTGGCCGTGAAGGTGGAGTGGGGGAGGCGCCGCTAGGTTCTCCTGGTTTCACCCACCTGGAAATGGAATTATCACTTCCGAAATAAAGCTCGTGTCCTTGCCCCGCACGCTCAAGTTATAAATACTCTTGTAGCAGCTGCATGGGGGCGGGGGACTCAGGGCTGGCCTGGTGTGTGTAGGGGGGTGGGGGTGGAAGACTTCAGAAAGGAGGGGTGGTGGGTCCAGCTCAGGCCCAGGGTGTCAGGTGTTCTGCTTTGACGGCCTCGCTGCTCTGGAAACTCCCGTGACTAGTTCACTGATGGGAACATGCTGTCCCCCAAAACCTAGCCAAGGCCTCCCACCTCGCTCCTCTAGCTGGGTTCCTGGTCCTCCCTGGAGTCCCTCACAGCTGGGGATGTGGAGAGGTCTTTCTTGGGAGGCGTGGGACTGGGAGATTCGTGGGAGGGGAGGGGACTGGGAGCTAAAAGGGCAGGCAGCCTGGCCCAAGGTCAAGAACAGCAGAGGGTGGTGAGGAAGCTCACAGCTGCAGTCTGCGTGGCCTTCCCAGGGTGGGGAGAGCTCCCTGGGCCAAGCCCGCCTGTGAAAGCAGCACCTTTGCCTCCCCAGTCACAGCTGTGACCCCCAGGGCATGGCCTTGAAGTGGGGAAGGTGCTGCCAGAACCAGGGTCTCAGCTGTATAACAAGGAGCAGACCTTCAGCCTGCGGTCAGGAGGGCAGCCCGGAGGAATGAGACCGAGGTCCAGATCCCCATCACTGGGGGAGGGGAGCAAGGGGGTGTGACTCCAGGTAAGCAGGACTATCCAAGCCCAGTTTCCTCCTCTGTAAAAATGGGCAATAGCCAGGACCTGTGGGTGGGGCATAAAGACTTGGCACACGGGCTCAACTTGAATCACATTGACGTCTACATTTTAAATGTTATTTTAGGGTTAAATTATTCTCTGCAGGAAGTGATCACATGTGGCCTCTAGTCCACTGACAACCCTTTGGGGTGGGTGTGCAGTCTCATGTGCAGATAAGAATAAGTCATAAAAGGGCAGGCTGACTTTATCTAAAAAGCTAGTCTTAGGGGTCCCACCCCCTTTAAGATAAAGTCCTTGGGCTTTTTATGATGTATTCTTATCTGGAAACAGGGCCATCATATCAGCCATCCTTAGGCACGAGGCATGGCAACCCCTTATGTGTCAGAGAACTGTGCTCCACAATGATTTTTGTTTCTTAGTGAAATGGCCAGGCTTTACCTTCCAAGGTGCCTCGGGGTAGATTCAGTTAGGGACCATGCAGGTTAGCTACCTATCCTTCCCACAGCTTTGTTTATAAGGGTGGGCTCACTGCCTCATCCCGACTTAATAGCGCGACCTTGTAAGGGCTTAGAAGGGCAGGGAGACCACCATACTTACCTTCACTCTTGTCTCTACAACACGGGCAGACCCACCCAATTCAGATGATAGAGACCCTAGAGGGCGGAATAGAACTGCTTGGGACGATCTCTGAGATGGTTCCATCTTTTTACTTTCATTGTGAAGTGGGTAAAGGCTTACAGATCAGTGTTACATTCAGCAGCTCACGCACATTTTGTTTTGTCCGTTGCAAACCCCCTCGACCGCTTATCCCACTTCGTTGTGTTCCTGTTTCCATTCCTCTGACTTTCCAAACCCTCCGACCTTTGTCCTTTGGGTGAAGGCTGCCCTTTGGATCTCAAAGGGAACCCTGGTGGCACAGTGGTTATGCATTGGGCTGCTAACCTCAAGGTCAGCAGTTCTGAACCACCAAGAGTCACCATCAGAAACCCACAGGAGCAGTTCTGTCCTGTCCTACAAAGTTGCTAAGAGTCAGAATCGACCTCATGGTAGCAAGTTTGGTTTTGGTTTGGTCTCACATGATTGATGATTAAAGTTCAGTTCCAGACCAGAAAAAGCCAGTCTTTGAGGTCCCGTCAGTCTTGACCAATAAAGCCTGGTCTTCTTCATGATTTTGAGTTCTGCTCCACACAGTCCACTCCACTCAATGTGATCCTTTTCAGAGCAGTTGGTAGTGGTAGCTGGGCACCATCTAGTTCTTCTGGTCTCAGGGTTGTGGAGACTGGTGTTCGAGGGGTCCAGTTTGCACATCTTGATGGGGCTAGTGGGCTTGAACCACTTATCTTGCAAGTAGCCAGTGGATGCGTAACCCAGCGCGCCACCAGGGCACAAGCCATCCTGCAATTTAGGAATCACCACACAGCACCCAGGAAGCCTTTCCGGTTGGCCACTGGGCTGTGCCCGGCCTCTCTCCATCCTCCATCCATGGGCTCTGATCAGGTCAGCCACCCTGAGGACCGTATTGGCCCAGCCATGTCCCGATCCCTGGGGGCATCATCAGGACAAGAGAAGTAGCCCAGGAGCTACAAGGCTGTTCCTGTGAGACTCACTCTGAAATATGTCTTCTCCCCTTCCCCCGGAATCACTTCTGGCAAGGGTATGGGTGTCTTGTTCCTGAGTCAAGGGCTGTAAGGAAGCCAGCCAGCCAGCGCCTTATCTAGGAAGTTGCTTGGTGTCTCCAGGAAGGGAACCTGAAGTGACTGAGGTAAGGACAGGTCTGAGGAGGCCCTGGCTCCCTGCTGAGAGGGTGGGGTCCCAGGCCTCCCTCAACCATATTGTTATGGGCAGAAGGAGGGGGCTCTGTACCAGGAGTTCTTGTCAGATCCATAAGGCAGGGAAGAGGCAGGCCAGCCTCCCTCCCCTCACCCCCCTGCCAGGCCTGCCTGCGGCTAGGGGCAGGATGAAGGGGGTCCCGCTGCATGTGCCCCTGAGTCCCCATCCCCCGCTGGCTGTAGTCAGATGGGGAGGCAGAAGATGAGCCCCACTCTGGGATGCGGAGTAGACATGAGGACAGGGCCTAGTTTACACAGCAGCCTGGCTAGCAGAGCCTGGCTGGGTCTGGGGGACACTAGGCCTGCCACGCACGGGTCCTGGCTGGCCGCAGTCAATCGGAGGGTCCCTGGCACTCCTGACAGTCCTTCATGTCCTCCGAGTAGTCCTCAATCTGGATGGTCATCGTGTGGAAGTGGAACCTCCCCTGCAGCTGGGAGCTGGCCATCTTCAGCACGGCCTGGGCATCGGCATTCCGAGCTGAGGGCCGGGAGGACACACAGGGGTGACCCCAGATCCTCTTACCCTGCTCCCTCAGAACGGAGGGCCCCACCCCCCGCCCCGGGTGTCCCCGGTCACTCACCAATGGCAATGTGGACAGACAGCACCGGCTGGGACACGGTCAGCGCCCAGATGTGCAGGCTGTGTAAGGCTTCCACCCCCTCCACGGCCAGCAGCAGGTCCCGAACAGCCGTGAAGTCCACGCCCTTGGGGGTCCCTGAGGAGAGCAAGGGCAAAGGCTTGTCTGTCTCCGACCACTCATCCCAGCTGTGCCCAGCTGGCTCCTGCTCCTTAACTGTCAACTCCGCTGGAACTCCCTGATCTGCATGTGCCACCCCACCCCGCCCCTCAGCTCCCACACGCCTTCATTTCCTTTTCCTCCTCACACGTCAACAGATGTGCAATGACCCCACTTGTCTGTGTGCTTACTGCCTGCCTCCCCTCTCACGGTCGGCACTGCGCGAGGGCAGAGTAGTCCCCAGGGCCTAGAAGGGAACCTGGCGCACTGTAGGTGCTCAGTACGCTGTCCGTAAATGGAGGGCGAGAAGGAAGTCTGGGAATCCCTGGGCATCTTAACAGCACCATCCTCACCATCACCGGGTCAAATGGAGTCTTGGAGAAAAGGCTCTAACCTGCAGCTAGACGCTTCTGCTGACCTCAGACCAAGCCCCAGTCCCAGACTGAGGCCCATGGCCCTAAGCCAAGACTGTAGACCCTGCACCTTGCCTCTCCATGACTGAGTAACCCCTCAAAGTCAGCCGTGCCCTCCCAAGGCAGGAACAAGACCACTCTGGCCCTGAGATGTCCAGGGCAAAGCCAGAGCTGGGAGTGGATTCAGTAGCCTTGCCTGAGACTTAGGGGTCCTTTTGAGCCTCAGTCTGCCCCACCTCAGCTGCAGGAAGACCCAGGGAGTTGAGGGGTACTGGGAAAGCTGATTCTCAGGTGTCACAGACATCACCCAGAGGCCACCCTGACTGGGCAGGAGGATGCATGACACCTGGGGAGGTGGCCCTCTCAGGGCTAATGGCCGGAAAGGGAGGGCACAGGCTAGGGGACATTTCTAAGAACTACCACATACGAGGGCCCAGCTTGATGCCAGCATGGCTCGGGGCCCCAGAAGGTTTGCCAGCCTACGCCAGGCCACCACAGTGCCAGAGCCTGTGTCCCACCCCCACCTACGCACTCCACTGAGGGAGACTGCCAAGGGCAGCCAGGGCGCCCCAGGCAGGTTACCTTCCATGAGCACCACAAGGACATCTCTCAGAATGGTCAAGGTCGTGCCCAGGACCAGGATGGAGAAGATGAAGGTGCAGATCGGATCCACGTACTTGTACTCGGGCTACAGAAACAGGGGAGACGCAGTTGGGGCCAGTCCCAAACCTCCCAGCCCCAAACCTCCCAGCTCCCCTCCACCCTCACACCCAGCACTATGGCAACAAAGGGGACTTCCTCTGCTGGCGGGGCCCCAGGCAGGGGGACCACACACCCTTCCCACTCCCCATGCCCATGGGGGGCTGAGGCCTGGACAGAACTGGAAGGAACTCAGTTCATTGCCTCCCCTCCCCACCCCCATTATAGATGGGGAAGCTGAGGCACAAGGAGAGGAAATGGGTCCCTCCATGTCTGGTGGCGACTAAGGGGTGGAGCCAGGCTTCAAACCCAGACCTGACTCCATCCTCTGTATCAACAGGATGTGGAATGCCCATTGTTTGGGCACCACAGTCCTGGATTTGAGTCTGACTCACACACCTACCAGCTGTGTGACACTGAGCAAGGCACTGAGCGTCTGAGGGGCAGCAAATGCCACCACCACCCTTTAGGGTTATGGAGAAGCGCCTGAGTGCCAACAGTTGGTCGGTGCAGGATAAGTGCTAAGAGTCCCTTCTCTCTCCCAATCCTGCGCCCAGAGTTGGGAGTGGGCTAGCATGGATGAGGGTCTTGTGTGGAGAGGAGCCCCCCCCCCCCATGATCTCTGCTCTCCTATCCCCTGGACCACTGCCCTCTGCCCCAGCTCTGACCTTAAAGTATACAATATAGGCTGCCACCAGGACGCCCACACTCTGTAGAAGGTCCCCAATCACATGGATAAAGGCAGCTCGGACACTGGGGTTCTGCTCCTCACTGGTATCGTGGCTGCGTCCGTGGCCGGGACCATGGCTGTGTCCGTGGCCGGGACCGTGGCTGTGTCCGTGGCCGGGACCGTGGCTGTGCCCGTGGCCAGACTGGTGGAGGGTCAGCCCCATTCTACAGAAACAGAGACTTTGCTGAGCTGGCTTCCTGAGTTAGCAGGTAAAGACTACCATCATGGCTGGCCTTCCTGAAATGGGACGCAAGACCCACCTCCCCCGCCCCCTCCCCTACCCCCTGTGTGACCCCTCTGGCCTGGCTGGGTGAGAGGCCCAGCCCACAAGGCCTGACTCAAAAGGCCACAAAGCAAAGGGCGTAGCCCCAGGGCCAGGCTGATTCTGAGCACACTGGTGGCCCAGTCTGAATCTCTGAGCAATGATGCTTGTCTAGTTCACCACCCCCACCCCACCCCCGACACACACACCATGTCACAGATGGGGAGACTGAGGCTGAGAGAGGGGAGTGGCTTGTCCACAGCCACTGAGCAAGGGAGAAAGCACCTCTATGAGACCCCAGTGCTCTCCACCCCTCTGCTACTCACAGAAGCCAGTCTCAGGAACGTCTGCTTAAAAAGAAGTGGGTTCAGTTCTGAGCCCAGACACCTGGTCCTGCAGGAGCCAGACTCTTCCCTCCCTATTGCAGGTATGGGGCCTCCAAGGTCACGGATGCTTATGGGACAGGGTGGGAAGAGGCAACAGGGGAAGCTGATGAGGGCCCAGACCCGCAGCTGCAGATGGCCTTGGCCAGAAGAGCCGTGGTGGTGTCGTGGGTATGCGTCGAGCTGCGATTCCCCATGGTCGGTAGTTCTCAGAGGAAGGTAGACTGGGCTTCTGCTCCCGTTAAGCATTACAGTATTGGAAAGTCACAGGGGGTCGCTATGCATCACCTGACCTCAAATAGGACACAAGTGTTCAGGCGCCAGAGCTCAGCACACTGGGGAAGTTCTGTCCCTGTGGTCTCCGCAGCGTGGTGATGACCTCCCTCCACCAAGAGTGGGTGAGGGGGATGAATGGGGGGCCTTGTGGGCAAGAGGACACACTCACATGATGTTCACGGCCACAGCACAGCCTGAGGTGATCAGCATGACTCCTCCCTTGATCTCATAGTCCCCAGAGATTAGTCGCTCCACCGCCAGGTACACCAGCACCCCCGTCACGACCCAGATGGACAGTACAGACAGCAGAGCTCCCAGGATCTCTGAGGAACACCCAGACCCCCCAGTGGCAAGTTCAGCAGGTGGTGCCAGAGCTGAGAAAAGTCCTCAACGCCCCACCCCTAACCTCCATGATCACTAGGCTCCGGACTGCCAAGCCAGAGCCTGCATGCCACCGGGCTCTGCGGAGGGCATGGCTGACAGTGCGCTCACATATGGGAGGCCGTCAAACTTCAGAAGTCATGAGTCACCCTCTTTTGTTTGCCATGCTTTTTTAAGAATAAAAACCGAAGGACTTGTTAAACGATGTACCCATTGTTCAGCTGGAGCAGGTTTGAGAGGCTGTGACGGTGGAAATGAGGACCCAGCACCGAGTCTCATTCACTAGGGTTTCAAGCAGTGGTTCTCGACCTTCCTAGTGCCCCAACCCTTTAATGCAGTTCTTCATGTTGGGGTGATCCCCCAACCATAACATTATTTCCGTGGCTGCTTCATAACTGTAACTTTGCTACTGTGATGAATCGGGTGACTCCTGTAAAAGGGTCCTTTGACCCCCAAAGGGGTCGCGACCCACAGGTTGAGAACTACTGGTTTAAAACCTTTATCTTCCAGAAGGTTGTTCTGGATGGGCTTTCGGGGCAGGCTTGAGGCCAAATTCATTTATTGCATCAGGATGAGCTCTGCATCCTTAGGAAGGTGACCTCCCTTCTTTCACAGGCTGGGCATCCCAAGGGTGGACATCCGGGTTGATATCCTCTTCCCCAACTCAGGTCACCTCCCCGCCCCCACAGTGGCCTCATTTGGGCCTCCACCTATTGCAGCCAACTGAAAAGCCAGGCTCTGACCTGCCCCTGCCCCCAAGCCCATTTCCAGCCTGAACAGGGCCCTCACCAGCTCGCTGCCAGCCGAAGTTCATGGTCTTGGTGGCTGGCCGGGAGGACATCCAGAGGGAGAAGAGGCTGATGAGCATGCTGGCAAAGTCCGTGAGCAGGTGGGCTGCATCGGTCATGATTGCCAGGCTGTGTGCCAGGTACCCACCTACAGGGGGAGAACAATGAGGGCAGAGGGTCCTCATCAGCTCCTCAGGGGGCCAGGACCACCCCCTCCAAACTGTGTGTGCAACAGAGAAACCACAGACTCGGGAGGCAGGCACAATGAATTCAAGTCCTCTGCCCCGTTAGCTGCGCCACCTTGGGCATGTGCCTTAACTCTGACCTTGCACTGGCCCATTCAGGAAACGGGGATAGACCTACTTACCCACTGCCATCAAGTTGATTCTGACTCCTAACAACTCTATAGGAGAGAACTGCCCCTTTGGGCTTCTGAGACTTTGCACTTCTTAGGGGTACAGACAGCCTCGTTTTTCTCCCTTGGAGCAACTCGTGGGTGCAAACCACTGACCTTGTGCTTAGCTGCTCAGTGTAGCCCACTGCCCCACCGGGGCTCACCAAAGGGTGAAAAGGTTGGGCTGCTAACCGCAAGCAGTCCGAAGAGGCATTTGTGCCTGAAACCTAAAGGTGTTTGGCCTGCGGAAGGCTGCAGCCTGCAATCAGGGCCCTTCCTCCATCTCTAGCACTGAGAGAAGCCCAGATGTGAGGAGTCCATACTTCGGAGCCTGCACTACCAAGGTGAGTGGGACACACGTGAGGACAGGGGGGAGAGGCAGTGATCACAACCAATCCCCTGATATAACAGGAAAGTGGGGGAGGGGGGCCACAGGTTAGCTAGTGCTCCTGCAAAGGACAGAGGGAATTTAGGCCATCACCACGTGTCTCCTTCCCTCAACCAAGACCCTAGGGCTATGGTTGGGCAAACCTACTTCAAGGATCTTTTGGAAACGCAATAGCATTTAGCATATCTGAGGGATATGTAGAGTGGGCTTTGAAAAGAGCCTAGGTGGCTGCTGGGTAAGCTTGTGGGGCTCCAGGTCAAATTCACCAGGGCCTCTCTCAGGAGAAAGTGACTAGCTGGATGGCCTGGCAGACAGGTAGCTTAACCGCAACGTGCCTCAGTTTCCTCTTCTCTCACAAAAAGGCACACAGCACCCATAGGACAGCAGAGGAGGAAGACAGCACAGGGAAATGCCTACATCAAAGGCCTAGCCCTTTGTAATCAATGGAGCAGTTAAGACTCATTACAGGTAAAATCCCTAAGTTTGGGGGTCATCCGGCCGCAGCTTTAGGTAGTGAGCAGAGAGGTTCTTACCAATGACTTCCCCGATCATGAACAACAGGCAAATGGCAGAGGCCACATACAGTTGGCGCCGGGCCCGATCCTTTTTGGGGTCACGGTGGCTACCAGGATCCCTCTGGGCATGGCAGTAATGGTTGTTCTCGGCCGCAAGCTCAATGGTCTGTAGGTTAAGGCTAGGTCCTGGGAGAGGGACCCAGCCCGACCCTTCCTGCCATATAGATCCCATGTATGACCTGTAGAGGCGGAGGGGAGACTCAGTTCAGGGATGGGGCAAGGAGGACTGCCTCCTGCCCAATGTGCTGTGGGGTCACTGGGCGCAGGGAGAGGATGGCACACGGGCCTCGGAGTTCCTCCTGCGTGAGGGAGAAGAGGGGCTGGGAGAAAGACCTGTCCTGAGGCCAGGGCCCGAGGCGGGGAGGGCTTAAGGACTGGCCAAGGGGCGGGGCTGCTTCAGTGGAGCGTGTAGAAGGAACAGAGCTCAGACTTGGGGAAAAGAGCAGACCCTCCCTGTCCCCTCCCCCCACCGCGCACTTGTGGGTACAGGGCCTCCCTAGGGTGGAGCGGCCACAGGGCAAAGTGCTGGTTCAGAGGCAGGGCTCCGGACAGCCGACTCCCCCTCCCCAGGCGGGCTGGGCTCAGGTTCTGCACTCGGCCCCAGGGAAGGGGCCCCTGCCCTCCGTCCCCTTTCCCCGCATCGCAGCCCACCCTGCCCACGCGGTCCTGGTGCAGGACGCCGCCAAACCGTGCCCTGGCCCGATGGCTAACGAGGAGGTGCGTCCGAAGCCGCGCGCGCACACTCCCTCTGCGCCCCGGGGCCCCGTCCTACCGGGCTCTGCGCGGGTTGTCCAGCAGACGCCGCTTCTCCGAGGCCCGCATGCAGCCTCGGCGGGACCCACCAGCCGCCCGCCCGCCGCCCGCACCGCCGGGCGCACCTCGAAGTGGCACGACGGACGCTCAACGGCGCGTGCGCCCACCTGCCCGCACCGAGGGCCTCGCGTGTGAGTCCCCCGCCGCGCGCCTCCGCCGCCCCCGCTGCCGAGCCGCGCTCTCGCTCTGCGCCCCGCGCCCGGCCCGCTTTATCCGGCCCCGCTGCCCCGTGTGAAGCGGCCCGCGGCGCGTCGTGTGCAAAAGGCCGCGGGAGGGGGAGGGGAGGGACAGCCGGCGGCGAAGGGCGCTCCCCCCAGCCGCCATCCCCTGCCTCCGCGCCGCCCCAGCCCTGCCTGCCGCCGCGGGGTGCTGGCTTCGGGCTGTGCAAGGGCCGAGCCCACGGAAAAGCTGTCGGCCTTGGCTTTGCAGGATCCGTGTTGGGCTCCCTGGGCCGGGAATGTTGCCCCTGGCCTCGGAACCGGAGCCCCAGAGGCTCGGATTGCGCTCCCCCCACCCCGGCTCCGTGAGACTCCCGTGGCCTGGGTGGGTGGGCGCCCACCTCAGGCTGGAGGCGGCTCTGCACTTGATGGGGCTTCCCCACTTGGCAGCGGCTGCAGAGACTAAGGGACCCCTGGGTCGGGGCGTGCCGCTGCCCTCGGGCTGCCCTGGTGGGGACTGGCCCACCCATCCTCGCTCCCCTCTCCTCGGGCGCGCCGCGCTCAGCGCTGGCTTTTCTCCACGTCCGCTTCGGCCGAGCAGCGCTCCTTCTGCAGCCGCCAGCTGCGCGGGTTCTCATCACCCCGCCGCCGCCACCGTTTGCCCTTCCTGGGCACAGCGCCCCGAAGCCGCAGGAAGTGGCACAGCCGCTCCAGGAGGTCCTGGCAGACGTGCCCAACTCCGGGGAAAAGCGAGCCGGCGTCGCGCAGCCGGCTGGGGCCGCACCCACTGGAGACCCCGCTCTTCAGTGGAGGTGCCCGAGGGTGGACACTGCGGGTGGACACTGGCCTCTGAAACATGCTGACAGCGTAGAAAAATAAGCGGGTGCTCCCTCACCGGAAATGCTCTCGTTTCCAGGGCTAAGGCTCGGTGGCTATGGCCTTTCACAGAGGGAAGAGTGGATGGCAAGCGTCATTCCCACACGGGCTGCGGGGCGTGTCCTTCAGCCGGTCCTGCCCCGACAGGCATCATCTTGGTAGGAGACAAGGTATGAGGAGGGAGGCTGTAGCTCACACGTGCCCTGGTTAGGTCCCTATTGAGTGTCTTCTTTACCACCTCCTGGGGACGCTGGTTATGTAAAACCTTTACCCTCAAAGTCCTGGTTTTCCTAAGTTACAACCTAAGAACGAGTAGGCTCAGAAATACCTGGAGAAGGTAAGTGAGGCTAAACTGAATCAGTCTCTGGGGGCATAGCCTATGAGCTTGAGGAGAAGAGAGCCCAAATTCAAGTGTCAGTTAGAGAGGCTTGTTCATTAGGTCTTTAACAAGCCCAAAGCAAATTCACTGCCATGGGGTTGATTTTGACTCACAGCAACCCTGTGGGGCAGGGTAGAACTGCCCTGTGCGTTTCCCAGACTGTGGGAAGAGAGAGCCGGCCGTTCTCCTTCGGAGATGCTGGTGGTTTGGGTTAGCAGCCGCCCAACACAAACCTCTGTGCCACCAGGGCTTCGAAGGTATCCAAGGACTCACAGAAATCCAGCCACTGGGTTCAATGGGGCCCGGAGAACAAAGGCACCGGTCACAAAACCATGGCTGGAGCAAAGCCGTTCAGTGCAGGTGCAGAATAGTCTATTGCAGATGAGAGAAAGGTACAGGATTGGTTCTGGGCTCTCATCAAGGCATTATCTAATTCAGGCCTATGCCACCCTACTGCCCTAATTTCCATTAAGGACAACCCAAGGCAAGTGCCCAAAGGCAAATGCTCCTCCCTGGGCTGGCTAGGGGAGTGGTGGCAATCCACAAACAAACCCATTCTGCCTGAGGGCACAGCGCTCTCCACTGCAGGGCAACAGCCAGAAAGAACTCCACGGAGGCTGGATCAATGTGGAGGTTCCAGAAAGGATTCAGTGCTCCCGCGGTAAACCAAGGCCTTCTGCACACCTAGTGCTCAGAATTGAACTGCAATGGATCCAGGAAGCTGAGCATCTGTAAGATTGGCTGCACAGCAAATGTTAAGCAAGGAGGTCTCAGATATGTATTCATCCCTACTAGATTATAAGCTCTTGGAGGGCAGGAATGTATTTTGTACTTCTTCCATTATATTTGAATTCATCTCTAAGCACCAACTGGATGGATATTTCATTAGTAAAGGTTTCTGTGATTTTGTAACTATACTTTTTGACTTACTGTCCTAGAAATCCCTTATTTACAATCACGTATCTTTCTGGAATTTAAGGTTTAGCTGCTCACAGAGCCCTGACTGTCCCCTCCCTCCCCAAGATACGTGATAAACTATCTGACTGGCGTGCTTGTTTCCAATGTAATCAGTAACCTGGGGGAGTCAAGTGGAGACAGGATGTGCACTGATTCTTGACTTGTCATTTCTGCCTTTCTGTACTCGAGTTCTTTCCTTGTTCGAGGGGAGGAGGCCTTAGGAGCTAGAACTAAAGAAAAACAAGTATGTGATTATCAAAAGACAAGGCAGTGGCTGTTAGTGGTTGAATTGTGTTCTCAAAAAATCTGAACCTCTGTAGTGAAGGAGCCCTGGCAGCATAGTGGGTTCCATGTTAGGCTGCTAACCGCAAGGTCAACGGTTTGAACCCATTAGCCCTCCCCGAGAAGAAAGATGAGACTTTTCTGAGATGTACAGTCTCAGAAACCCAAAGGGGGCAGTTCTACGCTCTCTTATAGGGCTGCTATGAATCGGAAGCAACTCAATGGCAGTGGATTTGGTTAAACCTGCAGTTATAATGCCATCTAGGAATGGCTTGTCTTTGTTACATGTATCAGTCAGGTGAGATTAGTGTAAGATCTGTCTTGAGTCTCTCTCTTTTGAGCTATGTAAGCAGAGGTGAGGAAGACTTAGAATAAGCCACATGAAGCTTGGGCAGGAGCAGAAGTTCAGAAGATCTTCTTCCTGAGACCCCAGAGAGACACCTATTTCCCTGGGAGCAGCACAAGGAGTCAGCGCTGCATGTTAGTTAAGGGCTCTGCCAAGCAGTTGGAATTCACCAGTGGCTCTGTGGCAGTCTGTTTCTGTAAAGGTTACAGCCTTCGAAACCCTCTCTCTCGTAGAGGCGCTATGAATTGGAATCAGCTTGAGGGCGTAGAACCGCAGGGACCGCACCCTGAACTTCTAGCTTCCATGAGAAAACGGATTGCTGCTGTCAAAGGTGCCCACTATGGGGATTTGGAGGTAGCAAAGCTGCTTCACTGGGGCGGCGAAAAGGGTTGTGATGGGCGGGGCCAAAGGGAGCCTCTGGGGGACAGCAAGGTTGTCTCTCTCCAGTGGTAGAAACATGAGTTACTTTTACAATAGCTTCCCCTCCACCCCCTTAGAGTAGACATTTTATTGTAAAAATCCTAAGAGTTTTATTGACATATGATTCATATATCATACAATTCAGTGTTTTAAGTATATTAAAGAGAGTTATCCATCACCCGGTCAAACTTAGGACCTTTTCATCATCCATTATGATAACAGCCTCTTAGACTGTACAACTAGTTATGCTGCGGATGTGTGGGTGTAAGGCACTGGACAGTTGGTTTTGAATATCCATAAGGTCAACAACATTTGCATGCTTAGCCCACAGCCCCAACAATGGGTCAACAGAACTGTGCTTATGAACATGACTGAAGAACAGGCAACCTTTCTTGCTGTGAGGCTGCTTGAGTCAGAACCAAGTAGACAGCAACAAAGAACAAGGGTCAAATCATTTTTTTTAAGGGCAGGGCTTGTTGAGGAGCCCCAGTGGTACAGTGACTAAGCGTTGGGCTTCAAACCTCAAGGTTGGCAGTTCGAAACCAGCTCAGTGGAAGGAAGATGGGGCTTTCTACTCCCATAAAGAGTTACAATCGCAGAACCCCACAGGGGCAGTTCCACCTTGTCCTATAGCAGTGGTTCTCAACCTTCCTAATGCCACAACCCTTTAATACAGTTCCTCAGGTTGTGGTGACCCGTATGTGGGCGTACCTGCATGTGGGTGGACCCGCCTGGAGGCGGATAGAGGAGCGGGGTCTTGGTTCCTAAGACCATCGGAAATATGCTCTTAGGTGATCCCTGTGAAAGGGTTGTTCGACCCCCAAAGGGGTCTCAACCTACAGGTTGAGAACTGCTGTCCTATAGGGTCACTGTGAGCCGGTATTGACTCAATGGCAGTGAGGGTTTTTTTGTTTGTTTTTGTTTTGGGGCAGGACTTGTCAGAGCCCCTGATTGGCTCCTGTGCTCTGAATAACTACAGCGGGGCAGACTGCAGGCCTCACATTTCGAAGACCATGCTATGTGGAGCCTGTATGAGAGCTTAAATTCTGAGCACTAGGCTTTTGGAAGACTGCTGTGGGCAAGGGGAGCCCTAAATCTATCTTTTTAAAGGAGTATTTCATAATGGATAAGGTAGGGTGTTGGTGGTGGGTGGGCGTACATGTCCTAAATCCATTCTCGAGTCTCCTGGAGCCAGCCTGCATGGAGTTCTTTCAGACCACGGGCCAGCTTTGCCCTGGGCAGAGTGGGTTTGAAAGTGAATTGCTGCCACTCCCCTAGCTAGCCCAGGAGAGGTAGTCTCACCTGTGCGCTAGTTGGGGGTGGGGGTGGGGGTGCCCTGCCTGAATGTGCCTTTGATGGAAATTGGGGTACTCAGGTTGTATAGTCCTGAGTCATACCCTGATTACCTTGCTCAGAGCCCCACCCTACCAATCTCACACACTTTTCTAATCTGCAAGTCTCCCAATCATGGTCCCTTTCCCAATTCTGTCATATTGCCTGCACCTGTGGTGAAGTGATGGGCCTTGGATCATGATTTCCTTGTTTTCTACATCCTGTGTAAGTTGGCCGGCCCAGTTCTCTGAAAGCTTGCGCACCAGTAAGGCCTCGTGCTGATGGCCTACCTCATTTGGAGGCAATGTCTTTGTTTTTGTCCTGTTTGGAGATCTAGTGGCATAGTGGGCTGATCACCGTAGGTCGGCGGTTCTAAACCATCAGGTGCTCCGAAGGAGAAAGATGAGGCTGTGTGTTCCTGGAAAGATGTACAGTTTCAACCTCCTCCGCAGAAGAATGTAATATAGAGGACAGCAAATATATAGCCTGGGGAGAGTAGCCGGTCTGTCCAGACCACAAGACCACAAGGGTGCAAACTAAGAGGGAAAGAGAGAAAGAGAGAGAGGGGACCTGTTTATGGCCCACCAAACCCCGGGGGCAACATTCCTGCTCAGAGCAGGCAATGCACAGAGAGGACTGTAGGACCAGCCCCACCATGAGACACGTATTCCCTCACTGACCCCATAGCGCTACGGGGGACAGCACTGGAGACACTGTGCAAAAAGTGTGCCCGGTCTGCCCCCCACACAGTGGGGTGAAACAGGAAGGGAGTGCAACAGGGCAGCAAGGGGAGCAAAGTAACCAAGTCCCTGTGGAATCCTGAAAATAGACTTCTGACTCGGGGGACAGGACATGGCACCCCACCTGACCCAAGTGGAAAACATTCATAAGGGTCAGCAGACAGACCTAGAACTATCTATCTCTTTCTACCTATGTCTATCTATATAAGATAGGCAGGAGGGACAATCCCCAGGAGAAAATAATGGGACCAGTGGTCCCGGGAGACATGGGAGAGGAGGGGGCGGGGAGGGGCAGTGGGGAGCCAACAAACTCAGGGATAAGGGAACAACAAGAGATCTAAAATTTGATGTCGAGGAGGGGGTATAATGCCTGGTGGGGGTTGATCAAGTGCAATGTATCCGAGAGGAATAACTGAGCGCTGAATGGAGGATGAGCATGATAGTGGGAGGGAGGAAAGGGGTCCTGATACCAAGGGCTCAAGTAGAAAGAAAATGTCTGGGAAATGTTGTTGGCAACATATGTACCAGCGTGCTTAATACAATTGAATGATGGATTGTTAAAAAATCTGTAAGAGCCCCCCAATAAAATGATCAATAAAAAATTATTTTAAGAGATCCCTCCCCACCAAAAAAGATTTACAGTTTCAGAAACCCAAAGGGGCCGTTCTACTTTGTCCTATAAGGCCATTATGAGTCAGATTTGACTTGGTGACTTGGTGGCAGGGAGTTTGGTTGTCCTGTTTAAGACTTAATAAATATGTCTCTATAAATTATTTGAATGGGGGGAGGTCTGTTTTCTTTTTCACCGTTCTCAGTCGAAAGACAAGGCTTTCCACTCTCAGTCAGCTGCAGTCTCAGGAACCCACCGCGGCAGTTGTGATTCTGTAGCGTGCAGGGTGGCTGAGCCAGAAGCAGCTGGAGGCGGTGGGGAGTCTGCTCTCTGGGACACCTGGTGGCCCAGTGGTTGCACATTGGGCTGAGATCCACCAGGTCAGCCAACAGTTCGAAACCCCAGCCGCTCCATGGGAAAAACTCCCGTCAGGCGTTTCAGTCTTGGAAACCCACAGGGCAGTTTTCTACCTTTCCAATAGGATCACTAGGAGTTCGCATCGACGCCATGGCAGTGAGACTTTCTACTCTCTTAGAACAGACCCCATTGATGCACCTCTCAGCCGGTACTGGCCGTTTGCTTGTGAAAGCCTGCGTGCTGCTGCAGTTTCATCCCCCGTCAAGCCCTCGGGCTGGTGGCTGGCTTGCCCTCTTTGCTGCGAGTGTGGGTGCCCGCGCCGTTCCACAAGGCCCACCTCAGTGGGGGCTGCACCTCCAGCATCCAAAGCCTGACCCTCTTTCCACCTCGTCCAGGCTCACCTGGACCACGTCCAGGCTGGCATGCGATCTCTTTCCCGGCAGCTCCCTGGAGGGGCCACGCTTCAACCACGTGAGCTAGGAGGTGCGAAGGAGTCAGCAGACCCATGTCTCTCCCTTGTCCCTTCTGAGGAACTTTCAGGAGTCTTGGCAGGTCTTGATGACCTGCTGGAAGCAGCTCACAGGACTGAGCACGCAGCCTCGTCCTGGTGAAACGGGCAGCACAGTGATGGGACGCCGTGTTTGCTTCCCTCCTTCTCGGCTTTGCATCCTTTTCTCACCCTCCTTCTCCGCCTGGCTTCCCAGTCCCTTCACTCTGGCTGCCTTAGGATGATCCCTTCTGTGGAGGCTCTCGCCTTTCCTGTTTTCCTCGGGCTCTGTTTCCTGAAGAACCAGGGCCAGAGCTGCTGCGCCTGGTTTTGGGGGAATCATCCTTGGGCCAGTTTCCCATGGCGCTCGCACGAGGAAAAGCTGCTCCTGAAGAACTCTTGGAGGTGGCCACCCTGAACAGCAGAGGCCTGTGTCGGAAGACCAGAACTGGATGGTGCCTGGCTACGATTACTGAATGATTTGATAAAAGAATCTTAGAGATTAATCTTGATCACAGTGGGGGATAACGTGGGCTAGAACCTCAAATTCTCATAAAATCTAGACTCTCTGGAGCCTAGACTCTCCGGAGCCTTTGAGACGGAATACCACCCCACCCCACCTCCACCCCTGCCTGAGGAAATCTCTAACCAGAAAGGATCCCCTGAAATCAACTTCATACCAAACAGTTGAGCATACGAGGGGGTAAGGTCCCACTTGAACACTGTCATTTTAAGAATTCGCTGTACGAGATCAGACTGGAAACAGCTGTTTGAAAGGTTAGATGAGTTGGCATTGAGTTGGTGTTGATTCAGAAAAAGATCTGGAACAAGGTGGCACCACTGGCACAATGTCACCCATGTCACAGAATTGTCCGTGCAGACAATGATGGCTCGATGTGTGTTTTGCTGGCCAGTATCTACAGTTAGAGCTCCCCAAGCGATAAGCCTAGCCAACCATCCATCCTGAACCCTCCTCTCCAAAAATCCGACCCACTGCTGTGGGCTGGGTCCCCAGCCCATGGCAACCCTAGTGGACAGAACAGAACTGCCCCATAGGGTTTCCGAGGAAACAGACAGCCTCATCAGACTGCCGTATCTCTTCCCCACAGTGTGGGGCCATACTGTGAACAGGCAGGCTTAAGCCTGGTGCCACCAAGGGGAGGAGGGAAAGGGAGGAGGGAAGGAGAGGGTTGGGGGAAAGGATAAAGGAACTGTCAGCTCTGTTGGTAATAAGAAGAGAGCGCTGTGCATTTATTAAAACAACATATGACAAACGTGGTCACCCCCTTCTTGTCGGGGGTGGGCAGTGAAGTGCGGACATGAGCCCTCTCGAGGCCTGTGAGTGCTGCTACCTAGCCCCTCCCCCCAGCACCCCCCCTCCCCAAACGGCATGGAGAGGAAGCGGTCAGATCTCTCCATCCGGGGTCTTCCCCTCCTTCTAACCCACACCAGTCACAGAATGACAGCAGTTAGCATACAAAAGATCTTTTAGAAAAAGCACCACATTGGCATACATATACAAGTATATATATATATATATATATACAAAAAAAAATCACATTTTAAAAATATACAAAATAGTACATTTTGCACCAGGTAAGAAAAAAAAAGGTATCCTGTGTGGCTGTTTCAAGCATGGTTCTCACTTCTGGTTCACTGGCCGCCGCTGGACCAGTCAGTGGGGTCCTGCTCCTAGCCCCTTGCTCTGGGCAGAGGGGAGATGCACCTGCCTAGGCCTGACCTCTCCCACCCTGGGCCTGTCACCGAGGTCTCGGGCCCATCCCCACCCTCCCCAGTCTCTGCATCGTCGAGAGGCTCTCTCTGTCCTTCAGCTTCTTATGGGTGTCCTGAAAGAAAACGAAAATGACATGTATGGTGAGCCAGGCACTGGGGGCGTCCAGGGCTCCCCAGGCTGCAGTGAGAAAGAAAAGTTCCTCTTTCAGACAAACTAGGGATCAGCGCCCGGTACACGGGATGCACTGTCGATATAAAACGTGAAAGGAAGACTACATTCGTCCGAAGGATGGGGATTTAGTTTCAGTACCTTGGCGTGGGGTGTGTGGGGTGTGGGGGTGAAGTGGGGGACTGCTAATGAGCAGTTTTCAGGGGCGCTCTCTACTCCCAGGTTCTCAGTCTCAGAACCCCGACTTAGGGTGACTATGAGTTGGAGCAGATTCGAGGGCAATGAGCTGGAACGGTGGCTTCAAAACTACTATCAGCAAACATATTGATTTTGTCCTGTGCATTGGAGACTGTGATAAATGATTTACAAGCATTATTTAAATTACTCCCCACATCTTCTGAGGGAGCTGTTATGAGACTCCTTTGGAAGCAAGGAGGCTCCTTCG
>NW_022111357.1:19022488-19036263 GCF_000313985.2 Echinops telfairi | reverse complement strand
AAATGATTTACAAGCATTATTTAAATTACTCCCCACATCTTCTGAGGGAGCTGTTATGAGACTCCTTTGGAAGCAAGGAGGCTCCTTCGAGGACTACGGTAAGCCTGACCCAAGCTCTGGTCTTCTCAATGGCCTCCCAGGCACGTGACAGTTGGGCACTGAAAAAGGAGGGTGGGAGAAGCGTGGGCGCATTGGAACGGTGGTGGTGGGGAAGAGGACCGAGATGACCGAGGACTGCCCAAGGAACACACATGTCCGGGAAGAAGGACAGCTGGAGCGCTCCTTAGACGTCAAGGTGGTGAGACTCGGTCTCACGTACTTGGACATGTAGGTTCTCAGGAGACACCTGTCCCTGGAAAAGGACATCATGCTTGGTTGAGTCGGAGGACAGAGAAACGGAGGAAGACTCGCAATGCGATGGCTTGACATGGTGGTTGCCACAGTGGGTCCCGTTGTGAGGAGGAGGCCCGGGACTGGGTGGTGGTTGGTTGTACACAGGGTTGCTCAACAGCACCCAACAATCCCAGACCTCAGACAGTTGCGAAGGTCACCGAGTCAGTGCTCTGTGAGTCAGAAACGAGGCTCTCCCAGCTGGGCAAACTCGGGTGCCTGCCTCCTGGGCCAGCAGATAGCATGAAGGAATGAAGCCAGTGGGCTTGATGGGTGGGAGTGGGCAAACGGGGCAGTGCAGATCCATCTCCAGGGACCAGTGCTGTCAGCCTTGAGCTCCCTGGGGCCAGAGACAAGGGAAAGCCCTTCCCTAACCTTTACAAGAAGGTGGAAGCTCAGATTAGCGGACATCTCTGCAAAATGATGCCAGCTAATTCCGCATAGGCCGGGGAAAATGGCCCAACGAAAGGTGGCGGTGGTCTGAGCCACAGGAAGCCCTCTCTGCGCTGGGTTGCCTCTGTTAGGAAGGTCACTTCTTCCTAAATAGTAGAAATGGGAACCTTTTTGTTAGGACTCAATCCCCAAACTGCCTCACTTTCTCCTCCCCTTGCTGAGAATCAGGTTCTCCTGCTCCCATCTGCTGGCTGCCCTTCATCCGGATGCCCCCATGAATAAAGGCTCCACTCATGCAAATAAAATAGCATCTTGGTTGGGAACAAGGCTAAGCCTCATGCCCAGGCCAGACCCAGGGCTGTGTGCACCGTTGTCATCTCCCGATGTTGAACGACTGAGCGAAGGATTCAATCCTATTCAAGGGGATGAGCGAATGGGGGGCGTGAGTTTCTCACCTTCTCCTTTCCCCTCTGTGGACTCGTCCTCCACCTGATCTTCTTCTTCAGTGGCTTCTTCTTCCTCATCTGTGTGTGTTAGATAGGCATGGTGTTAGATAGGGCCGATGCTGTTGGGGAGCTGCTATCTCAGCTCCTTTTCCTGTCCCCCCGCCGCCCCCCCAAACACATACTCCAAGCCCACTGCCCTCCAGTGCGTTCTGACTCATAGTGACCCCAGATAAGGTTTTCAAGACTGCACATCTCTAACGGGCTCCTCTTGGTCACCCAGAAGCAGCAGAGGCTCTGATGGTGGGGGATGTGCCAACCCCCAACGGCTGATTCCTCACTCCCCTGCCTGCCTTCCTCCTCCCACGCTCTGCAAGGGCGCTTGGCTTTTGTCCCTGAAGTAACTGGCCTGTGACCCCAGGGGGACTGTGGGGAAGCACTCTGTGTTCTTCGGAATCTCTGTTACACAGATAAGCTTCCCTGCGGGGCACAGGCAAGAACTCCTGGCTAGCTGTGATCAAAGTCCTTGTCCTGAAGGAATTTGCTCAGCCTTTGAAAGCAGCTTGCTCAGCATCCCTTTCTCGTGTTTTTCTCATTCCTGAAGCCAGCAGAGGGTGGGCCTGGGGTGGGGAGCTTTAGCTGAGCAAAGCTGAGCAACAGAGGGACAATGGCAGGACGTCAACCTGGGTCCTCGCTTTCCCATCCTGGGACATCACCTGTATGCTCTACTGACAGAACCCCCCCCCCCAAGCCACTTCCTTCATCCTGCATGGCCCTGAGTGGAGCCTGGTCCCCACTGAGTCAGAGCACTTGTCTAGAGTTAGTGAGCGCTTGGAAACGTTCCTGTTCCTAAAATGACGAGCCAAAGTCCTGCCCTGGAGCTGGGATCTGTGCACAACCCTGGGAGTTGTGCCGTGGTTGCTGCCTTCGAGCTTACAACCAACGGCATCTGGTTTGCAGGGGGCTACAGCCACAGCTGGAGCCCGGACTCTGTTTTGAAACAGCCTAAGTTCAGACACCCTCTTGAGTTCTTGATATTCGTCTGACCATTGGACCATATGTCCTTCAGAGCACGGGAAAGCAAGGGTGTCACTTTGAGGACAAGGTGCATCTGACTCAAACCACAGTATTCTCCATTGCATCACGTGCATGTGAAAGGTGGACGTTGAATAAGGAGGAACCGATGCGTTTGAGTTGTGGTGCTGGAGAAGAGTGTTGAAAGTACCATGGGCTGCTAAAAGGACAGACTTGGAAGATGTACAGCCAGAGTGCCCCTTAGAGGCAAAGATGGCGAGACGTGGCCTTCCTCAAGGAGATAGATTGACACTGTGGCTGCAAAAACACAACATTAAACCACCAGGGAGAGACAGATTGACTAACTAGAGAACTTGCCCAAGTATATCTTTCTCAGAGCAAAGAAACTATGTTCTTCTTCTTCTACCAACCAAGCCACACCTGATCACTGAGTCGTGGTAAACATGTACCAGTAGTCATTTGAAAAGCCATCTTGGTGATTCAATGGTTTTAAGACATCTTATTGGAGCCCAGGAAAAAGGCATGCTTGCTGAAGTCGAAGGTCAAGGGAAAAGGGGAAGGTGAATTGGCACAGAGGCTGCAATCGTAGGTGAGGATGGTGCAGGGGTGGGCAGTGTCGTGTTCTGTTGCACACAGGGTCCCGATGGGTCAGGCCGGAACTGACAGTACCTAACAGCAACAACGACTTTGAAGCCCTGGTAGTGCGGTGAGTTAAGCACTGGCCTGCTAACCGCCAGGTTTGTGGTCTGTTCCTCTAAATATTCATTCTCAGAAACCCTGCGGGACTGCTCACTCTGTGAGTTGGAATTGACTCCATCGTTGGGTGTGGTTTTTGATAACACAAGGTTGACCCTTTTACTAACGCCCCATATTGATATGGACTGTCGGCTTTGTAAGTAGCCCTGGTGGTGCAGTGGATTAAACGCTGGACTACTAAGCACAAGATTAGTTATTCAAATTCACAGGCGAAAGATGAGGCAGTCTGTTGTATTAGATCCTCAACTCTGATCACACTTGATTTTCGAAAGGCTATGATTTATAGTGAGGGGCCGCAGTGGTGATGTAGTGGTTATGTCTTGTGAACCTCAAGGTCAGCAGTTCGAAACCACGGGGAGTGGGGTGGGGGGTGGGGAGAAAGAGACAGCTGGGGCTGTTCTACCCTGTCCTATGGGGTCACTATGAGTTGGCATGGACTCGATGGTTTATGTTTTTACAGTAGGAGCCCTAAATCTATTTTTAAGTCTTCACATAGATCTAGCCACCACGGAGTTCTATCTGATCATCGACCAGCAATGGGGAGAGTTTGGGGTTGAAAAGTAGATTGCTACCACTCCCCTAGCCGGCCCAAGGGGGGGTAGTCTTGCCCTCAGGGCCTTGCCTGGGTGTGTCCTTGATGGAAATTGGAATGCTAGGGTCACTCAATCATACCCTGATTGCCTTGCTTAGAGGGCCCTAAACTAATCTTGTCCGCTCTTGTCATCTGCAATTGTGTCAATATCTCAATCACAGTCCCTTTCCTGTTTCTAGTAGTGCTGTCAGGTACACCTTGGGCTGCTTAAGGCAATGTAAATGGTTCAAACCCACCAACTGCTCTGCGGGAGAAAGGCGAGGCTGTCTGCTCCCATAAAGATGGACAGCCTTGCAGCATGGAGGGAGCACTAGAGCTGATGGTGATCACCCAACTCATTTTAAAAGTGATTTAACCAGGGGTGGGTGTTCTAAAATTGACTGTGGTGATGATTGTACAACTCTTCTGGCTATGACTGAACTATTGAATTGTGTAACCTGTGGATTAAGTGCCAATAAGTGTAAATATTTACAGCCTTGCAAACCCTATAGAGCACAGGTCCCTAAACTTATTTGGCTTACTTCACCCCTTTTTCAGTAAAAAAAGTTACTCAGGGCCCCACTGACAGTGGAAAACGTTTGCCCTGTAGCCTATCGTCCGGGGTCAAGTGTAGACAGTTGCTTTGGCAGTCCCCCTGGGTCATCCCGGTGCCCCTCCGAGGTCAGTGTTGCCCAGTTGGATCCAGATCCACTCTGGGGCATCGGATTGATTGGGGTTGGGTTGGGGCAGTCCTGCCTGCACTTGTGAGGAAGTGGTCGACTACCACTCAAGACCTGGTGACAATATGACAAAATAAAAACTTATAAATTATCAAGGGTTCATGAGGGAGGGGGGAGCGGGGAGGGAGGGGAAGAATGAGGACCTAATGTCGGGGGCTTAAGTGGAGAGCAAATGTTTTGAGAATGATGAGGGCAGTGAATGTACAAATGTGCTTTACACAATTGATGTGTGTATGGATTGTGATAAGACTTGTATGAGCCCCTAATAAAACGGTTAAAAAAAGAAAAAAAGACCTGGTGACAGTTTCCTTTGTTCAAATGTCTACGAATCCTGGGACGGGATCCTTTTGTGTCCTCCCTCTGACACTGACATGCTGTCTCCTCTGGGGATCGGTTGACTTCCTGTCTTTGTCCTGTGTGCTCTGTCTCTATAAATTATATTTAAATTGAGAGTCTCCCTTCTCTCCCAGGAGAGGAGCCCTGGTGGCATAATGGTTATACACGGGGCTGCTAACTGCCAGGTCAGCAGTTCAAAACCACCAGCTATTCCAAGGGAGAAAGACAGGGCTTCCTACTCCCGTAAAGGGTTATCATTTCAGAAACCCACAGGGGCAGGTCTACCCTGTCCTACAAGGGTCCCTGTGACTCAGCATCATTTCAGTGACAGGGAGTGAGCTGAGTTTCTCTCCTAGAATACTGTAAAGAATTCCAAATCTGGGAAGATTCCAAATCCAAAGATTCTGACTCATAGCAACCTTGCAGGTCAGGGTAGAACTGCCCTGTGGGGATTTGAGACTCTCAGTCTTTACGGGAGCAGAAAACCTCATCTTTCTCCCACGAGAGACTAGTGGTTTCAAACTGCTAACTCTGTGGCTAGTAGCCCCATGCCCACCCCACTATGTCACCGAGGCTCCCCAGAAACCCGAAGGAACAGCTCTTCTCTTTCCTACAATTCACTCACTGCCAACGCCAACAAGTCGATGCCGACTCATAGCGACCCTATAGGACAGAGAAGAACTCCCCCTGTGGGTTTCCAAGACTGTAACTCCTTATGAGAGTGAAATGCGCACCCCACCCTCCCAAAGAGCAGCTGGTGGGTTTGAACTGCTGACCTTGTGGTTAGCAGCCAACTCATGACCCATGCTGCCGCCAGGGCTCCTACTATAGGGTCACTGTCAGTGGAATGGACTTGACAGCAGGGGGTGGGCTGGCTTTGAAATGTTTGGGATTCGGGGAGATTTTGTTTCGGGACATATTAGCCTTCTCCTTGCTGCGTATGCTGAAGACAGTCTTTGCTGCTCACTGCTTTCACTTGGAGGTCATCTTCCCCAGGGCATTACTGAATCACCGTCACAGTTACTACGGAGCATCTACCGGGCCAAGAGCCTCTAGATGGCACGAATGGTCAATGCGCTCGGCTACTAAGAGGCGCCTTGGAGAAAGGCCTGGCAGTATGCTCCCCACAAAGCAACTGTCGGACCCTCGTGGCGCATGGTTGTCCTCGCACACACATGGGTCGCCATGAGTCAGATCAACTTGGTGGTGACGGGTGTGTGTTGCGCCGAGGGCTGTGCTCAGCGCTGTGTACACCTGGGTCCAGTGAACCCCCAGAGGGTCTCGTGGATGGCGTCTGGATCACTAGCACAGCAGGTAGTCCTCGGGGACATCTGTGTGGGCTACTGACTAGCTGTGTGGCCCGGAGCCAATCGCTCACCTTCTCCTAGCTGGCGTTTTCTCCACTGGGAAATGGAGCTGCGGGTAACAGAACCTCCCTCCCTGGGGAGAATGGAAACACAGACAGCAGCGCCTGGGACGTGGGACGTGGGACGCGCTCAGTAAACGGCGGCTGTTGGTGTCCTCCCGCTGAGGCTGCGGGTGAAGTGACCATGCTGACTGGGGACTCTCGGGGTTTAGGGAGGGTGACGGCGGAGCCCACGATCTACAGCAATGGATGAGCTTGAGACCATTGGCACTCAGCTTTGGGATGTCCTCTGTCCTTCCCCGCGACGGGGGACAGAGCTGGGATTCTGAGAACAGACTCAACCAGGTGCTGAAGGCTTGCAGGAACGTGTCACAGGAGGTGACAAAACGCCTTTCTCAGGCTCATGCCAACCATTTAGTCCTTCCTTGTTCCTGCACCTCTCTCTCTCTCTCTCTCTCTCTCTCTCAACTCTGACTAATGCTGAGCTCTCTGGTTGATTGGATCTGCCAGCGCTTTCTCTAATGAGCCCTGGTGGCACAGTGGTTAAGTGCTCAGCCGCTAGTCCCCGCAGGCTCTTGGAGAGCAAGCGGTGGCAGTCTGCATCTGTAAAAGTCACGCGCAGGCTTGGAAACCCCCCCGGAGCAGCTCCGCGCTGCCCCATAGGTGGCTGTGCGTTTGCGTGGGGAGCCGCGGCGGCCTGGTGGCTTACACGCTGGGCTGCTCACTCCTTGGTTGGAACCCAAGGCAGTGAATTGTTTGGCTTGTGTCCCCCTCTCTGTTGCTAAACGGAGTTTAAGTACGCAGCCTTGAGAAACTCAGTAACCTCTCTGTTTCCGGCATGGCTCTGTTCGGTGCCCCTCGTGCAGTTTTCCCATCTCTAAAAGCCCTCCGAGTCAACTCTAGCTCAAAGCGGCCCTATAGGATGGAGCACAACTGCCCCCCGGGTCCCCTGCATGGTCACAGAGCCATCACGACGTGCCAGGCAAGTGCTAGACTCTGGACTCATCCAGAAGTTACTCGGTGAGTGTGCCTGGAGGTCAGCCCCCAGGAGTCCGCAAGGAAGCAGACCCAGGGCACCAGCACCGCCCCTACCTCCTGCGAAGTCGATGGCCCTCAGGGCATCCGCGATGTACTGTAAGTCCAGAGTGAAGTAGTCCATGTTCTCAAAGCCCTGCTCTGTCTTCCCCAGCTGACAGCCCTTGGAAGCTTCCACAATGCTGGGGGGGAGAGAGGATGGGGTGCCTTAGCTCTTGTTTAGGGGCACCACACTCGTGGGCTTGCCCCTAGGGGACGCCCTGGAGGAGTGGAGCATTCTCTCTCCAGGCAAAACCGAAATGGATGATCTGAGAGAGGAGGAGACACCAAGGTCAGGGATCTCCAGCACCCCATTACAAAGGAGGAGGCCCAGGGGAAGGAACCAGAGAGCCTGTGGGACACTAGGGCCTGGGGTCATAGCCCCCTGGGCAGATACTGACCTTTTGATGAGGGGCTTGGCACCCTGTAAGGGGAGAGAGAGGCGGGGTTAAGGCTCAGAAGAGGTAGCCTGAGGGCATCAGCACAATTGGTGACTGGGTAATGCAGGTGGGCACTTGGTGCCATTTCTTAGCCCAGTGGCGATCTAGTCCGCTCCCTGAGTTCGGCCCCTCTGTCCCTGGCTTGCTCCAGCTTTGGACATCACCCTAGGGTGCTCCCATTGACCTCGCAGGAAACGTGAATCTCAAAACCCACGACCATGGCCCACTTGCCTTCCCGAACCCAACACCTGACTCAGAGTCTGGCCCCGACCAGGTGCTCAGGACACTTTTCTCCAACGGAATGTGACGTTTGATAGCCGAGCCCGGTCTCGCTCCTCCACTAGCCAGTGAGCTCTTGCGGGACAGGGCTGGGAGGGGGGGGTCTTGTTCCTCTCCACTCACCCCCCCCCCCAGTGGGCAGCCTATACTTCATAACCTCTTCCGTGGGCCCTGCACTTAGCAGCTCAACACGCCCCTCTTTGGCTCTTGGGGGAGTCATGAAGAGGAAGGGAGGGGTTATTGCACGCCCGTTTGACAGAGCAAGAAACCGAGGAGAGGTTTACAGGAGGTGCCCCAAGGCACACAGGGCGCAGCAGAGAGACCGGGGCTTGAGCCATAGGGCTGTTGGGGGAAGTCACTGCTCAGACTCCGGCCCTGCTCACCAGGAGGAAGGTGGCCCCCCCAGGCTCGTCCAGGGACTGGATAGCGGTCTCCACCAGCTTGGTGGACTTGTCCAGCTGCTCCCGGTACTGCAGGATGAGGGCCTCGATGAAGGCCAGCTTCTCCTCCTGCTCGCCGGTGACCCGCTGCAGCAGCTCGCTCTTCTTCTCATCCAGAATGGCGTACAGGGCGTCGAACTTCTGGCTCAGCACCTCCTTCACCTGGTGGCTGTTCTCCTGGAGGCAGACATCTGGGAGTCACATCCTGTGGGATCCTAGTCCCGACCGCGGCATTTCCTTCCTGAGGAAAGTGTGCCCGGGGACAAACCTCTAAAGAAATCATACTGCATCCCGATTTTACAGAAGAGGCAATAAAGGGGTAGCTGGAAGAAAGCCCTTGCTCAAGCTAATCAGTCTATCGGCAAAATACGGGAGCTGGTGTCATGGAGAACAAGAGCCCCGCCCTCAGAAAGCCTAGAGGGTACTTTCAGAACTGACATGGTGAACACCTGGTTTGCAGAAGGCTATGGGCAACAGGGGAAGCCCCAAATCCCTTGGCAGGGTCCCCGGGGTGAATCCCCTCCGACCATAGTGGGGGGATGCGAACAGCCTTGCTCACTTAGAGCGTTGCAAACTCAGTGCTGGCAGATGCAGTTCAGTTAGGAGGCAACGCCCTATCATCTGATCTCCCCTTCTCCCCATCGTAAAGGTGTTCCTGGTTTTGATAGTTCCTGCTTTCTCTTTGGTCGAGGTCTTTCTATGTATTGTCCAGTCATTGTCTTGGGGTTCTTTTGTGCTTGCTTTGTATGATTTTGTGTGCTTGTGTTTCATTTTGGATGGTTTTCTGCAGTGGAAATCTGGTATCGGTAGATCGATAGAGACAGTCCCTGGGCTGGGGTGTGCGTGGCAGGGTGGCTGTGGGAACATGGGGAGCTAACGATGCTGGGAATCGGATTGTGGTGACGACTACACAGATCGTCCTAATACAACGGGATGATTAAACCCTATGCTCAGTGAAGTATATGCCAGCGAAACGATGCTTTTTTAAAAAAAGACACCAGGGTCAGATGCCCCTCCTGATGGCAGCGTGGATGGCATGTTGGGCTGCTAGCCACAGGGTCAGCAGGCGGGAAACCCCCAGCTGCTCCTTGGGAGAAAGGTGAGGTTGTCTACTCCCGTGAGTCAAGGATGGCTATGAGTCGCTGTGGATTGTTTGTTTGTTTTTAGGGTCAGATGGGATGGCACATTCTGGGTCTCCCATGTACCCTGAGTCACATGCACTCTTTCTCCTATTTTAAGACCAAGACTGGATCCTGGAAGGTGGTGTCCCTTGGTCCTAGGAGGGGCAGACGTACAAGGAGCTCTTCCCTTAGTGGCCTGTTTATTAAAGATCCCTTCTCTTCAACACACATGTTACATTGTTGTCCCCTGATCTGTAAAATGGGTATGATCCCACCTCACCAGACTCATGCTTCCAGAGTCTCCCATCAGCGTGGAATCTTCCCACGGGGAGGCCAACGGCCCCTCCTCCTTTTAAACCTAACCTGCACGCGGGTCCCCACTCACCAACATGGTACCTTCCCCCAATCTCCCCTCTGGGTCCTTACCCCAATGGCAGATGGGAAATCTTGGGTACTTTGTCAGACATGGAAAAGGTCCCTTCCCCCCTCCACAGCTTTGCTGCTCAAAGTGTGGTCTGTGGGCCAGCAACTCGGGCCAACGCTGAAGCTCACTCGTGCCTGGTTTCCTGTCTACTGAGGACGAATCTCTGATTAGACAGACTCGGGGACTTGTGTGCATTTTAAAGCTTGGAGAGCGTTGGTCTGCAGCATACCAGGGAACCGTCCTTTGAAAACCCCTCTTCCGCTGATGCACGGTGACCCTATAGGACAGAGTAGAACTGCCCCTGTGGATTCCTGAGACTGTCACTCTTGTGACGACCGGCTGCCGATCTTGTGGTTAGCAGATCAATGCATCACCACCAAGCCTCCAGGGTTCCTACCCTGGCTGGAAAATACCGGAATTTATACCGGACATGCAGCTGGGCTCTAGAAGCATCTGAGGGGTGAGTGGAGGAATGAGTTTGTCCCTCCCCTGCTGTCCCTGCTCGGTCACCCTCGGCTCCATGCCCCGACCTCAAGTCACAGCCCACGAGGGAGCATGCAGGTCTCACCCGAGTCTGGGCTGCATCCGCTCGCTAGACCTCTCCAGCCTCCTCACCTTGGTCACTCGACAGGAGTCCTCCAGCTGCGAGATGATGGTCTGCACCCGGTCATTGCCCGCCACCAGCATGGAGATGCAGTTACTCAGTTCCGTCTGGAGCAGAGAGGGGTGGGGATCAGCAAGCAGAGGCAGAGAGAGTCTCGGGGGCTGCCCTCTCCCTCCAGGCCATCACGTGACAGCCTCACCCCCGCCTGTCCTAGGAAGAGCTTCCAGCAGGGTTAGGGACCCTCTCTCTGGGGCCATAACAAACAATAGAAGAGAGTGTCACCCCTGATTGTACACAAGAGGCCCAAGAGAGGGAAATTGAGCACCCCCAAACACACAGCAAGGTCCTGATGGAGGTGGGGGTTTCTTTTTAGGCGAGGAAGGGCTGCAAGAAAGAAACAGTTGGAGCGTTCTGGAAGTGAGAGGCCCAGGGACAGGTGAGCAGGGAGAAATAAATACAGAAAGAGAGGGCCTAGCTGAGTATCAGGACAGGGAGGCGGGGCTCCCCCAGGCCCAGGGGCCCCGGAGAGGGCTTTCAGCTGCCTCTTGCTGCAAGGAACTGTGACCCGTGAGCGGTTAGGGGCACAGGAAGAGCTATCTAGGGCCCAGAGTGCGCTGGGAGGGAGAAGACATGGCCTGAGAGGGCCCTGGTGGCTGGGCCGCTCCCCTGGGGCCACACCAGGTGCTCTCAAGTGGCTCTATGTATAGCCCATGAGCTCAGCCTCCTCCCTCAGGACGGCAAGGCCTGGGAAGTCCCCCCAGAGGGACTAGCCCTGAAAGGCCGGCTCAGCAGATCTTGGAGAACCAAATCCAAATCCTGAATCATTAGTTGCCGGCAGGCCCTGGCTGGGGGTGGGGGGGTTGGGGGGACCGTGGTGGTTTAGTTCAGTACCTTTTGACCCTGGAAGACATTCTGCAGCGGGGCCACCTCACAGGCCTGGTGGGCTCCGAACACCTTGCACATGGAGCAGGTGGGGACCTCGCAGGTGAGGCAGTAGATGTTGATTTTCTCGTCCTCGTGTTCCTTGCACATGGGGTGGCTGCCCTTCTGCAGGGGTCGACTAAAGGGAAGCGCAATCATCAACCCCGGGGGAAGAGGGGCGTCCCAATGTCCGCCTCCTCTCCCAGCCCCTGTCACAGGGGTTGGGTTGGGGCCACTGGGACCACACTTTAACTTTACACTCTCTGGGAACTTGGAACCAGGGGCGCCAATGACACCAAGGGCACCCCACATCTGAGAACACAGCCCCCAGCTAGCCCCATACCCGGGACACGGGAAAGGTTGGAGACTCCCAGAGTCAGTTCTGGGGCCCAGGGAGATGAGTTGGTTTGTCCAAGGTCACCCAGCACGTCAGGGCAGGGTGGCTGGAGCGCGATTGCGCTAATTATAGTTGCCCTCGCTCTTGGTTCCCAGGCTCTGAACTCATCGCTTTCTGCTCATGGCTTCATGTAATTATATATTTCAGTCACCGGACTGTAACTGCCATGCAGGCGGGGGAGGTGCCTTTGTCCTCCTGCAGTGTACAGTATCAGGCCTAGTGGGGGGGGGTGTGTGCCCATAACTATGGGTGGAAAGATGGCATCAATAAGCACTCCATCTAGGTGCCCCAAGACTCCGAGGAGGAAGCAGGGTGTCTGTCACACAAGGCACACGACTAGGACACGGGTGATGTGCAGCTGCTCAGCAGTCTAGCACACAGCCGCATCCCCTCTGGTGCGGGGTCCTCCCAGGCTCCAGAGCCCCTCCCCTTTCTCTCCTTCCAAACACATCTCAGGAGGCCTTGCCCCTTCACCTGGCTGTCCTCTCGGGCCATTGGTCAAGTCCAAGCGAGGGGCCTATCTCTTACTTCCCCAGGTAACGCCAACATCTTTTGGCTCTTGTCACATTGCCCCACCCCACACACAGCAATGTCTCTGCCTCTTCTCCAGAAAGCCTTGCACGACTTGCTGTGTCCTTACACGACTGAGCCAGACCAGATGTAGCTGGCTGCATCTTTAGTCAAGGCCCCCCTTGCCACCTGCCTCCATCCTCTAGGAAGGTAGCCCGGGGTGGCAGTGGGTGCTAAGACAGACACAGAGCCCATGGGTCTGGGGCCTTGTGCCCCACTCTCCTAGACACCCAAGTCCCCAAGCCCACGCTTTGGCATCAGGGTTCAGATCTGGATTGTTCTGTCACTTTAAGTCTTGTGTCCCCAGACATGTGGCTTCGCCCTGGGCCTGGATCTCCTCCCAGGGCTGCTGTTATCAAAGCAAGAGTGATCTGGAATGAATGCGTGGTGCCTGGCTCAGAGCAGACCTGCAGACAGACCTGCCGCTCTGCTTGCCATCCAGTTACGTGGAAGGGTCTGCAGAGGCTCAGCCACAGCGTCCGTCCTCTTCCTAGGTTGACACTGGATGCGTTCCTATGTTGGCGTGAGGTTGCTTTTATTATTGTCCTAATGATCAGCCGTGCATTCTCTTTATTGTAATGTTGACCTCTGTCAACATGAGAAGGAGCTCCGGTGGGCTGTGAACCTCAAGGTTAGTGGTTCCAACCCACTAAGCCCTCTTCAGGAGAAAGATGAGGCTGTCTGCTCTGGGAAAGATCTGCAGCTTCAGAAACCATAGGGAGCGGTTCCACCCTGCCCTACAGGGTGGCTGTGCACTGGCGTTCACTGGGTGGCAATGGTAGGTAGTAGGTATCCACAAAGAAGCAGTCTAGGTCAGTGGTTAGGACGATGCACCTGGGAATCGACCAGACTGAGCACGCTGACACTTCCACCTTCGCCGACCTCCGCTTCCTCACCATAACATGGGGGTGTGAATACCTTGTAGGATTAGTGTGATGACTCAATAGGATAATGCTTGGCGAACATTTAGGACAGTGCCCACACATTAAAAAAAGAAAAGCCCGACTCGCTGCCATCACGTGGATGCTGACTCATAGTGACTCTCTAGGGCAGCAGAATTTCCCCACAGGGTTTCGAAGGCTGGAACTCTCGGTGGAAGCCGGCGACCACATTTTTCTCCCATCAAATGGACGTGGAGGGGGGTGCAGACACTGCCCCACTGGGACGCCGGGGTACCCAATGGAGCTGCTTTAAAATAGTCGATACTTTTAGCATTCCCTCTCAATATCCATGCTGCAGTCACTGACCTTACTGTCCCCGTTTGCGGGTCTGAAAGCCCACACCCTACCCAAGTGCTGTAGGAGGAGAGCCAGACTGCAAACGCAGTCCTCAAGGCCAGGCCTTTCTCACCGGCCCTGGGAGGAGCCTGGGCAAGGTTTGAGGCCCTGGGAGCTAAGGGGACAAGTGCCTGGGGATCTCGCCCAGCTATCCTGATGGTGCAGCTCTCTGGTGGCTGCGACCTTAAGGGTAGCTTC
>NW_022111357.1:19016012-19022148 GCF_000313985.2 Echinops telfairi | reverse complement strand
GAACCCGGCGGAATTCTCCCTTGGGGCTCTCCGCATCCCCCTCTTCATCTTTCCCCTGCTTCCTGTCTCAGCATCTCCCAGAAGGGTGCCCCGGTATCTGGGCTCCTCCTCACCCGCTGAGGGACGCTGAGAGCCAGGCTCCCTGGACCGCTGGGACCCCGCTGAGGGACAGCTGGCGAGCTGGAGGAGGGGGATGAGCTGACCTGGAGCACTCCTGCTTATAGATGTCGATGATGTTCTCCACCAGCAGGTTCCTCTGTAGGCCATACACTCCGTGGCGGTCCATGATCACCTCGTGACGGCAGGAGGGGCAGCGGAAACGGCCTCCAGACATGGACATCGAGCCTCCCCGGTTGGTCCAGTAAGGATTTGCGGCCTGCAGGTGGCAAAGGCAGAGTTGGTGCCTGGGCTTCTTCCCCAGCCCTTTCACCTTCCAGTCTACTGACCTTCCCCATCCCTGCCTACCCCGACCATCCTCATTTGGAGGACCCCATTCTGAGATGAGAACCCGCCCGATGGATGCCCAGAACACTGGTGAAGCACTAAGCCAGCAATAAGAGCATAGTATGTACACCTGCTTCGGGTTCAGGTCACATTGACTTGCTGAGTGACTGTGAGGGAGCCACCTTCCCTCTCTAAGCTCAGGATGCTCCTTCAAAATACGGACCTTATAGTTAGAGCAAGTGCCTCGGGCTGCCCATAAAACACAGTGCTCCTGGGAAAACCCGAGTCCTCCTTCTCTGCCAGGACACCCGCTCCCATGCCTCTCTCTGCCCTCCCTCTAGAGTCTAGATTCTAGAGGCCAGCCTCACAAAGGAAGAGGCCGCTACCGCCCAGTCCCTCCCCACCACCCCCTCCTGGGCTCTGGGCCCCTGTCACGGTGGAGCTGGCTCCAGTCCCAAGGGTCTGGTTTCCCTCTCCTCTCAGCCTGCCTCCCGCACTTATCACTTGGGACATATGACTCTTGACTGGAGAGTCCACTGCCAGGCTCAGACAGAGGTGGGGAGCCGTGGGCCCCATGGAGGGGGAAACGTGTCCTGGAGAAGGACTCCAGCCTCCACAGCAGCCTCCCCTGCCCCTCAGCTGTGTCCGGAAGCCTCTGCTGGGGGCTGAACTCAGAGGGGACAGGGACTGTCCCAGTCGGGAAAGGTCCTGGGCGAGGGGAGAAAGCGTTTCATCATGGAGAAGCCGAGAAGCCCCCAGGGCCCCAGCACTAGACCATGCCCGGCACTGACCTGGAAGATGTCATTGGCACACTTCCGGCAGAGGTTGTGCTGGCACGGCAGGATGACCACCGGCTTGGTAAACATCTCCAGGCAGATGGGGCAGATCAGCTGCTTCTCCAGGTTTTCCATTGGGTTCCCATCCTGGATCAGGCTGGGCTTATAATCCATCTCCTCTCACGGTGCTGCCCCACCTGGGTGCCTTCTTCACCTGGGCCCGGCTCTGGGCAGACCTGGGGCTCTTCCCTTCGTCACCAAACACCCCCTCGGAACTCTTTGCTTCCTTCTCCTGGTCCTGAATTCTGTCTTTGGGTGAGGCCCCTCTGATATTTATAGCTGGACTCCGGGCACATGAGCCGGGGAGGGGACCAGCTGAGCATTCCTGTGCCAGGCGGCTGGGCGAGGCTTGAGTTTCCTCCAGGCTTGGAAGGCTCGCTGTCTACTGTCACACGTGGGGATGAGCAATCGCTGTTCCCCAGGAATGGGGGTCGTAAACAAGAACAGCCTGTTCAGAGGCAGGCTTGCGGGAAGGATCGGGTACCCAGAGTTTCCTCCAGAAATTGGTTTTCCCCCCACCCCGGGCTGAGGCCCATCCTGTGAACCACTGGAATTCAAGGAGTTCATAGCCACGGAGTCTCAAGGACAAGAGAATGACCCCCTGACCTAAATAAAATCTTTTCCTCCACTTTGGAGTCGGGGCAGCTCCCAAGATGTGGGGTGTGTGTGTGTGTGTGTGTGTGTGTGTGTGTGGCCTGCTCTTTCTGAGCCCATCCGTCTGTCTGAACCCTGAGCACAGTATTTTGTAGGAGATCCTGGAGACATCCCTCTCCCCCTCCCCCTTTCAACCTTTGATGGAGACCCCACCCCACCGTCCAATCTCCAGGCTCTTAGCTGATGCTTCATTCTTTGTCCACCAATTCCACTCTGGTGCCGGGTGTCACCTAGTCCTCTCATTTTATAAATTTCCAAAGTCTCTTCTGACATTTATTTTCTGATCTTTGTTTTTTTTTGGGGGGGTGTCTTTCAAATAACCTTTACTTGCTTCGTGTTTGATGTTCTCCGTGGCATCCTACACTCTTCTGGTCTTCGGCCGTTCGTTTTTATTCTGTCAACTCTATTCTTCGGGTGGCCCCTGAATGCAGCCAGAATGTTCTCAAGGTCTGACTTTCACTCTCATGGACTTGCCTTGATGTTCTTCCGCTTCAACTTGAACTTGAAGCAGCTTCAACTTCAACTTGAGCAGACCACTGATGGACGGCTCTGCAGTCAGTTTTTTATTTTGTCTTAACCAATACTGTGACGCTTCTCCATCATTTCTTTACACGGCGTTGATTGGATTTCTGTGTAATCTATTTGGTGGAGTTCGTGTGTATCTTTTGTGTTGCTGGGGAAAAATTCTGGTTAATAAGTCGTTAGTCTTGGAAATTCTATCAGGCCATCTCCGGCTTCACTCCTCTTATCAAGGTCATATTTTCCAGCTGCTGCTTCTTCTTTGTTTGCAGCTTTTGATTCCAGTCGCCAGTACTTATCGATGCATCTCGATTGCACGTTTGATCTATTTTGGACTGCAGCAGTTCGTAAAAATCTTCATTTCCTTCACTCTTGGCATTTGCGGTTCGTGCAAACATTTGGATAGCAGTATTAGCTGGTCTTCCTTGTCGGCATAGGGATTTTAGCCTACCACTGACAGGAGTGTATTTCAGAATAGATCTTGAAATGTTCCTTTTGATGCTAAATGCAACCGCATGGCTCTTCAATCTGTCTTCTCAGCATGCTTGGCCAGGCGACCGTCAGATTCAAAGTGGCCTGTGCCAGTCCATTTCAGTTCATGAATGCTTAGATTTTGCTCTTCAAGCATTTTATTTATTTCATTAAAAGACCATTTTATCGGGAGCTCTTGCAACTCTTGGTACAATCCATACATCAATCGTATCAGACATATCTGTACCTATATTGCCATCATGCTTTTCTAGACATTGACTTTCTATTGAAGCTCCCCCCCCCTTTTTTTCTTCCCTCCCTTCCCTCCCACCCTCATGGCCCCTTGATAGATTATAAATAGTTAGTCTTTTCCTATCTCACGCTGACTGCTGTCTCCCTTCGCCTCTGGTTTCTGTTGTTCTTCCCCCTGGAGGGGGTGCGTGTGGTTATGTGCCACTCAAAGCCATCAGTTCCCTTTCTCCCCCTTTTCTCCCCCCCTTTCCCATTCCTGTTCCTGGATTCGGTGTGTTGTGAGCTTTATCTCTTGTCTAGACCTATGTACAGGTTCTGGTCCAGTCCAGAGTGGGAAGCAGCACTGGGGTCATGATAGTTGGGGGTGAGGAAGCGTCAAGGAGCCAGAGGTATATTGTGTGATCTATCAGTGCTCTACTGCGCCCTGATGGACTCATCCCTTCCCTGCAACCCGTCTGTGGGGGGATATTCTGTTGTCTACAGATGGACTTCCAAGCCCCTTCATTCTCAACAACCTGTTTGTGTTTGTTTGTTGTTTGTTATGAATCGTCTGATACCTGTTACCCGGTGCTGATGACACCTCAGGATCACACCGGCTGGTGTGCTTTCTTCCACGTGGGCTTGTTGCTTCACTGTTGGATGGCCGTCAAGCATTTTATTTGATCTTTGATGACGTCCAGTATTTTGTGATTCATATGTTGTGCATTCCACATCCCGATTACTAATGGATATTTGCAGTTGTCACTTCTCATTTTGAGTCAGGTTGGAAGGTGAAGGCATGAAAGCTGTTCCAATGGCTGCTTTTCGGGTAAAATCTCCTGCAAAGGGAGCCCCTGGGCTGAGGCAGGAGAGTGGGGTAAGTCTGGCAGCAGAAGCATCAACTGTCAGGATGCACCTAACAGGCCATGGGACGTGGGACATGGGACATGAGGGCAGTATCTAGACAGAGGTGCCACGAGAGTTGACCCCTCAGCTCTGAGTAGATTCATGGCCAAAGCCATGGGATAGATAAGGCCTATGACGAGCAATGACCGAGAGTCCAGCCTTGGAGACGAGCAATGACCGAGAGTCCAGCCTTGGAGACGAGGCAGCAGGAGGGAGACCGAGAAGACCGGCAGCAGAATTTCAACTGTTGTTATTTAATTTGTATGATGAATTGGATGGTTGTTTACCGAGAAAATCGGTTTTCCCATCAACAATTCATACACATATTGTTTCATGTCATTGATTGCAATCTTCACAAGGGGACCTCTCCTTCACTCAAATTAGATATACGCCTTACCGGCTAGTTAATAATTTACCCTCTGTACCACTCCCGAAGGAACCCTGGTGTTGTCGTGGTTACTTACTGGCTGCTAACTGCAAGTTCAGCAGTTCAAAACCACCAGATGCTCCATGGGAGAAAGAGGAGGCTTTCTACTCTCATGACGTTACAATCTCGGAAACCCACAGGGGCAGTTCTACCCGGATCTATAGGGCCGCTGTGAGTCGGAATTGACTCGATGGCAGTGAGTTTTTGAGTTTACCTCTCCCATCCCTGGTACCTATCCATGAAAGAATGTTTCTTTTAGTATGAAAACTTTTGCTTGACTTTTTATAATAATGGTCTTATATAACCTTTGTCTTTTTGTGGTTGACTTACTTTACTCAGCATGTCTTCCAGGTCCACCCATGTGATGAAGTGTTTCAACAGATTCGTTGTTATTCACATTCCACTGTGTGCCTGCATTGAGTAACCCCCAAAATTACTGCCTAGTTTTTGCTGCGTCCTTACGGTACGCCGTGCACGATGCTGAGTGCTTTGTAGGCATCATCCATTGCATCTCTACTCAATACTTCAGTTCATTCTCTCAACAAACAATCTGTATATTCTCATTCCATGCACGGGGAAGGGTCGGATAACTTGTATTTGGCAAGAGGTAGCTCCAGGCCACGGATCCAGAGAGGCTTGATTCAGGAGCCCACGTCTCTCACCTCTGGGCTGGATGACCATCAACACTGCCAGACCTGCCAGGGGTCGGAGGAGGGTGCGGATTGAGAAGAGGCCATCGCTGCTTCCTGGCTTACAAATCCCCAGCCTTGATCAGGCACTGCGCAGCGCTATGCTCCAGGAAGGAGAACGCTTCCTTCTTACCTTTGAATGGAGTTGTGAGAGGATGAGGAAGCCACCACCCTGCGTTGTGGGGGTGGACAAGCCCAAGGAAGAAATCAGTACCCTGGGGATGTCAGAGAGGAGCCAGGTCATCCATGTCTTCATCGTGCTGCCGATTTATCCAACCTTGGCACTGCCTACATCTGGACTGCTTATACTGACAAACGTCACCAGAGTGAAATCATTCTATTATCTGCAGCTTGTGTGTATGTGTGCATGTATATATGTGGTAGTTACATAATCTCCTGTGAATTTGAGGATTAAGAGTGAAGGAGTGGAGTTTCGCCTGTCAAGCAGCTAGCAGCTTGAGGACCTCAATTGTAGGCACTAAGGAGATAAGTAGCTCACTGGAGGCGGGACACATGCTGACTCCCTGGGGGACATTGTAGTTGACAAGCCACATGGAAACAGGCTGATGGCAGCCAGAACCTCAGAGCTGGAAGAGCCATGTGGAGACCCTACCAGTGCTGAGATGCTTATACTGCCACTGGATCCACAAGACTTTCCACCCACTGGCCTATGATGGTCCTGCATTCAGCATCATTGCATGTGCTTCGTGAGTCTGAAGAGGAATTTATAGATTGGTATCAGACATATGGGCTAATACAGGACTTCTGGACTGGGCTGGGATGTTTTGTCAATATTAAATTTATCTTGTTTATAAAGCTCTTTCTTTTATTTATTTATTTATTTTAAACCTTTTATTAGGGGCTCATACAACTGTTATTGCAATCCATACACACATCAATTGTGTAAAGCGCATTTTTGTACATCATTCTCAAAACATTTTCTCTCCACTTAAACCCCC
>NW_022111357.1:18993127-19014817 GCF_000313985.2 Echinops telfairi | reverse complement strand
TCTCCTCCTGTCCCACTATCATGCTCAGTCCCCACCAGGATTTCAGCACTTCCTCTTTGTTACGTTCTCCTTGATCATGCCCTACCAGGTCTCTCACACCTACCTCCCATAAAGCTCTTTCTTATACACATGTGAGTGTCTATGAATTTGTGTCTCTAGTCCACCCAGGCTAACACAATATATATATTCATGAGTCCACCTCTGATATACCAACAATTCTAAAATCTGAATTTCCCATTCCGATTCCCTCTCCTAAGCTACCGGTTTGTTGGCGATCCCTCTGGGATGTCCCAACAGCACATCAAGCCCACCAGATCCCATCGCCACTTTGCCCACACCACGCCCCTCCTTTTACTTTCCCTGCCTTGGCGAACATCGCTACCCTTCATCCTCGCACAAAGCAGAAACCTGGGCGTCGTTGGAGGCACCCCCCCTCCGGTTCTCATTACACCCCCAGGCAATCTCTCCACCAGGTCTGGCACCACATTTGGGTCTCACTTGTCATATTATCACCGTTTATGAGCCTGACTCTCTGGGCTGTGGAGACCTGTGGGTGCCGGCTGCTATTCATTTTGGCAACCCCGGTGCCTAGCACACAGTAGGCACTCAACGAATGTTTCGAAAATGAATGGGAGAATGAATGCTTTCAATAAGAGAGTGGCAGCCTGGCAGGAGATCGAAGTTCCTGGGCAGGTTGTTTGGCTGAGACAGTGGAGACAGAGCCCTGGAAGACAAGGAGGAAGGCTGGGGGAGCAAACTCCAGAGCGTTGGGACAGAGGAGGGATTCCCCACCCTCCGAGCTCATGGGGAGGGAGAGAGGAACGAATGGCGATGAGGGTGGAGGGCATTGGGAGGTAGAAAGAGAGGTCCTCCTCTCCGCTGACCTCTGTCCCGAGGGGCTTGAGGCCGCCGTCTGAGGTTAAGGCAAAGGGAAGGGCACAGAGAGAGGGTGGGGGTGGGGGAACATGTGAACTTGTCAGTAAGGAGGGCACGAGGAAACGCCCAGGGGCCAGTCGAAGGACCCTCAGGGCAGAAGAGGCTCCCCGGTGTGTCCCAGCATGGCGCGGTCACGTGCAAGGAAACATCCGCACCGCACCGTTCTGTTGACTTTCTCCAGTCGCACTTGGCAGTCCAGGTGCAGAAGCCAAGCAAATGGACAGTGGGATCAGGTCCAGCCCGAAGTTGGCAAGGCCAGCCCTGCTGAAAGTCAAGGGTGAGGAAGGGAAATTCCACATGGGCCAGGCTGGGCATCAAAACAGATCTTGTCACTTAATCCTCACAACAGTCCTACCAGGGAGGTATATTATGATCCTCATTTTTCCCAGGAGGAAACACAGTTCGGAGAGCTAATTGGCTTGGCCACAGTCACATAGCCCCAAGTGGCAGGGGCAACATCAAGCCAAGGCTCACATCCAAGGTCGCCTGACTCTGAAACCCTGTGCTCTTCCCATGAACCCATTCTTGAGGGCTCCCTCCATGCCGTGCGCGCGCGGTGCTAAGTCCCGTACGTCTCCTTGTTCAGTCTTTACAATAGTCCAGTGAGACAGAGGCCGCTATTTGTCCTGTTTTGCAGCTGAGCTGCAAGCAAGTGAGTCAGAGAGGGCAAGTCCCTGGGCCAACGTCTGCCAGCCTGTGAGGAAACTACCAACCAATTTCATTGCCAGTTATTAGAACAGACTGGAAAGCTCTGATTCCGGTAGATGAGGAGACAGATGGGAGATTTCAGAGGCCTACCTAGACCCAGGGCTCATTTATTGCCTTCCTCTCTGCAAGTCGCCTCATTGGCTTATTTTCACTGTTATTAATACAAGTTTCCAACACAAAAGTATAATGAACCTATGTAACCAAACCCAGCATTAAAAACAACAAAACTGCCATGGAGTCAGTTCTGACTCATAGCTACCCTATGGGATAGGGTAGAACTGGACTGCCTGCTCTTTCTTCCACAGAGTGGCTGGTGGTTTCGAACTGCTGACCTTGAGGTTCGCAGCCCAACATGTAACCATGGGCCACCAGGGCTCCTCACTTTACGTACTAACATCTTCTTCCAATCTTGCTTCATCTGCACTCCACACACCTCTTTTGGGGGACTGTTTTTAACACTTGATCTTAGCCCAAAGGCGGAAAAGCGATTGGGGACTATTTTACAGCAAATCTGAGACGCTGAGTAATTTTTTCCCCATAAGCACTTTGAGAGACATTTCTAACTCAGAAAGGATCCTTTTTTTCCTTTAAAACATTATCACTATGCTATTACCACACTCAATAAAAATAACAATATCTTTTCTATAAATCTAATTCCCAGGCTATTTTCAGACCATTTTGGGCCCTCAAAATGTCTTCTTTTACAATTAGTTTGTCCCAAACAGGTTCAAATCAGGTCTTACATGTGGCTTGTTTCTGCCTGAATCTTTTTTTATCGTCTTCCCTCCCCAACGCCAGAGAGTGATTCTGGGGCAATGGCTCTCACTTTTGCATGGAGAACTGGGGTTCAGAGAGGTCACGTGACCTGTAGACAGTGACCCAGCTAAGATGTGAGCATTTCATTTGTCTGCCCCAGGATGTCTGCTGCCGAGCAGTCTCAGACACGCTGCCTCGACTCGATTCTGACTCACAGCAAACCTTCATAACAGGACAGACCTGCCCCTGTGGGATTCTAAGACTAACTGTTTATGGGAGTAGAAAGCCTCGTTTTTCTCCCTCGGGGCCTCTGGTGGTTTCAAATAGCTGAATTTGGGATTAGCAGCCCAATGGGTAACGCACTATGCCGCCAGGTCTCCAGCTGAGAAATTGCGGGGGTCACAGGGGTCCCAGCTGGGTGGGGTGAAGGTACTAGAGAGAAGGTTCTGGGCCAGGCAAGAACAAGGGAGAAGGGAAAGGTAACAGTAACTACCATTGACCGGTGCTTGTGAACCTGGCCGTGTTAGGCTGTCCTGACAACACCAGGAGTGAGTAGATTGTACTTCTTATTCTCACGGACAGACGAAGAAAGGGGGACATGGGTTCTCGCATGACGTTACTTCAAGTCTTGTGGCGAAGAGAGGCACCACCGAAACAGCCCCAGCTACCCCCAAAGGCAATGTTCTGGTTTGTGGCCAGAGAGAAGATTCTCCAGAACCCCCAGTGTTTGAGGCCTCTTGGTTCAGGACAGAGGCCTCTGACTCGAGGCCTGGTCCCCTGAGCACCATCTCTGGCTCCTCTAGAGACTCAGAAGACTATGCCTGGTAGCCACGCCCACCCTCAGTTTCCCCATCTGCTGAGGGGGCAATGGTAGCAGATGATCCTGGGGAGGGGTTGGAGGGGGGGCCCTTCCCCTCCCCAGTGGCCTGGTTCTGGTCAGGACGCGGGCCAGGTGGTGGTGATGTGGGGAGGATGCCTCCTTCCTCTCCCCTTTCACGCCGCATAGCTCGGGCTTGTGAAACACTGTGTTGGTGCCTCACGGGACAGATCTCTTTCACTCTGTGCCCGTCCTCTCCCCAGAGGGGACGGGCTCCTCCGGCCTCTTCCTCTGAATTTCCTCTAGAGCCTCTGCGGTTCCCGGAGCACTCCCAGGAAGGGAGGGTCAGAGCACTGTCTTAGCTACAGTTGGCGACCCTGGTCATGCACTCCAGCGCCATCCTCGAGAAATCATCCTGGATCACAGGATCCCACCGATGGGTCATTTGATCCAGAGGTTGAAGCTGACGCAGTTCACAGAGGTGGGTCGGTGAGGTCCGGGCCAGGACATGGCGCTCCAGGGTGGCAGGGCAAAGCCCATGGGCCTGGCCACATACCACAGAAGGGGGGCAGAGTATCCTGGGTCTCACCTCTCAGCGCCTGGCCCAGGAGACCCACGAGGCTTCTCCTTCTGCACTAGACCACCTCGAGGGCACCATGCCTGTGGAGGAACGGCTCTGACTCCCACCACAGGCTCGTCCACGTCACATCTGTGCTGCCTGGGCAGGTGGCTTAACTTCTCTGGGTCTCAGGTGCCTCGGCTGTAAAATAAGGATCAGGGAGGGTCACAAAGGCGCCCTAGGGGCCGCGCGGTAAAGCGCTCAGCTGGGAATACAGGTTGGGGGTTGGAAGGGGCCAGCAGCCCCATAGGAGCACTCTACGGCCAGCAGTCTGCTTCCATGGAGATGGACTGCCTGGGATCCCTGGAGACACACTCTCTGTCCTACAGAGTCAACCGTGAGTTAGAATCAACCTCGCGGCAATGAGCTTTTAGATTCACGTTCCCCCCAGGCCTTTCTAGCCCCCAAACTCTGCTTCCCTGGCACACTGCCCCTCTCTGAAAACTGAGAGGGGAGCCGTTTTCCCTGGCTCCGGCACAGGGCGACCCTTGGCAAATATGGTCATAAATATTATCACCATTGAGGGAACAATATTGACTAACATTTATTGAACAGTTATTGTGGATGCCCCCGCCCCCCGTGTATTAGTTATCTGTGGCTACATAATTGATCACTACAAAGCTTAGCAGCTTGAAACAATCGTAAGCATTTATTACTACCTCTGTGGGCCAGAAGCTCAGCACAGCTCGGCGGTTGGTTCTGGCTCCGGTGGCCCGTGCGGTGGCCGTCACGGTGCTGGCCAGGGCTGCAGCTCGGTGTGTCTGGAAGTCACACATCTAGCCTGGCTTGCTCCCAGGGCTGGCAAGTTGGTCAAATGCCTCCGTCCCTCACCACGCGTCTCTCTCCATAGGCTTCGTGAGCAGCCTCAGAACATGGCGGCTGGCTTCCTTCCCGAGCGAGTGATCGAAAGACCTAGGAGAAATGGCTGCGTCTTTCTGACTTAGCCCGTCTCACACGGTCACTTCCCAGGAGGCTAGGGGTTGTACAGGCCAGCCCTATAACAGTCTGGGAGAGGAGGCAAGAACCACTTAGGACGGTCGTGGAGGCTGCTGCTATCAGCATCCTTTTTAAGCGTTTCATATCTTTTCGTTCATTTATTCTTTATGAGGTCAGTACTACCACCATCCCCGTTTTACAGAGAAGGACACCGAGGCACAGAGAGATTAGGCAGCTGGCCTAAAATCACACTTGTAGGACACGGTCTCTCTGAATTCAGAGAGTTGAGCTGCTCAGCTCTTGCTCTTAGCTGTCCCCCGCTCTGTGCCCCGTCAGGAAAGAGCCCTGGTGGCACAGTGGCCTATGCACTGAGCTGCTCCCTCCAAGGTCAGTGGTTTGAACCCACCAGCTGCTCTGCTGGAGAAAGATGAGGCTGTCTACTCCCACAAAGACTTACAGTGTCGGAAACCCAAAGAAGCAGTTCTCTTCTGTCCCGCAGGGTCGCTGTAGGTTGGAATCGACTCAGTGACCGTGAGAGAAGGGGAGAGAGAGAGATGGCCCATCAACACTGGCCCTGGGCTGGGATGAGCGAGAATTTCTTTTCACTGACAGTGAGTGGGGCCTGGGGTAGCACTAGGGAAACCTGGACACTGGGCTGGAGGAAGCTGCATGGCAAACTCAGAGCCCAGGGGCATGGTGCTCACTGGATGCCCCTTTGCTTGTACCCCTGAGACAGTCTTGGGGCCTAGCCACAGCCCCCACACCCCCACCGGCCTGCTGCTCCCCACCCACAGCCGCTTGCACGTGGGGGCTGTCACACACACCCTCGGGGACTCTCCAGATCATAAACAGTGGCCCGAAGGAAAACAAACTATATTTAAACCGGCTGTCGCTCCATGAACAAAGCGCAAAGATAAGCAACCAGCTGGAAGGAAACATTAGAAAAACATGTGAAGATAAAGTGTCAATATCCGTAATATGTTCAAGATTAGAAAGCATGTGAATTACCTCCGTGAATAACGTGGCCTCTTTTGCCACAAGACCAGAACTGGATGGTGCCCAGCTATTGTTACTGAGCAACGTGATCAGTGTTTCTATGTAACAATCCTGGTCAAAAGGCCCAACATGCAGAAGAGAATTGTAAATCCTCAAAGAATATAGGCTTTCTGGAACCATGGGAACCGAGCAAACTCCTGAAACGATCATCTTTAAAAGTTAAGCAAAACAACAACAACAACAACAACAAAACAAAAAAAGGTTAAGCAAAAAATATACCATGAAGGCCAAACAGCAGTGCAGCTAAACTGTTTAAAAAAAAAAAAGTCTTCTCGGGCGTTTTGCTCATTTAAACCCTAAATGGTACCGGAGTGACAACAGCAATCCAGAAGATTAACGAACACCTTCGTGGGCAGTGGGGTCCTGTTAACGGGAGATGAGCCTTTTGGGAACAGAGTCTGAGAATGATTGCACAGCATGTTCGCTGCATTGCACGTGTGGAAAGGGCTTGCTTATAAGGAGGGTCGTCCACAGAGGGGGAAATGCCAACAACACCTGCTCCAAAAATAAGCGGCTTATCTGCCCACCCAGGAAAGTAAGCACATTTAGCACCACAATGAAATCGGGTTTTTCTTCTGTTAGCTTGACAGAATTCTCAGAGAGGACTGATGGCCCGAGCGGGTGAGGGGCTGGGGAAACGGGTACTGCTCCCCCTCTTGATCCCGCGGCTGGAGGATGCAATTCATAAATGCAAAATGGAACGTCTTCAGAGCTGAGACTCGGTAATTACACTTCCAGGAATCTGTCTTAGAGAAAAACACGCAAACAGGAAAAGACAAAAGCCCAGAACCAGCAGCTGGCTTGCTGAGCTAGTCACCCGGATCTACTCCCAGACGCCCTGGGGACACAATAGTTAAGCACTGGGCCTCTCCCAGAAAGCTTGGTGGTTTGAACCTGCTAACGCAGCGGTTCTCCACCTTCCTCAGGCCGCGACCCTGTCCCCCCAGCCGTCACAGTATCTTCATTGCTACTTCATCACTGTCATTTTGCTACTGCGATGAATTGTCGTGTAAATATCTGATGTGCCGCATGTATTAGGCGACCCCTGAGAAAGGACTTGTCACAGGCAGCTCCACACATGAGTCTCATCCACAGAAGGTTGGGCAAAAAGGGCACATACTGTGGGATTCTGTTTACAGAAGGCTAAAAGCGCAGTAAACACGAAAACAAAACATCAGGTGTTGGAGGAAGCTGGGGTTACCCTGGGTGGTCACAGTAGGGGACTGGGAGAGGGACAGCTGCAGGGTCCCAGGAGGCCTGGTGGGAGTCTAGCTCCTGCTCTGGGACCCTACGCCTCCTGTCCGTGTCTAGTTCAGCTACCCTCGTTTTGTGACAGCGCCCCCAACTGGACCCTCATGAATTGTGCACTTTTCTAAATATACATTATGCTGAGGGGCGCTTACTAAAAATGCAACACTAAAAGAGATACGTTTTCCAACCGTACACTCAAAAATAAATACACGCCTGTATATGTAACTATTCTGCTTGAAACAAAAGCGGCACACACCTTTCCATACTGAATACCAGCACTGTGTTCTTAGGCGCCCACAGTGTGTCCTCTGACCCTTCTCTGCTACCAAATCTGAGGGGACTTCAAAAAGTCTGTGGTGAGGGGGGCAGGGAGGGGGAAGAAGGGGAAAAAGAGGAGCTGATACCAAGGGTTCCAGTAGAAAATGTTTTGAAAATGGTGATGGCAACGTACGCATGAATATGCTCGATACAATTGATGTGTGGCCTGTTATAAGGGCTGTAAGAGCCCCCGATAAAATGATTTGTAAAAAACATGTTTGTGGAACAGTTGAATGAAAAGCTAATAATTAAGAAGACACGCTGTGTTTCTCATCATAAGCTCCATCAAGGTCAAGACACGTTTGTCAGGAATGAGACCAGACCCTGAATCCATGCAGGCGTCCTGGGATCCGAACCATGCCGATGCCATCTTTTCCACGTGATGAGCTGCGGAGAAATGGGCGCCGTGTACAGGGCTTTTTAAGGTGAAGAAACAAAAGGAAGTCTGAAGGAGCTGAGCAGGGCTTTCAGGAGGATGCCTGACGATTCCCCCTGGAGGAGCGGGAAGCAGGAGGCTGGAGTGATGGAGAAAGAAGCGCTGCTCAAGTTTACCCCTTCCTTCTTTCTCTCTTTCTTTTTCAACAGTTTCATTGGCATGTCATTTGCATATCATACAATTCAGTAATTCATCACATCAAGAAGAGTTAGACAATATAAATTGGATTATTTTGTCATGTCTTACACTGTCCGATGTCTCCCTTCATCTGCTTCCCTGTTGTCCGTGCCCCAGGGAGGAGCTTATATGTAGATCCTTATAGTCGGTTCATGGGGTGGGCGGGAGGGAGGGGAAAAAATGAGGAGCTGATACCACAGACTCAAGTAGAAAGCAAATGTTTTGAGAATGATGAGGGCAACAAATGTACAAAGGTGCTTGACATACAATGGATGGTTGTATGGACTATGATAAGAGTTGAACGAGCCCCCAAGGAAATGACTTGAAAAGAAAGGAAGTGACAAAAGGAGAAATAAAGGTAGTGCCCGTAGATTCAGCTCTCGTCTTCTAAAAGGAGATGAACGGCAAACTCATTGGGTACAATTAGCACCATGCACCGCAATAATTAAACACGTTTTATGTACACGTTTCAAATATATATGAAAAAAGAGGAGTGAGACCGTCAGCACCACAATCCGTTTCAGAACGTGTCCTTTGTTCTTACACGCATCGTTATTAGCTCTCCACCCCCCATCCCTGGGCGCATTTTCCTGCTACACCTTTGGCTAACCTCAAAATGCTCTCATAGGAAGCAGACATTGTTCTTTAATGCTTCCCCCTGCCCCCTCATGACCGTGGCCTCAATTCCCCCTTACAAGTCCGGCTAGACCGGAGCATGTACACTGGTACAGATAAGAGCTCTCGCCACATGGAATCCAGGACAGAGAAACCCCTCAGGAACAGTAATGGGAGTAGCGATACCATGAGGGTACGGGGAAGGTGGGGGAGAAAAGAGGAACTGATTGTAACGATGAATGTATAACACCCCCCTACACCCCAGGGTGACAAACAACAGAAACATGGGGGAAGGGAGATAGCAGACGGTGTAAGATATAACATAATAATTTATGATTTATCAAGGGTTCATGAGGGAAGGAGGGCAGGGGACAGAGGGGGAAAAAAATGAGGAGCTGATACCTAGAGCTCAAGTAGAAAGAAAATGTTTTGAAAATGATGATGGCAACATATCTACAAATGTGTTTGACACCATGGTTGCATGGTTTATTATAAGATCTGTAAGAGCTCCCAATAAAAACGATTTATTAAAATTTAATTGAAAAGCAGATGTTATCATCGTTTGGACTTCCAGAAAGTCAACAAGCGAACACTGAACACCTCCGGACTCGGCTACCGTGACCTGAGCTCTGGACCGGTCCACTCTCACTTTGACTGGCCCACTTCCACACCCTGGTAGACGTTGCTCTGTTCATGTTTTACCTTCGGGATTGTATCGGGAAAGCCGTGTTTCGCCTCCGGTTACACTTCTTCCAAGGAATGCTTCTGGATCTTGAGCCACTTGTTTAAAATGTCCATCCAAAGCTCTGCTTTTGTCTGTAGCGGGTCTGGGTGCGACGGTGTTGGCCCCCACTGAGTAGACAGCATCTCCATGTAACTTTTTGGTCAGAATGGTGTAAGCTGAATCGATGGAGGTGTCCACAGTGCCGACTCCTGTCTCTGCTGCTCATTGTGGGTCCTCGGCCATTAGGCTGTGACTAAGCTGATCATTTCCTTGCAAACTGATGTGAGCAGCCTGTCACCCCAGGCTTCGTCTTAACATCATCTTGTCCCTTCTTGAAACGATTCATCCACTTGTAAACTGCTGATGTCTTTGGTACATTGTGCCCACCAACTTTTCATGAAGCATCAATGAATTCACCGTTCCTCCACCCAAACTTCACCCGAACTTGGATAGTTGCTCTTGCATCAATTCTAGCAGATTTCATGTTGCTCTGATAGGACTTCTTTTCAAACTGATGTCTTATCTTTCTTAATGCTTCCAACTAGCTCCTGCTCAAACATGTTATGACAAGTTAGGACGGGTTTATTTTGGCGCCAAAAAAAAAAAAAGGTTTTCTTTGAGATCCATGTATCATTTTTACCTAGGAGGCATTTTCCATCATTTTGAAGCCCCCCCATACCACTGTGTCTATACAGATAACACACATATGAAAAAGTATTTAACAGGTATAGCAAATGGCTAGAAGGACATGGCCCGACCAACTGTTATAAAGTGGTTATTTTTGTGGAGTAGAAGTGGAGGCAGGAGGGATATTAAGTTGTTGTTTTGTTTTTTTAGAGATATTAAGTTTTCCATTTATTTCAAGGAATTCGTACGTTTTAAAATAAAAGCAAAATAGGCTAACAAAACAAGATTACACGGGCCGCCTCGGGGTCAAGGCAATTGAGAGGTCTTTGACCACTGCTTGATGGGCTTATCCGGCTCCAGCTTATTGGGAGAGCGCTCTCGAGCGCCCGCCCCTCCCTGCCACGGTCCTTTCAGAGGAGGAAATGCTCTTCAGCAGTCTGAGCCCAGATGAGTCCATCCTCCTGGGTCTGAGAAGCTGCTAGACTGTCATAAGGAGCACCCCCAGGCCACCTTCTTGCCCTGCTTTGGCCCCAGAGGAGGAGTGGTGAATGGGAGACCGGAGAGAAGGGTGTGAGCTCAAGGTAACAAAGAGCCGAGTCAGCTCTGAGCCAGGAGGGCGTGGGAGAGGGCAAGGCGGCCCAGGTGGGGCTGGGGAGACCCAGAGACTGAAGAGATCCTGGAGAGCCGGGAGGGGCCGAGGAAGAAAAGGCAGAGAGGCAAGGCCACAGGAAGAAAGCCATTAGCAGCCAAACCGGGAGGCTAGAAGCACCCCAGACCGAGCAGCAAAGAAGCAGGAGGAGGCGGGCCACCGCTGAGGAGAGGAGAAGCCGAGCAAGCAGCAGGATGGGGCTGCGGGAGCTGAGGCTCCTTCCTGAGGACCCTTCCGTGGCTCCAGCAGGAAACTTGAGCAGAGTGGGGACCTCACTTCTGTCAGAGTGGAGCCTGGGCAGTAGGCACGGGAACGTCGGTTAGAAACTTCTGGATGCATTAGGGTAGGGCACAGGGCACAAGGGGGCCTTGGGACCCCCTTAATCATCACAGCCCCACAAGGTGGGCACGATGACCTCCACTTCCCAGGACATTTGCCCATGTGCACACAGGCAGTAAATGGCATAGGCAGGCCTCCCACCCAACGCTGCAGGGGGGCTCCACACAGGGCCCCGGGCAGAGGGGAAAGTCCCGCAGAGAGGAGCAGGGTGCTCGGACCAGTGACTCAGAAACAAACACGCCCACCTTTGCAGGAGTCAGTGTCTTGGGCTCCTGGAAGAGGCTCCTACCTAGAGCGACGCCCAAGGCCGTTCCTTACTGCAGAGCCTGCATGGCACTAGCCGGGTCACCGTCGCTCCCGCGGGTCAGAGCTCAGCCACTCCATCTGGCCTCAGGGATGGCTCTGTTCACGCAGCACTGACCCCTTGGGCTCCAGCTGCCGGCAGCCTGGCCCCATTCAAAAGAGATCCCAGAGGAAGAGCCTGGCTAGTGGATGGAGGTCTCTGTGCAGTCCACCTCCTTTCCAAGCCCCCCCGCCGCCACCACCACACACACTGCTCCCCCTCCACCCTCACCCCGCCCCCGCTGGGTTCTGGGTCCCTTAGAACCAGGTAAGCAGCCGCATGAACCCTGGCACTGAGGAGGATGAGAAGGAGAGGGCAGTCAGGCAGTGGTGGACAGAAGGCCTGGGTCCAAATCCGGATGTGTGAGCCACATATGGCCTGGCTGACTTGCCCCAAGTGACTTAGCACAAGCAGTCCACCAGTTGTATCTCATTTTTGTTTGAGGGGGAGGTTGGACAGCCATGGTTGAGTGCCCGCTCTGTGTCAGGTTCGCTCCGTCCTTACTGGGAGAGGTAGGTGCTGGTCTCCGCCTGACAAATAAATGGGCTCTCAAGCAACGTCCCCCAAGTGCCCTAGAGCTTGGCTCTGGAAACAAGGAAACCTCAATTAAAGAGCCCTGGGGGAGCAATGGTTCCAGTGCGGACAGAGACGTGGGTGTGTCCACCCCCTTACCCCACCCCCGGAGCGCCACAGACGCAGAGGCCTGGTGATCCGCTCCCATCTAGACACCCTCACCTGTGCTCTACTACATACAGGACAGCTCTCCTCTGTCACTTGGGTCTGCTGCGAGTCAGAATCGATTCGACAGCACACCACCATTGCTACTTACGAACTGTGGGTCTGGGGCAAACGACTTTACGTCATCCACGAAGCAGCCAGTGCCCAGCATACGAAGTTCTTCTGAGGATGAAAGAGACGGTAGAAAACTCAGCATGCTGTTTGGCCCAGGGAAAGCCCTCGGGAAACGTTGTTGCGATTGGATGGCTGATCTGGACAATGAGAAGATGCGGTCCCTGAGAACAGTGACGCAAGGGAGTCTGTCACTTCCCAGAGCAGTCTAGGAGGTCTTCCTGAAAGAAGCAGCATGTCTGTTCTCTGTGAGCCTAGGGCCGTGAGGCCGCTGTGTGCTTGCGTGGTTGGAGTGGGGTAGGCATAGGGGTGTTTGAGATAAGGTGGAATAACTGGGGTGGGAAAGTGGCCTCACTCTGGTGTGGGGGTCAGGTCAGGTCTAAACATGGGCAGGCCTCCAGACCTCGTTCTCGGAGGACGTCCCAACAGCTTGCTTGGGCACCCTGGATGATAAACAGGTTGTCACCCTCCGAGCCCCAAGTGAACCTGATGAACCCTGGCAACGCTGAGGGGCGGGAGGAGGCCCGTCTATAAATACTCCGTGACTCAGGCTCAGCCTCCCGCTGAAAGAGCTGGTCATGTTTATGGCTCTGCTGCTCTGGAGAGGCGTTGCAGCCCAAGGAGGCAAGTCTGGGCCGCCCTGAGGTCTCAGACCTCTAAATTTCCTCTGGATCCTGGAGCCTGGAGCCGGACCCACCACAGCCTGGCTTAGTGTCTGGTCCATTGTGTGATGCTGAAAAAAATCCCTCAGGTCTTGTAGCTGCCAATCATCCTGACACTGGGCAAATGAAAGAAGTTGGCGCTCCTCCTCTTTGCCAGCTGGACTGTAAGGCTGGATCGCCTCACGGTCAGGCACGCAGGTGTGGGGTACATGGGTGTTTTTGAAATACGTGGGTCTTCACATGAACCACAGCCTTCTCTAGCCTGAGAACTAGAGGGTGCTTGGCTATTACTAGGGACACAACACAAAGTCTTGTGTAGCACAACCCCAAATCCATATTAAAAAAAGGCAGACTTACTGTTATTGTGATTAATTTGATGCGCCTCAACAATGAGAGAACTCACTCTTTTTTAACTTTCCCTTGTGATCTGGGGAAGGTTACGGAGCCGATGACCAGTTTTACATCTGGCTCGCACCCATTCTATTTCATCTCGTTCATTGCAATCCCCCCAATGGCACCTCACCCACCCGGCTCCCCTGTGCTTTGTCTCCAGTCCCCCTTCTTTCGTGACCCTCCTGAACTTTGACCTTGGGTAAAAGCTGCCTGCATGGTCCCAAGTGGCTCCTTATTCTGAGGTTTCGATTGTTTGACTGAAAATTGGGCTGCAAGGGAGAGTTCTATTCCAGACCAAAGAGCGGCCCGGGGCCATCATCTGGGGGCCTGTACTAGTCTCTACACGACAAGCAAGCCTGGGCTCCTTCAAGATTCTGAGTTTTGTTCTATATCGTTCTCTCCGTCTTTCCAGGACCTTCTGACGTGATTCTGTCGAGAGCAGTGGGAGTGGTGGCCGGGCACCACCTGCTTCTTCTGGACTCAGGGTCGTGGCGGCTGATGCTCGTGTGACCTGTTAGTTCAGTGAACTAATAGTTTCCACGTGTCTTAGATTCTCATCACGTTTCTTTCCTCTGGAGGAGAGGCCAACAGAGGCACCATACATGGCTGCTCACAAGTGTTTTAGACCCCCGGTCACTGCTCACCAAAGTAGGATGTTCGTTTTAGTGAGTATCTTCTATCAGCTGACCGTGGTGTCCTCTGAGACTGTTGTCCTCAGCCCAGTGACTCATTCTCTTGGTTATGTGCAAAAAAATGTTCATATCTTAGCCCCCTTTGTGTTCTAACACATCCGTAAGTATAGTTACAGTGAAGTTAAATATCCATGTACAAATATCCTGTCGATCATATACATGCATACATGTACACACACATCACGTAAAACAAGGTTCACGGCCACTGAGTTGACTTTGACTCACACTGACCCTAAAGGACAGGGTAGAACTGCCCCGTTGGGATTCTGAGACTTCAAACGGTTCCTAACGCAAAAAGCCTCAACTTTCTCCCTTAGAGGAGCTGATGGTTTGGAACTACTGACTTTGCTGTTAGCCGTCTAATGTATGTAACTCACCAGGCCAGCAGAGTTCCTGTGTGTGGGTGTGTGTTCCCACTCTTCCACACTCATTCAGCTTCCATAATAATCCATGCAGCTACTCATAGATCATTATTTTTTCAAGACTGTAAATAGCAGGATTTATTTCTTTAATTTTTACTTTTGCACTCTTCCTAGGATATGGGGAGACCAGCCTCCCCACAACCAGATGGGTCCTACGGGGCGATTGTGTAATTGAGGGGTAAATTGAAGACATGAGATGAGACATGCAGGGGCTCCCCTCTTCCATGGCGACTAGAACCAGAATGAGGCAGTAATGGATTTTCTAATGAGCATATATGATCTCGGGCATGCAAGCCACGGCAAGCACATACATAACAGGAAGGGGTTCTATTAGAGGTATACAGGTAAATGAAGGGGACGAGCTAGGGTATGCATGCAATAGGAAGGGGAGGTACTAAAGATATACATGTGACAGGGAGGTACATACTAACAAGAGGGGAGGTTTCTAGAGTCAAGATGGCAGCCTAACCTTGGTTGTCTCTGAGCTGGCTTGACGCCCTGAGTTCTTCTCCAGGGGAGCAATCTGTGATCCTTATCAGAAGGGAGTGGGCCCTACTTAGGGTGGGTCAGACCATAGGGTCTGATTGCCCTCCATGGCAGACCACCTTCAGGCAAGTGGCCTTCAAGCAGTTAACTTTCAAGCTTATGTAGTAGCAGCCATGTGCTTGCAAGCTGCACCTTACAGTTGGCGTTATTGCGGGGGACATCCTGGGGAACAACTTCCACTTAGGAGAATGTGACTGGGACGCATTTCCAACCTAATGTGTAGGTCTCCCTCCGTAGGAGCCCTGGCCTCCCAGACACTTAACGTATGAACATAGAGAATTTCTCCACAGACACTCTCTTCCTGGTTCTGTTTCCCACAGTAGGGTCCTCCTTTGCCTCCCTCATTCTCTGCCAATCTCCATCCTATTATATACTACCCTCCCTTCTCGCATTCTCGAAATCTGTTTGACTTCTTCTTCATTTGGAAGTTCTATAACTACACCATTCCCGCTACTGACTTTGTAATTATCTTCATTACAAAGTGATATCTCTGGTTCCCTATTTTCAGATTTGTAGGTTTGTTTTATTTGGGATATTTCCGTATCTGCGTTGACTTCTAGTTGTGGGGTTCACATAGTTCAACAACCGGTTTGCTCCCCTTGACCATTTTAAATATAAAAAAAGATATACTGAAAAGTAGTTCATTACTTTTTCATTCAGTTCATATTTAAATAAGAACAATAAAGGAGGTACACAAAACTAGATTATGCTACGAGAAAGAGTTTTAAAATATGAATGAAAAATATTAAATAATCCCTGACCAAAAAATAATAAAATTGTCATTAGGATATTTCCATATTGCTTCTTGATTGGCAACCTCACTTGCAATATTCTTCCCTTTATCTGTGCATAATCAGCTGTGTGATTCATCCTTAGTCATCTTTTCACTATGGGAGTAGGATACCATTCCTTTAGATATAGGCTGATTAGATAATAGTCATTGAGTTTGATAGATTAGAAACAGGTGATTTCTCTTCTCTGCATGTATTATGTTCATCTTTGAAAACCTTACTCTGACTTTTCTTAAAGCTCTTTGAACACTTTCAGGAATTGCGTACTTCACTGATAATATCTTGGGGGGTTTGTGGCATAACCCAAAGCTGAAATGAACGACAGTGTATCACTGCCTGGTGTTTGTCACATTTTCCTTCACGTTATATGTTTGCTTACTAAAGTCACAAATTCAAGGAACTAAAAATGCAGTATTTCATTAAAAAGTATGAGCTTTATGGAAAGAATAAATAAATATAACAAAGTTCCATCTAATTTTTTATACCTATCGGCAGAATGAACATAACTACAGGTGCTTAGAATGCGCTGTTGCACAGATGAATGTTATAAAAGTGTAAGGAACGTAAATTTGTGACTTTCACCTTACAGAGACCCCTGGTTACAAGTGCCATTTTAACAACTGGCTCATATCACTTCTGCCAAACCACTGTAACACAAAAACAATAAAATTGTCCTCCACGGCAGAGTGAGCAGACTGAAGCCCACCGCTGTTGACTTTTATGTGCCGTCCCGCATGGGAATCTCAGATTGCTGTCTGTAGTTGGTTTGCTGTCTGAAGAACTCCCTTTAGAATTTCTAGTAAAGTTGGTCTGGTTTTTGCACATTTCTATTTATCTGAGAATACCCTAAGTTTTCATTCTATTTGAGGGACGTTTTCCCCTGAGTATTTGATGCTTGGCCATTTGCTGCCTTCAGAGTTTTCTGCATGCCATCTCCTTGCCTTCTTGCCTGCAGGGTCTCTGCTGAGAAGCCAGAGCTCATCCTTATCAGTTCTCCTTGGCAGGATTCTTTCCGTGTGCCTGGTTTTGGAAAGCTTGCTTTTATATGTCTTTTGGCTATTCCATGTCTTGGTACTTTTATTTTGAGGTTTGTTCAGCTTCTTAAATGCCTATCTTCTCTTTCATGATAGTAGGGGAGTTTTCTTCTAATAACTCTTAGACAAATTTCTCTGTTTTTGTCTCTTCTTGTTCTGGAATTCCAATTACACATGTTAGTCCTTTTGACAGTACCCTACATAACTCTTAGGGTTTTAGTTTAGTTTTGTTTTTAACTTTCAAGGTTATGAGTTCAGCCTTCCATGAAGCCAATTCTACTTCTTTGCCCTTTCAATATTGTACCCATTTCTGAAATCTTACTATTAATCGTTGGGTTTCTACTTGCTGTTTTATATAGCTTAATTTTTCCCATTTATTTTGTCAGGTTATGCTTGCAGTGGCTTCATGAACCCTTCTGAAGTTTTTCACGTGTTTTTCTCGCTTTAGTCCGAAGGCTTTAGTCTCGCTTTAGTCAGTTGAAGGCATCTTAGTACCGTTCTTTTGAATGGCTTATCAGGTAGTTCAAATGCCATATTTTCCTGAGAAAGGTCATTTTACTCTGTGTTTTGGTCACTTGTTTAAGCCACTCTATCTTGTTTCTTGGGATAAGGAGCCCTGGTGATGTCGTGGGCTATGTGCTGGGTGGTTAACCACAGTGTTAGCAGTTCAACACCACTAACTGCTCCACGGGAGAAAGATGAAGGGCTCTTCTCCTAAAGATTTACAGCCTGTGAAAGTCAGGCTCCTGTCTAGAATGATGCTTGCCGAAGTTAGAGTTGGTAGCACTCTATCTCATGTCTACGTCTGTCCTATAGGGTTACTAAGAGTCAGAATTGACTCAAAGGCTGTGAGGGTTTTATATTTTTTCCAGTTTATCTTAGCTTCATGTGAACTAAGATTGTTTCTTGTCTCCAAAGCACTGCAATGTTGTTGTCTTTCTAGGTGCTCACCCCCTGTCTCCTACTGAGTATGTGCACAGTTCTGTTTGCTGTTCATGCCACACAGTTGAGGGGGAAATTGGCTGAGGTCGACCACTGTCTATTGATGATCAGGTGGTAAATGAGAGGGCAGTGACCCTCTCCCAGTAGGTGTGCCTGCAGGAGGCATGAGTGTGGCTGAATCACCTGGGCATGGCTGTTGTCTCCTTTCTGGTGGGAAAAGGAAAATGAAACAAACAAAACAATAAATGGAAAAGTAAGTGGGGAAAAGCGGGTAATCAATATCAAGAAAAAATTTCGTAACTAAAAATAACAAAAGATTGGAAGAAGGAAAAGAAAGAAACAAAGAGAAAAAAGAACAGTTAAGAAAAATACTAGTGAAAAATAACGATAAGAAAGATGACAAGGGAAACAGAAGGAAAGCAGGGAAATAAGGGATAAAAAAGGGAAGGTAAATAAATGGGAAAACTATGGGAATCCGACACCTGGTATGGGTCACGCCAACTAACACACTTGATGGGCAAGGAGGAGCAGGTGGGCCCCCTAGTCCTAGGCAGAGTTCCTGCCAGCCTATATGTTGTCTGGGTCAGGGCACCTGTTCTGGAAGTAGCCTGTGCCTCCTCAGGTGGTGGCTTGTTCCAGAAGGAATGATTTTGGGCCCAGAGGTCAGCTTGGAGCAAGGTGGTTAATTATAGAAGGAGTTTTTTTTCCTGTCCAGGGGTGGCCAGGGATCTGGTGCTGCATGTTCTGTTAGTCTTATGAGGTGAATTTAGGGGTGATGCACCCAGCACCAAATTCACCAGGTCATTGCTCCAACTTCGGGCACAGCCAGGGTGCGGGTGACACCAGCCAATAGGGGGGTGAAGGTGGGTCACCAAGAGTGTGTAGAAAACAGAGGAGAACCCCACCTTTCTCATCACCAATCATCGATGTGTATTTGTGAAAGCCAGGCCACTGTCTTGAATGCTGTTTGCAAAAGTTAGAGATGGTTGGTGGAACTCCCAGGACAATTGCCCCATGTCACCTTTCTAACAAAGGACGGAAGCCTCTCCCCAAAGCCACCTCTCAACCAAATAATAGACTGACCTATAAATTAAACAATGACACCCGTGAGGAATGTACTTCATAATACAATCAAGTACACAAGACCCAGAGAGCCCATTTGCCCCAAACAAAGATGTGAAGGTGGAAAGAGGCAGGGCAGCCTGAGGACGGGGCACCCAGGGTGGACACAGGGGGCACACTCACACAATCAGGAGGCTGCAGCTGACGTCACAGAACAATTTGTGTATGAACTCTTGGAAAACATTCCCGTCAAACACAATAAAATGTCCACACATACACACACAAAGAATCACACGGTCCAGTTCCATCCCTTAGACAGCTGTGCATTTTTAAGAAGTTACTTCACTTTTCTCAGCCTTGGTCCCTTGAACTGTAGGGGGATAATAATGCAGCTTCCCTCACAGGGTTGTGTGATAGTTACATAACTTCATGCCAACTTGAAACTATAGAAGTAGGGGTGGAGTCTAGCCTGTCCATCAGGACACAGTCTAATGGTACCTCCTTGTGGGTGTGACCCCCTCATAAGAGGGGTCCTGGAACCTCCCTTCTCTCTCTGCCTTCACCTTCCTGTTGATGAGCCATGCTGAGATCTGCGCTGAGATGTGTTCACCACCATTGGATCCACCAGACTGTGCACCCACCGGCCTGTGATGTTCCTGCATTCTGCATCATTCCATGTGGCTTTGTGAGTCTGAAGAGAAACCTCTGGGCTAGTATTGGACTTAGGGATTTGAGTTGCACTGAGCTTGGATGTTCTGTTGACGCATCCTGATAGAAAGCTCTCTCTTACACATGTATGAGTCACTGGAGTTGTATCTCTGGTCAACCCAGCCTAACACAGGTTGTCATGAGGGTGAAAGAAGAGAATATATGTGTACATAAGGTGGTTAGCACGGTAACCCCAGTGAATAATAGGTATTACTACCACAAAATAAGTGATATGCTTGGAGTTCTTTGAAAGATGAAGCTACCTGGGAACTTGCCATCTCTCGCCAAAATATTTAAGGAGACATTGTTCATCTCAGACCTCTAACTATCTCTGATTCCCAAATATAAAGATCCGAAGTCTGAATAAAACAAGACAAATAGTTTCCTAATATCAGTTAGGAAAGCACAAAAGACTGTCATTCATCACCTTCTGGGTGCCAGCAGCTACCATTGACATCATCATCGCCTTTGACTCCCCAGCCACCCAGTAATGTACAAGTTCCCTTTACAGGCCAGGAACCATAGACCCAAGGGAGTTAAGTGAATAACCGAGAGCTGGGATTTGTACCTGCATTTGTCTGCCTTTGAGTGACTGCTGTGTGTGGTCCCCTAACATCTCTGTGCCTAGTGTTTCCCTAATCAAGGAGGGTGGCCACGAAAGGGACAGAGGTGAGAGACAGAGGAAGAAGGAGCCCAGGAGCGTGGCAGCCGAGTGTGGAGAGCCTTGAGAGCTAGAAGCTGATGGGGTGGGAGGCTTGTTGACGGCCAGGACTTGGAGCTGATTCCTGAGGTCAACCAGGAAGCAGATCGAAAGTCAAGGTGAGCTCCGAGAAGACTAGATGGGGTGTGTGTTAGCAGGGGTGGTCTTTGCTGAAGAAGATCTGAAATAAGTCCTGAACTTAGAGCTCCTATCCCCCGAGTGCAGGGATTGCATGGCTTCGTTCACTTCTGTATCCACCCTCCGGGCACACCGTAGGGGCTGCCTGACGCCCTGCACCGCACATCTGCCTTCCCACTGATTCCCGTCACCCTCCTCATTCCCGTTTCTTATGTGTCTCCTCTTGGAATGCCCTCTCTCTTCTGCCCACCCAAACCCTCCCCAAGGCTGGGCTCCTACTGGACCTCCCCTGGGAAGCCCACTCCCCCTCGAATCAAGCACCTACACAACTGTATATGGCGACTTTACTCCAAGCACCACTATTGTGTTAGCCTGGGTACATTAGAGAAACAAATCCACAGAAACTCATATGAATAAGAGAGAGTCTTGCATGAAGGGTGAGTGCACATCAAGAACACATCCCAACCCAGTGCTGCCCAAGCCCACAAGTCCAACATTAGCCCATATGTCTGACGCCAATCCACAAAGTCCTCCTCCATTTCACAAAACATACACAATGATGCCGACTGCAGGAGGAAAGCTGAATCAGTGAACATGTAAGCATCTCAGTGCTGACAGGGGTCTCCACATGGCTGCTCCAGCACCCAGGGCTGCATCGGGGTAGGTCCATGTGGCTTCTCCTCAGGGATGTCTTTTCTTTTTAACCCTACCCCCCCTAAGGGATGTCTTACAGGAAATGAGTCTTGCCAGCTGAAGCAGGGAACTGGCTAAGGCAGCTGCACCCTGGTCTGACCATCACAAAGCAAGAGACCTGAGAACTAGAAAGGTGATGCTCACTGAGCCATTTATCCCTCCACCCTTCAATTAACCCCACATGTGTTTATCAGCCAGGTTGGCACAATAAACTTTAACTATCTCAACTACTTACTTAGATGTGACCATGAACAAGATAATTCAGCACTCTGGACCCCATTTCCTCCAGTTAATTCAATTCTTGGGGATTATACCTAAAGAAAATCTTCAAAAGCAGAGAGCAGCCATAAATGCTCAGAGATATATTTGAAAGCATTATTTAAAATGGGAGAAAACTTTTAGAACAACAAAGCGGTTCAATGTGGAACATTAATAATAACCAATGCTGACTGTTCACAGAGTGTCTGAACGCTCCAGGAGTGAGCACAGGCACCACGGACTCTCCAACGCCTTGTACTCTCCAGTGTCTAAGAAAACATGGAGTGCATCATGAGTTTGCACTCCATCCTTGTGCAGGGCCAGGCAATCTTCTTTCTCTGTATCGCTGTATCTCTGGGCTACGGGCGTGGGCACACCGTGATCTTGAGGCAATGGCTTAGCTCCTTTGAGTTTCAGTTTTGTTTTGTTAATTACAAGATCATTTTATTGAGGGCTCTTACAACTCTTATTACAATCCATACATCAATTAGAT
>NW_022111357.1:18979608-18990875 GCF_000313985.2 Echinops telfairi | reverse complement strand
GGGGAGCGGGGAGGGAGAGGGACACCCGAGGAGCTGACACCAAGGGCTCAAGTAGAAAGCAAATGTTTGGAGAATGATGATGGCACCAATGTACAATGGATGGATGGATGGAATGTGATAAGAGTTGTATGAGCCCCTAATGAAATGATTTTAAAAAAGGAAAACTCAGATTCAGAGACATTCAATACATTGCCACAGAGAGAGAGCACTGAATCTTTTGCCCAAACCCTGCTCCCCAACCCCACTGATGTCTAGGAGCAGCCTCAGCTCATCAGTAAAATACTGGCTATTCAATGAGTGACCTAGCACATCGTGGTCTGCTGGATTTTTCAGGCAGTTAAATAAACGTTTATTGGGAAGACGTGTCAAAGATCATGACGATGGCGCAGGCCCAGGCCCAGGCCAGGTTCGGTTCCACATAAAGGGGCCGACTTGATGGCAACTAATAAGGACCACACTCCGTGCCAGGCTCTGTCCCAGGCACCAGACGTACAGAGTAAGCAAGATAGAAAGGCTCCCTGGCCTCATGGAGCTTACAATCTGGTGGGAGAAGATAGACAGACACAAATAACGATTAAGTAATTTTTTAAAATTTAAAATCATGATGCCTCTTCCCACAATCCTCTCCTTCTCTTTGCCATCTTCCCTGTCCCTGTGCTGCTGCAGCCATGAAGGTTGAGCTGTGTAGTTTCAGCAGGTACGATATTTACCCTGGACACAGGAGGCACCACGCCAGGACTGATGGAAAGATTTTCCAATTTCTTCATGCAAAATGCAAATCAGCATCCTTTCCCAGAGGAGCCCTCGGCAGATAAACTGGACTGTTCTCTTCAGAAGGAAACCCCAAAAGGAATAATCGGAAGAAATTCAAAAGAACTCGCCATGCAGTGCAATTCCAGCGGGCCCTCGCCGGGCAGCTCCTGCAGATATAAAAGCCAAGAGGCATCGGAAACCTGAAGTGAGGAGGCCCAATGAGAACAGGCTCTCGGGGCTGCCAGGGAAGCAGACCGGGGGGAGCAAGCCTCTCAAGTCAGCAGTGGCTGCTGCCAAGGCCCCCGCAAAGGCAGCGCCTCGGCAAGATTGTGAGGCCCGGAACGTTTCCGCTTCCCAGATGGTGGAAAGCGCTGAGTTGGCAGATGAGACTTTCAAATAAAGATGCAACTATAACTCAGAGAAAAAGAAATATTCTGCTCATAATCAGTGCTATCAAGAAAATAAAAACAAACAAACCAAAACCCCACTCACTGCCATCGAGTCGATGCTGACTCGGAGTGACCCTACAGGACAGGGCAGAACAGGCCCTGTGGGTTTCTGAGACGGTCACTCTTTATGGGAGAAGAAAGCCCCATCTTTCCCCCACGGAGCGGTTCCTTCAAACTGAGGGGCCCTCTCGGATCGCGGCCCAGTGCGGAACCACCGTGACCACGCCTGCCACCAGCAGGACAATGGATGGAGGGACTTGTGACAAGGGAGGCTGCCTTCCTATGACGTTCAAGAACGTCCCCTGAGGCTGTGACAGTTGACCTGCAACCTGACTGGTACAAAGGAGCCTGTGCTGACCTGGGGAACAGGGAGCTGAGCGACCCCGAGCTTGGCATACGTGAAGGACAGATAGCGTATCAGGCAGCCCTGCTAAAGGATCAATTTGAAAACTCAACCTGAGATCAGACTTACTAAGGCTGTTAAACCTTTGAGACTGTGGCCTTTAGCCCCCTTCACACCTGGGGCTGTCTCCACCTCCGAGTTACCTTTCGGCCAGAGACAGAAACATCCTCGGAGAGGGTGCTCTTCAGAACAATCGCCCCAAAGGGAACCATGGGGTAGCATGTACCCATAAAACAGGGCTGTGATGGCAGGAAGGCACAGCTGGGAGGAAGAGTGGGAGCCCAGGGAGGACGTGGGAAGATGCTGTCACCTGGAGGGGACCGCGACTCGTGTCACACAACAGCTGTGTGTACACTGTGGAGTGGAAAACTAATGCGTTGTGTACGCTTCCTCCCAAAGTACAAGAAAAATGTTTGATGAAGAAGATGGAAAGGCACCCCTGGGAATCCGTCAGCATAAAGAGGAGACAAAACGGAAGTGACAAGTACGACCACACAGGGCACACATTGGATCGGACTTTGCCAGACAGACGGAGAGTCTCAGAGTCAGGAGACCTGCCGGTTTACCAGGGCACTGTGCATTTTGCTTCCCACCCCACCTGCCTTGTTTTACATAATGTGGTTTTTTTTATTCCCGTTATCTTTTCCCCCCGCAAGTTTTAAGAGTCGAAGAAAAGAAGAAACATTCCAGGCATCTCATGCAGTCCCAAAAGACAGCTCTTTGTTTCCTGGGCAGGTTGTGCCCAGCAGGTGGTCAGAGCCAAGACCAAGTGTCTTTCCCTCCTCCCAGACGGCCGTGTTTTCTGTGAGCGACTCACTCACTGCCTGGGTTACAATCACTAGCACCACACCTCAGCAGTGCACGTACCCGACAGTCTCCAGTTCACTTGGGAGGTGAGACAGGAGAAAGTACCAGGAGCCACAAATCCCAACTGCTCCCTTCTTCCTTCCCTTACGTGCTGTGCAATTTCAAGCAAGTCAGGCTCCCTCTCTGAGCCACGATCCTGAAAATGAGGCATGCTGCTGTTTGAGGCACGCCAGCCACAAGCAGGTTTCTCTGCAGACAGAGCACTAGCGGTCGAATCTTTCTGCTGTTCGTGTGACATATAAGGTTGTTTTTTTCCTTTGAAAAGATGGGGGGAAACACTGAATCATTAATAAAACCAATAGACAGAAACAAAGAACATTTGTTAACTCATGTGTGGGGTTGGGGATGGGGATAGAAATTCCTGGAAGATCTTCGTTCTTAGTAAAATGAGGGCATTGGGCTGCTAATACCCACGTGTTACGTACTACTTACACTGCACTCCTATTACATACCTGTTCTTTAGCTGACGTATTGCATTCACATGTCCCTCCAAAGGAAACTATTTACCTTCCACGGAAGAGTTAGACGTGATTCGCTTTCCCACTAACAGTGGGGGACTCTGGGGTGTAAACAGGGACATACTTTCCCCTGCAGTTCCCCAAGCCCGGAGTCCTGAGACTGAGCACGAAACCACTAGGGTGGGTGGCGGGCTCTCGAAACCCTTCTAACCTGGGCATTCCAGCAACCCTCTGAGTCCATCTGCTTCATGTTGGGGCCAGCGGGGCCTGCTTCCCTGGGCATCAGATCACTGGAAGGGCATTGCCCGTGGGGCCTGGAGAAGTGGCTCTCGGAGTGTGGAGCTGGAATTTCACACCTTGCCCAGACCCTAGACTGCAGGCAGGGGTGCCTGGCTGGAGGGAGGGCTAAGACTGGGAGGGTTGCTCCCATGGAGAAGGACGACCACCCTTTCCTTCTGTCTTCAGTCACCTGTGCCCAGCTGGCCACCTCGACTTTGGAACACTCACTCCGTGAGCTGTGGAGCCAGCTGGGTATTAATAACTGGACGCTGACGTCTGTGCTGATAGGAAAGGTGTCCCTCCTAGCAGCCAAGACATTTGAGGGCCTTCCCATCCCATCTCGCCAGCCTTTCGTGACCCTGCAAAGAGCCAGGGGGCGGAGAGCAGTAAGAACCCTAGGCACCGTGATGTGGGTGCTGTGTTTTGCCAGGCCCCGTGCCAAATGCGTCCCCACATGACTGTGTGAGCCCACAGCTAACCCTGTGTTGCTGTCCTTAAGCGCTGTTGAATCCCACCCAACTCTTAGCGGCTCTACATGTGACAGAAGGAGACACTGCCGGGCGTGGCTGTTTGAGCCCATTGGTGCCAGCACTGTGTGAACCCATCTCTCGGAGGGTCTGCCTCTTTTTTGCTGACCTACTTTGCCAAGCATGCGCTCCTTCTCCTGGGACGAGTCCCTCCTGATAGCATGCGCAAAGCTCACGAGACAAAGTCTGGCCATCCTTGCCGCTGGGTTCTGGGACCTTCTGGCTGTGTTCTCCATGAACAAAGCCCTTGCCATCGAAGGGGTTCTGACTCATGGCAGCTCTATGGGTTTCTGAGGCTGTTCAGCTCAGGGAGCATCGAGCCTCACTTTTCTCCCTCGGAGTGGCTGGCGGGCTTGAATCACAGACCTTGCGAGGAGCCGTCCAAAAGCCTAACTCACAGCACCACCCAGGCTCGTTGACACCAACCTAACTTACTGGCATCAAGTCAATGCCGACTCACAGGGACCCTGTGGGGAAGTGCCCCTGTGAGTCTCCAAAGACGACCTGTTCACAGGAGTGGAGAGCCGCTCTTGCTCTCAGAATGGCCGGTGGTTCCAGACTGCTGACCTTGCAGTTCGGCAGCCCAGCGCATAGCCACTACACCACCAGCGCTCCGTCAGGGGCTTTTATTACGGTTTACATACGAGGACACTGAGCCTAGGAGAGGTGACCTGACTTTCCTCAGGCCACACAGCCAGTGAGCTGACGCTTGTACTCCAACCGTGGCCTGCCAGCACTGCCCGTGCCTGCCTCCTCCCTCTGGTGGGTGAGAAGGCCAAAGACAGGCTCTGGGTCCCGGGCTGTGGGGTTACCTTCCAGGAACAGAGCTCCCAGGGAAGAGGCAGGCAAGGCAGGGTTTCCAGGAAGCTGCCTTTTCCGGGGACACAGGAGCAGGCCTGTTGGCTCAGCCTCAGTGACAGCCCCAGGGGGCAGGGACAGAGCCAGCCTGGGAGAGGGGCTCTGGCTCTGGCTCGGGCTCTGTCCTTGGCCCTCCCTGGGCTTTGGAGTAGGAATCAGGTGACCGGTCCATCTGCTGCCCGGGGACAACGGCTCTGCTTGCTGCCGGCAGGCCTCCCTGCCCTCTGGGGTCACTTGACTTATTGCCCTCGTTCACCTTGTCGCTGTGTCAGCGTGCTTAACTCATGGAGCGCTCCCAGGGACAGACTCAGTCACAGGACGAAGGGGACAGAGAGGACTGTGTGTCCAGGGTCTCAGCCACAAACACCTCAAGCTTGGGGTTTGCCAGTAGTGTTTGAGAGGCAGTGTCTCACAGTGATTAAGCCGGAAGTTATACTGCTGGGTCTACCTCCCAGGTCTGCCATTTAGAATGCTGTAATTTTTTAAATTATTAATTGGGAATTAATACATCTATCATCTCATTCCATACTTCAATCACATCCAGTAATATTGTACAATTGCTACCACATCAGTTTCCAAACATTTCTTTTTCTACATGGACTCCTTGACCCTGTCTCCCTTTTACCCCTAGAGCTCTGTAGGTTTGAGTGGGTTCTTTGACCTCACGTGCCTCAGGTTCCCTATCTGCCACCAAAAAACCCAACCCTGTTGTCAATGAGTCCATTCCACTCACAGAGACCCTCTAGGACAGAGTAGAGCTGCCTCAGCGTTTCCTCTGCTGTGCTCCTGACAGGAGCAGACAGCCTCCTCTTTCCCCCGAAGAGCAACAGCGGGGTTCAAGTGCTTACTCACTGCTCCCTCCCCTAGGGCATCCCCAGCTGTAAAACGAGGAAATCACCAAACCTCCCTCAGAACCAGCTCCTCAGCCACACACGTGCAGGTTGCTGGACAGATGGACTGAGCTGATGGAGGTAAGCGTACCTTCACGCAGGTGGAAAGCCTGGCAGGGAATAAGCACCCAGGCAAGGTGAGCTGCTTTTTTCCGAAGGAAATTACATCCGGAATCGTGGACAGAATGGAAAGAAAAAGACACTCATGAAGGAAATGTCAGACACAGCACAACACCATCTCCTATCATCGCCCCACTCAGCACCCCCATTGCCGTGTCACCCCATGGCTCTTGGACGAATTCATTGCCGTCACACATTGTCCTGAGGTGGCGGTTAGGCACTATGGACTTGGCTCTAGTTCACAGCAACCCTGTGTGCAGCAGAGCCACGCTGCCTGGCCCGGTGCCATTGTCCCAACCGTTCCTCCACCGGAGCCCCTTGTGGCACTCGCCGGGTCAGTCCGGCTCCCTGAGTCCACTCGTTGCAAAAGCTCAACCTCACTGCCATTGAATCGATGCCGATGCACAGTGGCCGGACAGGACAGGATAGGACTGCCCCTGTGAGCTCCCGGCTGGAGCTCTGTCAGGGAGTAGAAGGCTCCATCCTTCTCCCATCCTGGTTCAGGGGAGTTCGCAGTTATGTCACCGTGGGCTTTTCTCGAGTCTCGCATCTTATCATAAGTGTTTCCTACAGTCATTTGGGAACGGAGGGCTGGCCGTCGCTCCGGGCACTGGGCCTGCAGCGGGCACGGGGGCAAAGCCGCTGCCCTCCGGGAGCGTGCATGCTGCTGGGTGTGGCGTCGTCGTCGTCGGCAAAGCTTCTTTCACGCTGAGGTCTAATTCACGTTCTGACATTGAATAAGGAAGACAGAGTTGGTGCGTTCAAATTGCGGTGCTGGAGAAGAGCTTTGAAAGTTCCCTGGGCTGCTAAAAAGACAAACTGATTTGTGTTGGAAGAAGTGGGGTCGGAGTGCGCCTTAGAGGCAAGGATGGCAAGACTTTGTCTTCTATCCTCTGTCAGGAGAGACCAGTCCCTGGAGAAGGCCATCATGCTTGGTCAAGTGGAGGGGCAGTGAAGGAGGGGAAGGCCCGGAAGGAGATGGACGGACGCCGTGGCTGCGTCAGTGGGCTCGGGCACAGGGACGGTTGTGAGGGTGCCGCAGGGCCGTGCTGTGTGTCGTTCTGCTGTGCGTAGGGCTGCTATAGTTGGAGCCGACTCTGAGGCACCGAGCAACAATTCACATACAGCGGAGTATCCAGGTGGTAAGTGGGTCTCGAGGAGGTTTTGTATATCTGTTCGCCCATGTAACTCAAACCCAGATCAAGACAGAGAACCTTTCCATCACTCCTCACCTCTTTCAGTCAATAGCCACTCTCCCTCCCCGCAGGTAACCGCTCTTCTGAGCTCTATCACCATAAACTACCATTACCCGTCATCAGGTAGTATAAGGATGCCCACCTGTGATTCAAGGAACCCTGGTGGCTCGGTGGTAAGTGCTCAGCTGGCAGCTGAAAGGCGGGCAGTTTGAACCCATCAGTCCTCTGCAGAAGAAGGATGGGGCAGTCCGCAGCTGTCAAGAACACAGCCTTGGCAGCCCCACGGGCAGTCCTGCTCTGTCCTCCAGGCCACCAGGGACTGAAGTCAACTGGATGGCTCACACACAGCACCTTCTTCAGAGCAAAAGGTTATTCCAAGAGAGGCATGTCATGTAGATCTTCACACGGGGGCTTCAAAATGTTTGTGGCATCATGCAACTAAAAGATCATGGAATTTCTCCACAAACTTTTCAAAGCCACCTTGGATATAGTTGGAGATATAGATGTTGCTTTTAATTTTCATTGGTATCAGTGATATTTTAGTGCATCTGGTGTTTTCCGTATTTTTTTTAATGCTATCTTCGGGAGAGTGAAGTGGGATTCACCGATAAAGGGTTGGTGGTGAGCACTAACAGGGCTTTCTTAAATGGTTGCATGGGATCCCCACTCTGGAAGAGAAACGACCATGGGCACGTAGCATAACTATGGTGTCCAACTCAACTCCATGTCCACCTTCTTAGCTCTGCTAAGCTTGCGTGTCCGACATATAATGCATATGTTGGGGCAGAAGGATGTCACCCCAGAAGCCTAGTGATTGGCATAAGAACGGCTCCCAAGACAGCATTTATCTTGGTGAAGTTGCCAAAATGTGGGGCTTGGGCTCTGCTGCCCTACAGTGCCAGGGTGCCAGGGATGCATCTCACATTGGTGTTCTCAGTGCTGAAACAGGCACCAGTGGGCATTGACAATGAGTGGACCTGCACACTGTGTCCAAAGACAGGGGCATTCTCTCCTTGTTGGAAGGCTCCCTGTCATTGAGACCCAATAGGAAAGGATGGAATTGGCCCTTTGGGTTTCTGAGCCTGTGGTTGTTTTTTTTTTTAGATACTTTATTGTGTTTAAGGTAAGAGTTTACACAGAAAGTTAGGTAGCTGTTTAACAACTTCTACAGAGCGGTTTTTCAGTGATCATGATTACATTTTTCCACAAAGTATCATTATTCTCATTTATTACACTCTGGTTTATGGAGTAAAGAGCCTCATCTTTCTCCAAGAGAGTGGCTAATGGTTTCGAACTGCCGACTTTGTGGTTAGCAACCCACTGTGCAACCTCTACGTCACCAAGGCCGGATCAGAAGGATGCTGGGGAAGCCAAGTGGTGAATGTTTTTTGCCTGCATCTGGGTTCCCTAGGAAGTAGAGCCTGAGGCTCAGGGCTTAGCAGCATGGCTTTATTAAGGAGTATAACCCTGGAACAGAAACCCAGGCAGCACAGTGGTTAAGTGGTCAGCTATTAACTGAACACTGAAAGTTTGGCTGGTCGGACCCGGAGGTCTGCTTCCAAAAAGATTTCTAAAGCAACAAAAAACCAACTGAACCCATTGCTGTCGAGTGGAGTCTGACTCTTGCTGTTGCTAGGTGCCACCAGGTCCGTTCCGACCCATAGCAACCCCATGCACCACAGACCAAACACTGCCTGGTCCTGCACATCCTCACAATTGTCCCTGTGCCCAAGCCCGTTGATGCAGCCACTGTGTCCGTGTGTCTGGTTGAGGGCCTTCTCCTCCTTCGTAGAGAGAGACCTGACATGGTCAAACCATTGGCTCTCTAGCAGCCAAGTCCTTTCCCCACCACTGCACCAGCAGGGCCCTCCGGACAGATGACAGCCTAGGAGACTCTACAGGACAGTGCTGCTTTGTCACCAGGGATTACTGGGAACCCAAATCGACTTGATGGCACCGAACAACAACTTGTGCTAACTTAACAAGTCTTGCTCATTAAAATAACTGAGTATACTACCTTGCGTATATGCCACCCGAACTGAGAAACCACCTCAAGAACAGCGTTGATGCCATCCGCATGGCCAGCAAGCACGAAGAACTGCTCGTGCTCACTGGCCATCTGGGTGACGGAATCGCAACAACACTGACAATGACAGCCGGGTGAAAAACAAGAGCCCACACCAGCAAAGAGCAAGTGCTGGAGAAGTTGCGGAGAGACTGGACTCCTCAGACACTGCGGATGGGATTGCAAATATGCACAGTCACTGTGGAGGGCGATATGGCACTCCCTAAAACAACCCGGAATAGGAATTCCATACATTCCAGCAATCCTCTTGCTGGGTATCTACCTTAGAAAACTAAGCATCGTGGTAGCAGGAATGCAAATATACACACCCATGTTTAGTGCAGCACCATTGTGATAGCAAAAAAGGTGGAGATGGCCCAAACACCCATCAGTAGAAGACTGGATAAAGAAACTCTGGAACAGCCACATAATGGAAGACTATTCGTGGCTCATAAAACCCCTATGACGAGCCTACAAAGCACCGCACGGCAGGGACGAGCTGGAGAACACTGCTGAGTGACATGAGCCAATCACAAAGGACTTTCGTAAGAAGGTAAAAGGAAAGGAAAAGACTTCCACACCAAAGGGAGCAGACTTTGGGCGTTGCCAGGAGGGGAGGACAAGGGAAGGGAGACTGAGCGATGGGCTGCTGCTGATGGGTGTTGGCCTGGGGAAGCTGGAAGAGACTGGTCCACAGAGGAAGAAGCGAAATCAAGGGTCGGGTGGAAGGTAAACTTTTGGAGGTGTGATTCCTAGTTTAAACTGTGGATGATCTGAAATGTAAACCCGCACCTTATCTACAAAAATAATTCTTGCATGCATAGAAAAAGCAGATTTATTGATTCATTGAAGACTGAAGGCCGAAGACCAGGTGAGCTGTGAGACGACATTGAGCACGTCACACACGGAGAAAGCAAAGGTCATTTGAAAGACAGGGAAGAAAGATATGGCCCAAGTGGATGTCAGAGAGACCGAAACTTGCTCTTGAATATAGAGTAGCTAAAGCATGTGGAATAAAACATGAAATAAAAGAGCTGGGCAGAAAAAATGTAAAGGCAGCTTGAGAAGCAAAAATAAAGCACTACAATGAAATGTGCAAATGTGTGCGTTCGTCCCTTTTGGTTTTCCACAGGACCATGCAATGATAGAACCGAAGGGAAAAATTCAAGGCTCAAGTTGTAATATTGAAGGACGCCATGGTCAACATAGTGAATAAGGCAGCATCAAAATACGATGATAGGAGTACACAGCTATCGTACCAAAAAGAATTAGTTGACATTCATCCATTTCATGAGGTAGCATATGATGAAGAACTGAAGGTATGGAAGGAAAAAGTACAAGCTGTACTGAAGACATTAGTGAAAAACAATGGTCGAGGAGCTGACAGAATACCAATAGAAATGCTTCAAAAAATGGAGCCAGTGCTGGAAGCACTCGCTAGTCTATGCAGAGAAACTTGGAAGACAGCCACCTGGCCAATGAACTGCAGGAGATGCATATTTGTGCGTGTGAGAGTTACATAATCTCCTGCCAATTTGAGGGAATGAAAATGAAGGGGTGGAGTCTAGTCCACCAATCAGGTCACAGCCTGACGATGCCTTCTTGTGAGCATGGCCTTCTCATGAGGATTCTGGGGACTTCCTCTGTCTCTCTCTGCCTTGGTCTTCTGTTGACAAGCCAGTGAAGCGCTCTCTGCTTCAACTTCCTGTGGAGGAGCCACACTCAGAGAGCTGGAGGACCCACGTGGAGACCCACGCCAGCGCTGAGATGCTTCCACTGGCATTGGATCCACTAGACTTTTCATCCACTGGCCTGTGATCTTCCTACATTTTGCATCATTGCATGTGCTGCGTGAGTCTCAAGAGGGATATATGGACTAGTATCAGACTTATGGACTTGATCTGGACTGGGCTGGGATGTCTTCTTCATATACAATTACTCTTTGATATAAAGCTCTCGTACACATATATGAGTGTCCCTGGATTTGTTTCTGTAGTCAACCTGGCCTAATACAGTACCTATGCCAAGCAAGGCGACCCAACAGAATGTAAGCATTATCAAACAATATCATTAATGCCACGTTGATATAGTTTATTATGCCAGCCTGGCCGATAACTACAAGTAGGATTAACTGAAGGGCAGAGAGATAATGGCTCGGTGAGCCTCGCCTTTCTTGTCTCTTGCTTTTTGATCATCGGACCAGTGTGCGGCTGCCTTGCTTGTTCTTTGCCTCAATTTATAGGCTACACTACCTGTGGGACACCTAGTCTGTGGACTGTGTCGCTGTAAATTGAGGTCCCTTTAAGAGATCGTTGGAGCGGGTGACTGGCAGTTGGTGACCTGGCTGGCAGTTGGTGACCTGCCTTCTGATTGGCTGCTGTGCTGACATAGCCTAGCTCTCT
>NW_022111357.1:18970339-18978465 GCF_000313985.2 Echinops telfairi | reverse complement strand
CCAGACGCTATATCTTTTGATAGCCGGGCATATATATTTATCTGTATATGATTTAACAGTTCATTTCTTGTTATATATCGAATTATCTTTATAAATAAATATATTTAATTATCAGAAATTTGGTTTTATCTCTCTAGAGAACCCTGTCTAACACACACGTGCAGGTAAAATTTTGCTGAAGATAATTAGAAAACAGTTTTAGCAAAGCATCAACAGGGAGCTTCCAGAAAATCAAGCTGGATTCAAGCACAGCTATCGTTGCTGACACCACCGAGCTCTTCTGTAAGCAAAGAATACGAGAAAGCTGTTTACTTGTGTTTTGCGGGCTCTGCAAAGCCCTTTGACTGCGTGGATCATAGCAAATGATGGGTAACATTGCAAAGAAGGATAATTCCAGAGCACGTGATTGGGGAATCTGGACATAGGCCAAGAGGCAGTCATCCAATAGGACAAGGAGGTATTGCGTGGTTTAAAATCAAGAAGGATGTGCATCGGGGTGTCCTTCCCCCATTGGCGACACTGGGCTATGTGAAGAAGACTCGGCATCAGGCAGGCTCAGGGACGACGTGCGATATGCAGGCGACACGAATTTGTTTACTGAAAGCAAAGCGGGCTTGAGGTTCCTGCTGACGAAGATGAGTGACTCCCCTCCGAGTGCTTCTCCGTCCATTTGTGATCTCAGATAACTTTCTGTTAGTGAACTGGAAGCCAATCATGACCGAAGGGAATCAATGCGAACATTTTTCTTTTTTTTAAAGCATGTTCTTTTATTTATTTATTTATTTAATCATTTTCTTAGGGGCTCACACAACTCTTATCCCAATCCATACACACATCAATTGTGTAAAGCGCATTTGTACATTCATCGCCCTCATCGTTCTCAAAACATTTCCTCTCCACTTAAGCCCCCACCCCCGGCATTAGATCCTCGCAAACATTTTTCTTATTTACATAAACAAATAACAAATTAGATTTAAAACAGTGATGTCTAAAAAAATAAACAGTACAAAATACATTTGTGTATGTATATATATCTTTATTGTGGTTTCGGTGAATGCTCACAGAACAAACGCATTTTCCATTAAACAATTTATACGCATTCTGTTTCATGACATTGGTTGCAATCTTTTCAATGTGACAGCACAGAGTGAACTATAAAGTGGAAATATGATCATGTGTAAAATCTATTTCTGTATTTTTTCATGGAAAATCACAAGTATTGTCAAGAACATGGAGAAGTTGGAGTCCAGATGCATTGTTGGTGGGAATGTAAAATGGTGCAACCACTATGGAAAATTGCTGGGCAGTTCCCAAAAAAGCTCGGCCAAGAATTACCATCCAACACAGCCATTCTCCTGCAAGGCATCTGCCCACAGGAACTGAAAGCACAGATTCAAACAGATACCTGTAGACCTATGTGAATAGCAACACTATTCACAATCGCTAAAAGGTGAAGCAACCCACGTATCCATCAATGGATGAACGGATGAGCAAAATGCAGTACATCCATACAATGAAATATCAGCCACACAAAGGAATAAAGTATTAGGAACTACTACAACAAGGATGGCAAATATTGAATTACTCCAATTGCTATATGAGGTATCTAGAATAGGTAAATTAATAGAAACAGCAAGTAGAATAGAGGGTACAAGGATCTGGGATAGAGGAACAAGAAATTAATATTTAATGGATACAAAGTTTCTGTTTCAGTTTATTAAAATTTCTAGAAATAAACAATGATGAGGGTTGTGCAATGGAAGTATAAATAGTAAATGTTGTTATATATATATATTGTTATATCTACCAGATTGTAAAAGGTAACCCATCACTTTTAGCATAAAATCTCAAACCTACAAGACCCTGCAGAATGGGGCCCCTTCCTTGTGGTAGGGTTTTTGAGGATAGTTATTTATTTATGTAACTAGTATTTTTTTTGGTCGTTTTGAAGATCAGTACCAAGATGTTATAAACAAGTTGTACATAATTCTTTCTTTTTTATATAATTCTTTTTATATGTATATAATTCTAAATGCCTGTACCAAAACCCTAAAATGGTATGTAGTTACGATTCTTTTCTAAATTCCAGTAGCTTTCCACCTTTAAATGATCACTGAAATAAAAATGGGTGCATAAGCAAATGTGGTGAAGAAAGCTGATGGTGCCCGGCTATGAAAAGATACAGCGTCTGGGGCTAGAGGTTAAAGAAGAGGCCACTAGCAGGGAAGCAACAAAGCCCACGTGGAAGAAGCACAACAGCCTGTGTGATCATGAGGTGTCGACAGGATCAGTTATCAGGCATCAGAAGACCCAAAGCAACAAATATATTGATGCAAAAGATGGGGTCAAAGTGGAAACCCAAAGCCCATCTATAGACAATTGGAGATTCCCTCACAGAAGAGTCACAGGAAGGAAAAAGTCAGCCGGGGTGCAGTACAGCAGTGATGGAGCACACAACATTCCTCTAGTTCTTTGATGATTCTTCCCTGCCACTATCATGGACCCAGTTCCACTTTTCAAATCTGGCTAGACTGGAGCATGTACACTGGTACAGATAAGAGCTCTCAACACATGGAAACCAGGACAGATAAACCCTCAGGAACAGTAATGAGAGTTGATACCATGAGGGTAGGGGGAAGTTGGGGGAAAAGGGGGAGGAATGGAGACCCGACTACAATGATTAACATATAACCCACCCACCCTGCAGGGGGATGAACAACAGAAACATGGGGGAAGGGAGGCAGCGGACAGTGTAAGATATGAAAATAACAATAACATCATTTATCAGGGGTCCATGAGGATGGGAGGGTGGGAGAGGGAGGGAAAAAAGAGGAGCTGATACCAAAGGTTCAAGCGGAAAGAAAATGTTTTGGAAATGATGATGGCAACATATGTACAAATGCCCTTGATATAATTGAAGTGTGGATTGTTATAAGAGCTGTATGAGCCCCAATAAAATGGGAGCTTATGAAGTGTAACTGACCAGGCTGACAGTGACTGGGGGTCGCAGTTGCTACTTTGTCATAGCAGGAATAAGCCCCTCCAGTGTTGGACCCTCTCTTTCCTGAAAGCACTCCTCCCAGATAAAATGCCCCAAAGGAAGGTCAACTAGGCCGCATGGGGTGGGGGTGGGGGTGAAGGAGGAGTCCAGGAGGTCGAGGACGCTGTCAGTGAACCTGTGCCTGCTACAGTGGAGAACAAAAAATACCAAGCTCAAGCCACCGAGTGCACTGTGACTCAGAGGGGCCCTGTACAAAGGGCAGGGTCGGACTGCCCCCGGGAGTTTCTGAGACGGCGACTCTTTATGGGAGCAGAAAGCCCTGTGTTTCTCCAGCAGGTGGTTTTGAACTTGGCAGCCCAACACATAACCCACTACACCCCTGTAGGGAAGAATCCAGTCTCTGGTGAAACAGGAGAAAAAGAACCTCAGTCCGATCAATGTTTATCTACCATGCCTTATCAGTGGGCTCCGTTACTGTCCTCCTTGTATAAGCCAAAGGAATATTTTTTAAGGAAGCAAAAACTCTTGTCATCGAGTTGTTGCCAACTCACAGCAACCCTGTCAGATAGGGTAGAACTGCTCCCATGAGCGTCTGAGAAAGCCTAGCGGCTGGTGGTTTTGAACTGCTGGCCTTGCAGTTAGCAGCCTAGAGCTTAATGGCCACCAGGGGAAAATAATAGTAAGTGCCTCATGGGATATTCATGCAGCTGAAGTGAGTTCATGTACAAAGAGTCCTTTGTACAGGACCTAGCATGGTAAAGAAAATACATTGTCATTAGCTGCCATCATTAGCCCCCACTTCAGAACGATCCCATCCACATCAGACTGTTGTGATGCACAGTTTTCCTTGGCTAGTCTTCAGAAGGTGAAAGCCGGGTCTGTCTTCCTGGACTCTCTTCATGTTGACCCTCCATGAAAACCCAATACCCAAGCACAAGTGCTGGCTGTGCTTGCTGGACAGTGGCTGGGAATCAAACCCTGGACTCCCACAAGGAAGGTGAAAGCTACCACTGGGCCACGACTGCCCTCTACAGCCCAACAGCACAAATGTCTTTTCCTGGGTGTCTTGGTTTTCACGTCTGTTTCCGGGGCTATTTGGAACATGGATTCAGAAAAGTGTGTCGGATAACCTGTATCCACGCTAGTTTCTTTCTTTCTTTTTTTTGCCGCTCTAGTTTCTTAGTAAGTTATACTAAGGTATCATCCTAGTTTTAAATATGAGGATTCAGACCCACACTTACAGGAAAAGACAAAAAAGGTAATAAATGTTTGAAAGAGAACGAGATATTAAGGACTCCCTGGGGTGCTGTCCATGGACCCCAGGTGGCTAAGGCAGTTGTGCATTGAACTTCTGATCCTATGGCCAGTGGCTTGAACTCACCACTCACTGTGCACGCGTTTAAAGAGTTAAAGGTTTGGAAGCCCAAAGAGGTAGCTGTTTTTTGTCCTACGGGGTCACTAGGAGTTAGAATCTATCAGATGGCAGTAGGTTTTTCTTTTGGGTATGGGAGAGTGTGCGATATACACAGAGACTACGAGTTGGATACTGCAAAGCGAAACCACAGCTTGAGCAGAGTGGAAAATAAAAAAGAAATGTGAAAAGGCACATGTGGCAGTTACATAATCTGGTGTCAACTTGTGAAGGGGTGGAGTCTAGCCTATCAATCAGGTCACAGCTTGATGACCTCATTTGGAGTTGCCATGGAGATAAATAGCTCTCTGGAGGCTCTCATACAGACTCTCTGCTTGACATTCCTGTTAAAAAGCCACATGAAGCTATGCTGATGACAGTCAGAGCCCTGGAGCTGGAGGAGCCACGTGGAGACCCCTGCCAATGCTAAGATGCTTCCACCACCACTGGATCCACAAGACTTTCCACCCAATGGCCTGTGGTCTTCCTGCATTCTGCATCATTGCATGTGTTGCATGAGTCTGAAAAGGAATTTACTGACTGGTATAAGACATATAGGGCAATATTGGACTTATGGACTTGATTTGGACTGGGCTGGGATGTTTTCTTAATATACAATTACTCTTTATATAAAGCTCTTATACACATATGAGTGTCTATGAATTTGTTTTTCGAGTCAACCCTAACACAGCACATATATGGAAGACGTGAAGGCAATTTAGAATGTTGAAAATTTAAGACTTCGGGTCAGCCACAATCCCAACCATGTGGACAGCCCCCAGAAGAATTCACTTCAGAGGGCAGCACTGATGCTACAGCTCAGGGAGAGGACATGTCTGACCAGAGCACACAGGAGCAAATGAGGGGAGAGGAAGAGAGAGTGGAACACATCCTGGCCCACCAAGCCTTGAGGACAATATACCTGCTCAGAGCAGTCAATACACAGAGAGGACCATAGGGCCGGCCCCACCACGAGACATGACGTCCCTCATTGACCCATAGCGCTACGAGGGATAACACTGGAGACAGAGTGCGGGAATTGTGCCCGATCTAGCCCCACCACACCGAGGTGAACCACTAAGGGCGTGCAACAGAACAGCAAGAAGAGCAGAGCAATAAAGTCCCCGGGGATACCAAAAATAGACTCAGGGCCAGGGCATGGCACCCCATCAGACTCGGCCCAAAAACACTCCTAAAGGTCAACGAACAGAACTTGAATTATTTATAGGCTTTTCTTTTTTTGTTATTGGTTTGTTGTTGTTGTTTTGTTTTCTTTTGTTGCTTTGTTTTGCTCTGTCTTGTTTTTGTGCATATCATTGTTTCTGCAGGTCTGTCTCCATAAGATAAGTGGGATAAACAATCTGGAGGAGAAAACAAAGGGACCAACAGTTGGGGCGAGGGTGGGACACGGGAGAGGGAGAGGTAGGGGAAAGGAAGTGGGTGTTAACAAACGCAGGGCCAAGGGAACAAGTGATCTAAAATCAATGGGGTGGAGGGTGTAGGAGGCCTGGTAACTGAGAGGAATTACTGAAACCTAATGAAGGCTGAGCATGATAGTGGGACAAGAGAAAAGTAAAAGGAAAAAGAGGAAAGACTTAGGAGACAAAGGGCATTTATAGTTGTCTAAATACAGGCTTGTACATATGCAAATATATATATTTATGTATATTTATATATGTATGTTATATATCTATGACAATGGGTAAATAAATCTATGTACATACAATTATAGGTTTAGTCTTAAGGTATCAGATGGACATTGGGCCTCTATTCAAGTACTCCCTCAATGCAAGAACACTTTATTCTATTAATCTGGTATTCCATGATGTTCATCTTCCCAACACGATCCCTGAAGACAAAGTGGGTGCATAGGCAAATGTGGTGAAGAAAGATGATGGTGCCCGTCTATCAAAAGCTATAGCGTCTGGGGTCTTAAAGGCTTGGAGATAAACAAGCAGCCATCTAGCTCAGAAGCAACAAAGCCCACATGGAAGAAGCATAACAGTCTGTGTGATCATGAGGTGTTGATGGGATCAGGTATCAGGATTCAGGCATCAAAGAACAAAAAATCCTATTATTGTGAATGAGGGGGAGTGTGGATTGGAGACCCAAAGCCCACCTGTAGGCAACTGGACATCCCCTTACAGAAGGATCTTGGGAGGACCCTTTTTTAAAAAGAATTTCTGTGCACAAGTGGTGAAGTTGTACCATCTTATAATGAAAGGGGAACATTTTAATCTTATTAAAATTTTGGGTTTCAGAACATCTAAGTCTCTGTTTATTGTACCAGTCAGTAGATAGAATGAAACATCTCCTGTGGATTTCTGAGGCTGCAAACCTCTCTGGGGCAGAAAGTCTCCTCTTCCTCTTGCACAGCAGCTGGTGGGCTCAAACAGCTGACCTTGAGCCAGCAGTCAGACACTAAGGGCTCCTTATTTATGTTACAGTTACTCTTATTGCTGGCCCTTTTTCCTTTAAGAGTCTTGTTGGCATATACTTCACACATCATACAATTTCAATCCTATTACCAAGATCTGTGGAATCATCACCACAATCAGTTTCTTCTCACCCTCAAGGTTGCTAATTCCTCATTCACCCTACACCACCCCCACCCCCCACCTCACCACCCCATCCCACCCCACCCCCGTCCTCTCCTGCCATGCCTCTAAGCAGTTATCAATCCAGGTACTGTCTCTTTATGAAATCCTGGATTTCATATACAGAAAATCATACAAAGCACAGACAGGAATCAAACAACAAAACAACAACAATGACTAGACAAAACACAGAAGAGCCTCAATCAAAAAGAAGGCAGACAACATTACAAACTAAAACAACTTTAGAACGAGTCAAGAGGGAGATCAAATGATATTCCATTCTAACCTAACTATATGTGCCATAGTTGACTTTACAATGCTGTCTGAGAGAAAGGTTACTCACTTCTCTCCACTGTGGTCAGAGGAGATTCGCCGGAGGCTTGTCCATGTGGGGACCCTGCTAATGGATTTGAACTGCTACTGTCACCCACAGCTTTCTGCAAACCTGGTGTTCACAATTTAAGCTCTGATACCATTCCCTCCTTTGGACTTGGATTTTATTATTTGCAATCCTTGGATCACACGGGTTGGTAGGTGTGCTTCTTCCATGTGGATTTAGTTGAGGATTTACTTAGATGGCTACTTGTTTGAAAACATCAAAACCCCAGACGCCATTCTTTCTGATAGCCAGCCAGTCACCATCTCGTTTCTTTACCATACTTTACTATAGCACTCATATCTTCAGTGATCTCTTTATGAGGGCGAACATCAAGCAAGGTCTGCCCCCTTTTTAAAATAGCAAATTGGAACTGCCTGCTATTCAGTTCCTAGCAAAGGTGAAGTGATACTTGGGGAAAAGTCCAAGTTCATGTAATTTACACTGTTCAAAGATATTTTTGGATCAAAGGACACCATTGTGAAGTATAACTTAATCTAAATACCTAGTACAATACAAACTACTTTAAATAAAGTCAACATGCACTTCCTCTATTTCAGACTAGCTAACGCTACATTAAAATACATTAAATTGCATCTTTTTTTATGAGCAGAGTGAAGAGTAATCTATAGCATGTGTTCTGTATCTAAAACACTGGAGCTGTACAGATAGAAACTGGAAACACAGGGAATCCAGGGCGGATGATCTCTTCAGGACCAGTGGTGAGAGTGGCGATAACGG
>NW_022111357.1:18964082-18966061 GCF_000313985.2 Echinops telfairi | reverse complement strand
TCAAACCAACGAGTAACCCTTATGCCACCAGGGCTGTTTTAGCACACAGAGCTAGGAAATACATGAATTTAAAAATACATGCTGTATACAGCTACCTGATACAGACCTAAGACTATCCTAAACTACCTCTTTCTCATCCCCTGAAAAACTTTTGGTTCCTAATGCCATTCACATCACTTATTTTTGTCATCCTATGATATGACTGATCCGGTCCTCCTTGACCCTCACATTTGTTGTTTGAGCCCATTGTTGCAGCCATTATGTCAATCCCTCTCCAGGGTCTTCCTCTTTTCACTGCCCTTCTGCTTTACCAAGCACGACGTTCTTTTCCAAGAACTAATCTCTCCTGATAGCGTGTCCAAAGCACATATCCAAGACAGTCTTGCTGTCCTTGCTTCCAAGGAGGATTCTGGTCTGTACTTCTTCCAAGACAGATGTTTGTTCTTTTGGCAGTCCGTGATACTTTCAATGTTATTCACTAGCATCCTAACACAAATGCATTGATTCTTCTTCGGTCAATTCAATATCTATTTATGAATCCTCAACACTGATATCACAGGAGACCAGCTGGTGTCCCGAGTTCCATGTTGGACTGCTAACTATAAGGTCAGGAGTTTAAAACTACCAGCCACTCTAAAGGAGATAATGAGGCTTTTTACTCCTACAAAGACTGAGTCTTGGAAATCCACAGGGGCAGTTCTACTCTGTCCTAGAGGGTTGCTGTGAGTCGGAATGAACTCAATGGCAGGGAGTTGTTGCTGCTTGACTTATATAGAAAATAGCATACTATAACCACTGGCTTATTTCACTTAATAATCTATCCTGTTATCATGCTATATCAGGACATAGAAATCTTCCAGATTTCTTTCTATAGCTGCATAGTAGTCGATTCTGTATGCCTAATCTATCCAAGCAGTCTTTATTAATGGATACGGGGGTGGTCCCCAATCTCTTAATATAAAAATAGCCTTGCACATATAACTGTGTGTCATTTTCCATTAAAACACGAAGATACATTCCTAGAAGTCTCGGCTGTAACCTAGGATGACTGGTCAAAAGGGAAATGTGGGTATTTGTTGCTAAACTCCCTTCAAAGATGGGCATCAGGATCCCTTCCCATCAGCAACGCTTGAGAATGCTATCCTCGGGTGTATTCCAGTACCGTATCGATGGAGGAGGCTGCAGAAATGAGTCACAGAAAAGATTCTTGTCCTCAGAAACTCAGTCTAGCAGGAGGAGGTCTGTGGGCAGACAGAGTAATATAATAAACAATGACAGATTTACTCTGAAATTAATGATTTTAAACTTCAGAGTCCCTCACTTATAGGAATTCCTTCCAACCCCCCAGCAATGCTTTCACAGGGCCATTTTGTAACCATTCTCCTTAAGACCCGCCAATTACCATCCAGTCCCTTCTTATATCACTCTACATAGGGTTTCAGAGACTGTATATGGGAGCAGTTTAATCTTTCTCCTAAGGAGGCTGGTGGGTTTGAACTCTTGACCTTGGATTCTGCAAGACCTGGATCCACCTAACAAGACTTTGGAGTCAACCTATCTTTGGAGAGGGAGAGGTTTCAAGTCTGATCTTCAGCTTGCTTGCAGAACAGGAAGCCCTTCTGTGGTGTAAACCCCAAACTCACTGCCTTCAAGCCAAGGCAGATGCCGACTCATAGCCATCCTATAGGGTAGCATAGAATGGCTTTGGTGCGTTTCTGAGACTGTAACTCTTAATGAAGTGGCCCTGGTCACATGGTGGTTACAGGTGGTGGGGCCGCGATCCGCAAGGTCAGCAGTTCAAAACCACCAGCTGCTCCATGGGAGAAAGATGGGGCTTTCTACTCCCGAACAGAGTTACAGTCTTGAAGCCCAAATGGGGCAGCTCTGCCTCAGAAACCCTATCCAAGGTCACGGCAAGTGAGCATGGACTCAATGGCAATGAGTTTGGTTGCTTTTGTTTTCCTTTAACTCGTTCCAGA
>NW_022111357.1:18961388-18963224 GCF_000313985.2 Echinops telfairi | reverse complement strand
AAATCAGCTATTCAGATAATTTAGGTAAGTAATTTATTTATTTCATAAATACATAAATTTTCTTGAATTTAGCAGACAGTACTCATATTATTGATATTTTATAGTGGCGGCAAAATGATATAGACCAAATTTTTCATCAAGAACCACCACCCCCAGCCCCCCACCCCCGTTAATGGTGTCCTGCTTTACCAGTGTTAAAATCTGGTCACCTTATGTTAGCCACCAAATTCACTGCCATCAAGTTAATGCTGACTGACAGCAACCCTTTGTGGCTTTTGAGACTGTAACTGCTTTCAGGGTGGACAGTCTCATCGTTCTCCCTCAGAGCTGCTGTTAGTTTAGAACTGCTGACCAAGGTGTAACCACTACACCGCCAGGGCTTACCAATCGGGCTATTACTGGGTAGTTCAAACTGGCAGCTGCTCGGAGGGAGAAGGATGAGGCTTCTGCTCCCAAGGAGATTCACAGCCTTGAAAACTCAGCGGGGCAGTTCTACTCTGTCCTGTAAGTTCACTGTGCGGCAAAATCAACTCAATGTTAGTGAGTTTGGTTTGGGTTTGAGCAAAATTGTTAATTTTTTCATGGCCTACGGGATAAATATCACCTACCATCATTTTCAGCCTCTCAGGTTTCTTAAGAGGATGCTAATTCTTGCTGTAATCTTTGTTACCACTGGATAGGATCCTATATACAAAAACACAAAAACGCCCAAACTGAAGACGGAGTCCATTTGACTCAGCAATTCTATGGAGCAGAGTAGAACAACTCCTTAGAGTTTCTGAGACGAAATCTTTACCAGAACAGACGGTATCATCTTTTTCTTTTGAGCAGCTGGTTGGTTTCAATTGCTGGCCTTGGGGTTGACCATCTAGCATGCAAGCACCACGTCACCAGGCCTCGATGGAAACCTACAGAACAGCATGAATCCGAAGGATGGGCCCCTCCACTAATCCGACGAGTCCACTTGGGACAAATGCGTCCTACATGATTGAATACAAATCTATGTGTCTTCCCTTCCGTTACTGAGAACACATGGAATCAGCAAACTACACGAGGCAGAAAGTAGTTCGGTCATGAACAGGTTAAGTACTTGGCTGCTGTTGAAAATCTCCAGCTCTTCTGCTCCCAAAGAGACTCCACTGCCACCACGTCCATTGGGAGCCACAGTGACCCTATATAGCTCTCCAGAGGCTCGACATCTTTACGGAAGCGGATAGCCGTAACCTTTTCCTGTGGAGCAGCTGGTGGGTTAAAGCCTCTGGCCTTGGGGTGAGCAGTCCAACACTTACCCAGCAGCCCCCTGGGGAAGTGGGGGGGAACTCTTTCCATAAGAACGGTTGTTAGGTGCTGCGTAGTCAGTTCCAAGGCATGGCATCCCTATGTACGACAGAACAAAACACGGGCCCATCTGTGCTGGCCTCACAACTGGCATGTTTGAGTCCATAAAGATTACAGCCTTAAAATTCCTATGGGGCAATTCTACTCTGTCCTTTCGGTTTGCTGCTGCTGAATCCACAGCACCAAGATGTGGAGGGAGGAATGTCGCAAGGTTGGAACCACCCCAAACCAAGTACTTGCTGGTCAGAGGAGGAAAAGGTCTTTTCCCCCTGCACCTGTAAAACCAGGGGTAATAATAAAGCCTGCCCTTGTGGGTCTGGATAGAATACAGTGAAATAATTAACATAAGGACCTAACCCCGGGTAATCTGTAGAAGGTCCGTCAATGGGGTAGAAAAAAGAAGACAATTTGGGTTGCTCCTTGCATGCAAAAGCAAGAAATCTGTGTACATCGTGTTTTATTGCAGGGCTGGGGCGAGGGCCAACCAGCTTCTTGACG
>NW_022111357.1:18955722-18958438 GCF_000313985.2 Echinops telfairi | reverse complement strand
ATGATAACTAAAGCATGCCTTAGAACAATTGAAAGCCAGAAGTCATTCCTAATTTCAACAGAGCGCTTTGTTGATTTTTCTAGAAACCTCGACCTTGAAGATGGTGAGTAGCCAGCCAAAGTACGATTTAATACGGGAGGTAGGCCGAGGTAGCTACGGTGTTGTGTATGAAGCAGTCATCAGGAAAACCTCTGCACGCGTAGCAGTGAAGAAAATTCGATGCCACGCACCTGAAAACGTTGAACTAGCTCTTCGTGAGTTCTGGGCACTAAGCAGTATCCAAAGTCAACATCCAAATGTGATTCACTTGGAGGAATGCATCCTACAAAAAGATGGGATGGTGCAAAAGATGTCCCATGGCTCTAATTCTTCACTTTATTTACAGGTATGTGTGGTTGAATGGGGATGTAGAAGTGATCCGACCTTAGCAGTGGTCAACAAGAAAGAGAATAAAAGGGTCAGATGAACTTTTCTTTTTAAATGCAGGTGTTTATATAGTTAGGAATAGATAAAAGTCTGCCAAGAACTGAGTCGATGTTTGGTTTAAAACAAGGTTTTATTTAAACCTGTGATGTAAATACCTAAAAATAACGTAAGCCACCTGTTGAGCCATGGCACTTGCCAATCTGCATAGGAATGGGGCAAGATGAGCACTAGGGAAGTATTTGAGACAAGAGTCTAAGAAGTGCCCTTCTTTGGAATTGTTTAATTTTTTTAGAACTGATAACAGAGGGGGAAAAGCCCACATCTAGTAGCACCCACAGGTAATTGGGCATCTCTTCTATAAATCACTGGTTTGAACAAGTCTGTGCCATTTTAGAGGGACATGTAGTTTCTGTACTCTGCAATTCCAATTCATTTTTGTGAACATGTGCCTTAGCACCAGAGTATTATTAAGTGTTAATAACTAACATTTGAGTTTCTCTTCTGTTCCATGTACTGAGCTAAGTGCTTTAAAGGCAGTTGGTCAAGGGGGAGGGCAGAGTGGAGACCCCAAACCCATCAGTAGTCAATTGGACACCCCCTGTCAGAAGGGCCACAAGGAAGAGATGAGCCAGTCAGGGTGCAGCATAGCACTGATGAAGCATACAACTTTCTTCTAGTTCTTTAAAACGCCCCCCGCCCCCTGCTCTGCCTATCATGACCCCAATTCTACCTTACAAATCTGGCCAGACCAGAACATGTACACTGGTACAGATAAGAGCTCACAACATAGAGAATCCAGGACAGATAAACCCCTCAGAACCAATAAGGGGAGTAGGGGAGAGGGGAAGGCAGTTGGTCAGAAGTGATGAGGAAAATACTATTATTAACATCCTGAAGAAACTAAGGCTTAGAATAGACAGTAAATGTATCCAAAGGCTCATAGCGAGCAAATGACGGAACTGGAAGTGGAACGTAGGTAGGTCTATCTGATATCTAAATGTGTGCTTTCGTACACTGCACGCAGCTCTATTGCCTCCAAATTATTGTTTTTATAACTTAGGGGAAGCATTAATATTGAAAAACAAAAGCTTTTTAAAAATTGGCTTCTACCATAGGTCAAAATCGCTGTGGTTATTAGGTACCATTGAGCCAGTTCCGACTCAAGAGCAACCCCCTGTGGGTTTCCGACTAGACTGTGACTGTTTATGGGAGTAAAAAGTCCAGTCTTCCTCCTTCAGAGCTGCTGCTGGTCTCAAACTTCTGACCATGCGGATTGCAGCCTAACACATCACCACCACATCACCAGGGCTCCTCACTGCCATGAGTCGATTCTGACTCAGGGTTCCTGAAGGACAAGGTAGAACCTGTGGGTTTCCGAAGCTGTCCTTTTTTTTTGAAGCTATACTCTTTATAAGAGTAGAAAGCAAAAAGTAAATAAATAATTTTTTAAAAGAGTAGAAAGCTTTGTCTTTTTCCCAAAGAGCAGCTAGTGATTTCAAATTGCTGATCTTGTGGTTAGCAGTCTAATACTTAACCATTACAACACCAGGGTTCCCAGTAACTCTACACTCAATTAATTAAAAGGACATAACTAAAGGGAAGAGTAAAATTTCTTAAGACCAGCCATTCCTAGAAAGGACACAACTTTCCTTGAGTCTTGTCTAAATTCAGAATTTATGAGCACGGTAGAAAAGTTTGTATATAAAACAATAAAAGCTTTGGGATTAGGAACAATAATAACAACAGGCACAACTACCTGTTTAATTAGAAATGTGAAAATTTCATTGTATAGTTAGCCAATATTAATCTTGAGGACTTAATATTTAAGTTTAGTACTCTGTGGATGCCCCAATGTCTTCTTCTGAAGATAGTGGCTATAAAACACAGCTACTTAGCCTCTATTCATATAATAGCTGACTTTTCTAGAAATGCTTATTACTTACATTGCACTTATATAAGAAAATACTGGAACATTCTTACCACATTCCTTCTTAAAGGTGGATAGAACTTTGCTGAACTTTGCTTTGACTTTTTAGAAACCCAGATGCCTAATCTCTTTTGAAATGGAAAAGCAAAGGGATTTTAAATATGACATAATCCTGACGGTATTTTTGAGACTAGATTAATAATTATAACTAGACATTTGTTGGTCTTCCAAGGCTTTATAAATATAAATTACTATCAGACCTGATTCGGTGATTTTTTTTTTTTTTGGTAGTTTCTTATTTTATTTTTTTAATCATTTTATTAGGGGCTCATACAACTCTAATCACAGTCCATACATACATCA
>NW_022111357.1:18944880-18955055 GCF_000313985.2 Echinops telfairi | reverse complement strand
GGCTGGTCTCCTCCCCAAGACCCTTCTGTAAGGGGATGTCCAGTTGCCTACAGATGGGCTTTAGGTCCCCACTCCGCACTCCCCCCTCATTCACAATGATATGATTTTTTTTGTTCTTTGATGACTAATCCCTTCTACACCTGTGATCACACAGGCTGGTGTGCTTCTTCCATGTGGGCTCTGTTGCTTCTGAGCTAAATGGCCACTTGTTTACCTTCAAGCCTAACTAAAGCAGCTTTTTGTTTAGTAAATCTCTTTCATTTTTAAAAGCCTGATAGACCTCTGTTTTGACTTGTGACACTTTTGCTAATTGTATGGCCCTGGATAAATAATGTATTTTTCCCAGCATAAGTTTCTTGTATAAAATAGGACTATGATTTTTACCTTCCATGGAGTTGTTGAAATGAGAGGTCATACAGATATAACACTTGGCACCTAGTAAGCAGATATTTGTCAACACATTTAACCAAGTGCCTTCTCTGTTTACATCTAGTAAAGACAGCATGAGGTCGCTTTGAGTCAGAATGAACTTGAAGGCACTCAACAATTCACAACAAATTAATATATAGGGGCCCACGGAGTTCAAATAAATGAGCTTCTCTATTCTTTGTACAAATTTAATTTTTCTCCAGGTTTTTCCAGATATATCCTTCCTTGATCTCAATTGAAATCAATAAATCAGTTACTGATTGGTATAAGTCTCAACAAGAAGAAAATATAAAACAAGTCATTAACAGGGGACACGTTTCCACGCATAGGAACGCTGTGGCTATTTTGTGTGCTTGTAATAAATATCATGAATGAGAAGTACAGCATGGTGTAGGAGCAGAAAACTGTAAATACAAAGATCCTGCAACAAAAAGCATGAATCATTCTAAGAATTGAAATAAATAAAAAGAATTGAAAGAGGATAAAACTATAGTGACAAGGAGAATTGCTTTAACTGAAGCTGGAATGTCTAACAGAGAGCCCATTAGCTCTCTGTCATCAAGCCCATTCTGACTCAAGCAGCCCATAGGACAAGGTAGACCTGCCCTGGGGGTCCGAGACTGTAACTCTTGGGGGAAATTGAAGCCTCATCTTTCTCCCATGGAGTGACTGGTGGCTTCAAACTGCTGACGTTGTGGCTAGCAGCCCAGTGTAAATTCACTGCCACCAGGGTCTGCAGCCCGTTTTAAAGATCGTGGATTATATCCCAACAGAAGTTATTGAATTTAGCTAAAAGAATCAATAGCGTTCTCTTTATACATGAAATAAGTAGATGAAGCCCACTATTTGTGCTGTTCTCAGCCAGAAGTTGAAAAACTATAACCCATAGTCTGGTTTTGTATGGCCTTGATGCTAAAAAATTGTTTTTGACATTTTACGTTGTAAAAAAGAAAGAAGAGGAAAAATATGGAGCAGAGACCTTATAGGGCTTATTCTAAACCATTCTTTAAATGCTGGGAGTCTGCATGTTCAGTTACTGAGGCAGTTTGCTTTCACTAGTAAAGACAAGAGAAGAAATGGAGAGTGGTGCTGCTTCTTAATCTCAGCATACTTAGTAGCAGTGCACATTGTAAATAATTGTGTTAACTCTACCTGTTTCTTCTCTTTCTCTGTCTCATTGGCAAATACAAACAACAAGAAAAACACATAAAAGAAACGGATACAATCTGTAGTCCATAGTCTCTTTTTGTATGGTCTGGATGACTATTACTGCAGTGGGGGGTGGGGAGGACAGTCTGGGAGGGGTATTTAGTTTCTGCCCTCTCTTCTTAAATGACAGGAGTAAGTACCAGTAGATTTACATGCAGAATTAGCTGCCCACTCACTCTTCAACAGCCTTTGGCCTCCCTTCCAAGTTTTACTTAACCCGTAGGTCTTAAAAGGGAATACTGTACAAATGCTTTCAAATCATTGTAGCCCCCAAGTTTTAAAGAGTAGTAGTTTATGTTAAGGGAAATAATATTCTTCAATTTTAAATGATAGGCTAGTTATATAGACACTGACCATGAATAAAATGGATTTATTCTAGGTTGACATCGTACATCAAAGAAGCAATCAATGAACACAGGCTTCAATTTTTGTAACGAAATGAAAATTTGGTTTTTATAAGTGGTCGAGATTGTGTTTGCATTCTCCCTGTAGAAGTGTGTGGCGTGATGGTGTTGGTCTTTATTTTATCCGTTATTATAAGGGCACTCTGCTTCAGAAACACCTCGTCGGTCTTTGATCATCTTCTCTTGATCGTACATATTGTATCGGTAGTACATGTATAGTGAGCAAGAAGTGTATTTCACTTCCATTCCATTGAAGTTTATAGCCTAGCTGGCACTCTGTCGAGTCTAGCTGCTGAAACTTTGGTCTTTTTTATGACGCTATTAGCTAGATGTGGAGAGTTCAGGTCCATTGACGTGTTAAAAAAAGAACTGCAGCCAACTGGACATTCTTCAAAGGATAGCTGTTTTTGATAAGTTTTTACTTCTTGACTTCAAGATTTGGTCTGCATTTAATAGGGACAAATTGACGGTTCAAAATGCTGTGCTTTAAAATGTATGTATGAAAGCATTGACAAAATAGGATATCCGTGGCATTTCTACATAACATTGGAGATTGTCTTAACCTTTGAATCAGTTACTTTTTTACTATAACTGAACTTTATTACCTGTGCAGATGGTTATAATCTATTTTTTGTTTGTTTGTTTGTTTGTTTTTCCCTCTTGTTCCAGCTTGTAGAGACTTCATTAAAAGGAGAAATTGCCTTTGATCCCAGAAGCGCCTATTACCTGTGGTTTGTCATGGATTTTTGTGACGGAGGAGATATGAATGAGTATCTGTTGTCCAGGAAACCCAATCGTAAAACTAATACCAGCTTTATGCTTCAGCTGAGCAGTGCCCTGGCTTTCTTGCATAAAAACCAGATCATCCACCGAGATCTCAAGCCAGATAACATCCTGATTTCTCAAAGCAGGTTGGATACCAGTGACTTGGAACCCACACTGAAAGTGGCTGATTTTGGTTTAAGTAAAGTTTGCTCAGCCTCTGGGCAGAACCCAGAAGAACCTGTCAGTGTAAACAAGTGTTTCCTCTCCACAGCCTGTGGGACAGATTTCTACATGGCTCCTGAGGTGTGGGAGGGGCATTACACAGCAAAGGCTGACATCTTTGCTCTGGGGATTATCATCTGGGCAATGCTGGAAAGGATCACGTTCATAGACACAGAGACAAAGAAGGAGCTCTTGGGGAGTTACGTAAAACAAGGAACTGAGATTGTGCCTGTAGGGGAGGCACTCCTGGAAAACCCCAAAATGGAACTTCTCATTCCTGTAAAGAAGAAGTATATGAATGGGCGAATGAAACAGTTGATTAAAGAAATGCTGGCTGCAAACCCTCAGGATCGTCCAGATGCTTTTGAACTAGAACTCAGATTAGTACAAATTGCATTTAAAGATAGCAGCTGGGAAACGTGACACATGCATTGTTTGCAAATATCTTGGATGCTGTGCTGCTTCTGTTCTAACAGTGATGCAACATTATATGGCTGAAAAAGTATCAAAAGCTAAACACTTTCTAAGGGTTTAGATTTTATCGTGGGGTGTTTTGTTTTTTCCCCTTATTTTTCTCAAGTTCAAGTTGGCCATTTTGTTAATATGTTATAAATGTGTATTACCAATGTGAGTGTACATTTTTTAAATGATCATTGGTAGCAGTTGGGCAGGAAAATTCTCTTAAGAGCCAAGAAAAGAAGAGTCCAGTTTTCTGGAAATATGTCTCTCTTTAAGTATTTTAGACATTCCTTGTCAGTATTAGGAATTTTCATGGAAGAAGAGGTCTGCATGCTGGTAATGCAACCTAATGAAGCTTTGTAAAGGAAACATATATGTATATATTTATGTATATGTAAGTATATGAGTGTGTGCATTTTGCATTCCATATGAAGAAAATGCCACTTCTGTCTAAATTATTTGGTGTAGGTTTGGGTTTTTGAGATTTGCTGGTGAAATCAGTAATGGAAAAAAAGAACTTCCCTCATCTCCCTACCTTTTTCTTCCCTCTAATCATACTGTTTTGTTTTGTAATATTTTAAAGTTTTTTTTTAAAGACAGTTTTAGAGGGTCTGAAATTATTAAACACATGAAATTAAGTCATCCAGAGCTGCTGAAGTATGTTTGAGCTCTCCGGTGCCCTATAGCTGCAGGAGTTGAATTAGTTATGGGGTCAAGTGGCAACAGGTTGGCAAGGACACTTAATGATTCTATCATACCTTTAGGTAACCAAGCATTCAATTAGCCAATTAAACCACTGCATTGAGACATGTCTGCACTTGAGTATCTGCAATCTGATACAAATATGAACAGAGGATTTGTCTATTTTTGAAAACTGCTACACATTAAGTATAGTACTTGATATATTAATTTTTGGTTTTAAAGCTTCAGCATAAAGTTGATAAAACCAAATGAACTCTACTTTCACATCACCCACCCTAATAATGGCCTCTTGTTTGATCACTGGATTCCCTTTCCTTTTGGCACTGATGCTGTTTTCTCGTCCATTTTGAGAGTGAGGCTGTGATATGGTTGTCTTTAATGCTGGTCACCATTTTCTGAAGTGAGAGATGATACTTAAACAGTTTGGTAAATGGATAAAATATCGTGGCATCAACTACATCTTTCAAATAGGAAAAAATATCGATTGTATACAATCACTTGGTATGGTCTATGTCAAAAAACAACTATTACTGTTCTTGAAGTTAGTTTGATTTTAGTCCTGTGTTGTCTCCAATTTTGTTTTTTGTAAATGCAGATAGTTAAAAGCTAAGGAAAAGAATGTTTTCCTAATGCAGAGTATTAGCCTTTGAGGTTAGCTAGACTTTCAAGGCCATTGTACTAGGTTAATCTTTTAAAGCATCAGAATCTTTGGTCAAAAGTAAAAAAAATAAAAATTATAAGAATATTGAAATCCTTGGTAGTTTCCATAGACTCCTTAGCCTTTTAAGACTTCCATAGCTTTTGGAATATTGCCATTATAATGTTTCCTTCATTTAAAATGCGTTCAGAAGAAAACAAAAACGTTGGAGTACATAAAAGTTCTAACCTTTGTTTTACTTGGTTTAGAAGTTGAAATTTTGAACTGACCTGAAATGTTTTATTACAATTTCTTCTGATGGGAAAAATAATGGTATATGGTTAACATCGCTTTCAAAGTAAATAAATGTAAGGATTCATTTGGAAATTAGAGGTGGAAATGCACTGGAACCTCATGAAAATGTGACCCCACTGTATCACCAAGGGGATTTCATTAATGGAAATAAAGTGCCCTTATGTTGTGGCCTCCTCCCTAATGTGGCACTTGAGAAGAGATTCCTAGATGATGGTATACCAGTGCTTCATTTGCCACCTGCCTCATTTAAAATACTTATTTTACCTGTAAAGTGGAATTCCTTCTTTGGGAGTGGGGGATCAGGTGGGACCGGTATCATGCGATTAGTCTCTTCTGGAGTTTTTTTCAAGTCCTCCTATTCTAAAATAGCCTTTGATACCAGCAAACTGGTGATAAACCCTTTGTCTTTCTTTGTTCCTTCTGTCAGAAAGTATTTAGTAAGTACCTGCTGGGTGCTCAGCACTAAAATCAGTTGCTAGAATGACATTTTACAATTGGCATTTAGCCACAAGTCAGGAATAAGAAGGAAAACATGATTACTGCTTCTTCAAAATTCCTGGATATTTGCTAGAGGAAAAATGATCGTGAAAATGCGGTGCTTTGCCAGTAATAGGTACTCAATAAATCATTATCCCTCCTAGTAGAGTCCTGTTGCCATGATTAATAGTGTTTTATGAAATTTATCTGAATTTTACGAAGACCAAATGTTTCAGATGAGCTTAAAGCAGCGGTGGCCAGTGAAGGTGCGGGGTTGTACAGTTAGTCCCTAGCACGTCACTTTGCACTAGTTGTCACTTAGAACGATGGTGTTCCTGTAGATTTTGGTGCTAAGGAATACTTTGTCTTTATGATGAAGTAAGTGTTTCGTGTCAGATAAATAGCACACTGAGTAGTTCTTTCTGCTGGTCTGTTTCTTCTCTCTGTTGTTTTTACTTGTATAAAACGTTTTATCAATCAAACTATTGTAGCAGCTACAAAAGAATTCACCAGCATGGGGACAAAATGGTCAAAAACCAAGTCATCAGCACTTCAACAATGAAAGCAACTTTTGAAATTTTCTTTTAAGATTGTCAAATATATTTTATGAAGAATTTATAAGAGGGGGAAATGATTGTAATTTATTGTTCATGACAGTTGGGGGGGGGCTTGTTTTTGTTTGTTTTTTTAAATAAAGTGAGTTTCAACAACAACAAAAAAGTTCCTGAAAATTCTACACTGCTGCTTTGCTTCCTCAGAGGGGAGAGTATTTGAGTCACTGGTCGTTTCTTTGGGACACAGAAAATCACCTGAGGGAAAGGGGATTAAATTTAGGAGTTTTTTTTTTAATTTTAAATTGTTATATTTCTAGTATTTTGGTTAACAGCAAGCTAGCTCTTTCACCCCCTCTATCGCAACTTCCAACTCTTGAGGCCACTCAAGGACTCAGGTCTGGTTTGTTCTGTATCTCTGCACAGAGACCCATAGGACCCCCGCACCGTCCACCCCAGGAACCTTTATTCTGCTTGTCTCTTTAGGTTCATCAGTCCTGGGTTTCACATACCAAAAACAAAAACGTGCAGCAGAAGTTCAAGGGGACTACTCACAATGACAAAACACATCAGAGATAAACCCCAATAGGAAAGGAAAAATACTGAAAACCCAGATCGGGCCCAAAGTGTATCAGGGTTTTAACGATTCAAGTTCTATCATTTTGATCTATCGTCATCTCTCCAGTGCTCTGGTAACCGGTTTATTCCCATCCCTCAGTTATGGATAGAGCGAAGTCAGCGGAGGCTTATTTCCTGTGTAGATCTCACAAATTCGTCTTGGGCTTCCACTGTCATCCATAGCCTTCTGCAACCCAGAATCTCACAATTTAAGCTCTGAAACATCCCTCCTTAGGCTTTTGATTATATAAATTAGGATTCTTGGGTCACAAATGCTGGTGTGCTTCCATGTGCACTTAGTTGACATAAGATAATTTTGTGGAAGCCAGTTGTCAGGTGTTTCTCTGGAGTTGCTTCAGGCTCAAACGCATACTGCGGTGGAGTCGATGCCAACTCGTAGCGACCCTATAGCACCCAGTAGAACTGCCCCTGTGGGTTTTTCTGACTATATTGGAGTAGAACACCCGTCTTCCATGAAGTGGCTGGTGGTTTCCAACTGCTGACCAACTGCATGTCAGGCCAGCGTGTCACCATTACACCACCAGGGCTGTGAAAAAGTTCTGTAGTTTTGATGTTCCCTATCCTGCTGTACGTGTCAGAAAAACGTGTATTGTCAAAGATAAGTTACTTTTTCCACTTTCCTTTCTCAAACAGAATTCAACACTCCGAACAACATACTAAATGTACTAAAAGGATGTGATTTTTTTAAATCTGTAACTTGAGACATAAGGACATCGGACTCACTCTTCATGTATAGATATTCGAATATGCACCTTCCCTGAATAAAGTACCAAGAGTACAGTGTACGCACTGATCAAATGGTACAGCTGAGAGACAAAATGGGAAGCAGCCTTAACTTGCTTTTACTAGTGACAGCGCAAGAAAGCAGGCAGAGGGATTGTGCCATCTAACTTTGCCACCTTCTGTCAGAGAGCTTTGCAAAAGACAGGTCCATTTTACTTTCGATTTAAAGGTCAATAAGAAATTTGAATCTTAAAATGATTAATTACTACAATTTTGGAATCCAAAGTGCTTTCACGACTTTTTCGGTGAGTTTCACTTGAACTAGAGGCTGATTCCTCTACGAGGAGGTTTACTAATAAAATCCCTTTCTGAGGGAGTGGGAATGGGTTTACCCAGCACCGTTCCTTGTTCTGCTTTCTCTTGTACTGCTATCACACTAGCGCTGGGCTAAGGTGTCTAATCTCTGACTCCAGTAGGAGCTTCCTCTAACCAGAAGGCAGTTAGCTCCCTCACTGAAGTAATAACCCTTGGTTGTTTGGGTCTTTAAATTCAAATGTTGCTCTTTTGGTCAACCAATCATAGCCATCCTCTAAACTGCAGTGTAATGACAGGTTTGTGGTTAGATAACTCCTACTTGAGAAACCTATAGCCACACCTCTTAAAGACAAAGCATGACTTTTAAAGGCAGTACTTTCCCGACACACACCCACCCACCCCGCCTTGTCTTTTCATTGGTTGGAGGGGCGTTATATAAAAAAGAGGTGCCTGGGCTTTTGACCTAATGCTTTCATTTCCTGTCCAGTCCTGGCATTTCAAGCTTAGCTTGTTCTGAGCAGAAGTGAAGCAACGTCATGTTACAGAGGTGGAAGAAATCCAGCTTTTGGGGCAGCAGATCTGATGGTGAATGTGAGTTTTTGAAAATACCTGCACAGTATGTGGTGCTGGGCAAGCCACGTCACCACTCCTGAGCCTTGGTTTCCCTGTCTAAAATGGAGATGATGATACTTCTATTTCAAGGTTTTGTAAAGGGCAGAGAGAATATGTATACAGTGTACCTGGCCCGAGAAGGCCTTATATTGTAGTCCTTGTTGCTTTGGTATTCTGATTGTGATGGTGTGTTGAATGAGTGAATGGATCTCTGATGAGCCAGTCAGTTGCAGGTTAGGGTCTTCTCCCCACCAGAGATTCTGATAAAGGCACTAGATCGCTCCCTTCATGGAAATGCATAAACCTACATAAATGTTTGCCTATAATTTTAAGAGATTTATGGGTCTCTAAAGCCTTGGTGGTGTCCTAGGTATAGTTGGGCTGCTAACCACAAAGTCCTAAGTTCCAAACCACCAGCTGCGCCACAGGAGAAAGATGAGGCTTTCTACTCCCGTATAGAGTTACAGTCTCCGAAACCCATAAGGGCATTTCTACTCTGTCCTACGGAGCGGAGCGTTAACAGGAGTCAGAATCAACTCGATGGCTCTCCCAGAGAGTCTGCTAAAGCCCCTAAGTCCACAGTAGTCCACCCATGAGGAGACTTCTGATGTACTGATTGTTCGTTTCTTTACTTGGATGCTGCGAGGGGTCTAGGGAGCCCTGGTGGCATAGTGGTTACACACTGGGCTGCTAACCTCCTCAGCAGTTTCAAACCACCAGCTGCTCTGATGGAGGTAAAGAGGAGGCTTTCTCAGTCTCAGAAACCGACAGAGACAGTTCCACCCTGCTCTATAGGGTCACCTTGAGTTAGAATTGTCTCAAAGGCAGTAAGTTCGGCTTTGGAGTACTGCTTGTTGAAAACAGCATGAATGATAGCAAGTCAGGATGGCTCCTGCCTCTCTGGCACACAGGACCATGCCTGGAAGCTGGGAGAGCACTCCTAACTGCCAGATACAAGAATGGAGGGCTTCTGTAGGCCAGTTATTCTTCTAGCTTCAGGAAGAAGCCAGGGAAAATGTGTGTTCTTGTTTTTGGTTTTTTCAGCTTTTGTTTTTTAACATGTAAATCATTTTATTGGGGGTTCTTACAGCTCTTATAACAATCCACACATCAATTGTATCAATCATATTTGTGCATAGGTTGCCATCATCATTTTCAAAGCATTTCCTTTCTACTTGAGCCCTTGGTATCAGCTCCTCTTTTTCCCCCTCCCTCCCCCACCATCTCAGCCTCGGGAACCCTTGATAAATTATAGATTATTATTATTTTCTTATCTTACACTGTCCTCTGTCTCCCTTCACCCACGTTTCTGTTGTTCGTCCCGAAAGTGGTGTTGAGACACAGCATAGCTGCGAGGACGGCGGGTAAGAGCCCTGAATGGTTAAAACTCTGGTGAAAAGGCTCAGCTGGCTGAGGTTCGCAATCCTGCTGCACATTAGAATTCCAACCTGTTGTTTAAAACAACAACCATTGATGACTCTGCTGCTGCCTGTTATGGAGTAACAGTATTTCTCTCCCTGCCTTCAACACCTAGAATACCAGCCAAACTATATGAAGCAATGGCATTCAGACACTGGGCAACTAGCAGGGCAGAGCAGTGATTCCTGACAGAAGGGAATCAAATCGGATGAGCCCTGAGAGGGCCCAGCTCACCCCCTAGAGAGGGACTCTCTGAGTTGAGAATAGAGAATTCAGAGTTCAGAGTAGAAAAATAAT
>NW_022111357.1:18942002-18944136 GCF_000313985.2 Echinops telfairi | reverse complement strand
GTAAAATAAACACTTTTCCAGCTGTGATTCATGGGGCAGAATATCCGACAGAGAGGAAGTGCTAACCAAAGAAAGTGCTTTGGACATTCTCAGAGTTGTCTTGGGCTCTTTGGCTGAGTTCTGAGCAGTACATGCAAGAGAGGAAACCACCTGAGACCAGGAAAACCACCTGAAATGATCCAGCCGACCAGGCCCCAAGCTGGGGCCAGGACCAGCAGTAGGATTCAGACAGTTCTAACCAGTTCAGTAGAACCAATACCTAATTTTTGGTTGAGTTCGGCAAACCGATTGTTAAAATGGCACTTGTAATCAGGGTTTCTCTCTAACGTGGAAACCACAAATTTATGTTCATCACTCTTTTTTAATGTCCATCTGCACAATGGCATATTCTAAGTGCCCGTGATAATGTTCATTCCATCCATAGGTATAAAAAATTAGATGACATTATCTTGTGACATTTATTCATTTCATAAAACTGGTTAGACTTTTTTTGACACAATACTACACTTAAAAATCATTTTATTGGGGGATCTTAAAGCTCTTATAACCTTCTATACATCAATTGTATCAAGCATATTTGTACACATGTTGCCATCATCATTTTCTAAACATTTACTTTCTATTTGAGCCCTTAGTATCAGCTCTTTTTCCCCTCCCTCCCCCTTTCCCCTCATGACCCCTTAATAAATTATAAATTATTATTGTTTTCTTATCGTACACTGACTGACCACTGTCTCCCTTCACCCATGTGTCAGCTGTTCATCCCCCTGGGGTGGGGGGCAGGTGGGTTATGCGTCAGATCATTGTAATTCGTTCCCCCTTCCCCTGCTCCTCCACCAGGAATACTGCACCTTCATTCCCTTTGTCTGTTACTTTGGTTGTTGTTGTAGGTGCCATGGGGTCGGTGCTGACCTGTAGTGACCCCCATGCACACCAGAACGAAACCAGCCCGGTCCTGCACCACCTTCACCATTGTTCCTGTGCGCGAGCCCATCGGTGCAGCCTTGGTGTCCGTCCATCTCCTTGCGGGCCTTCCTCCTTTTCGCTGCCCCTCCACTTTACCCACCACGGTGTCCTTCTCCAGGGGCTGGTCTCCCCTGACAGTATGTCCAGTTTCTAAGATGAAGTCTTGCCATCCTTGCCCCTCTAGGGAGCACTCTGGCCTGACTTCTTCCAAGACAGATCAGTCTGTCCCTTTAGCAGTCCATGGCCCTTTCAGTATTCTTCTCCGGCTCCACAAATCAAAGGCACCAAGTCTTCTATGGCCTTCTTTATTCAAGGTCCAACTTTCAGATATATATGAAGCCACGGCTTGGGTCAGACACCCCTTAGTCCTCAAAGTGGCATCCTTGTTTTCCAATATTCTAAAAAGATTTCCTGCGGGTCCTAATGCAGCTCATCTTTTGATCTCCTGACTGCTGTTTCCGTGAGCATTGTGGATCCAAGCAAGATGAGAAACTTGACCACTTCAACCTTTTTCTCCGTTGATCGTCATGTTTCCTATTGGTCCAGATGTAAGAATTTTGGTCTCGTTACATTGAGTCACAATCCATACTGAAGGCTGCAATCCTTGATCTTCATCAGCAAGTGCTGCAAGTCCTCCTCACTTTCAGCGAGCAAGGGTATGACATCTGCATACCAGATATTGTTAATAAACCTTCCTCCAATCGGACGCCATATTCTTCTTCCTATAATCCAGCTTCCTCAATCATCTGCTCAGCATAAGATGAATAAGTATGGTGAGAGGATGCAGTCGCGATACACACCTTTTCTGATTTAAAACCCTGTTACTTTAGTAACATGTTACTTCAGTAAACAAACAGGTATAACATAAAGAGCAAAAGTGCCAAATACCCAGAAGGGGACACATTGTCATCCATTTCAGTTTTGTATTACAGCCTAAATTCCCATGAGAGATTATGAGTGAATTATGCAACTCCTGGAAGTGTTCAAAGAGCTAAAAATCTTTCAGAACAATTGCTGTAAGTTCAGCAAGATTGGGAAGGGTTTTCAAAGATGAACATAATAAGTTCAGAGAAGAGACGTTATGGTTACTTGTTTCTAGTCTATCAAACACAGTGGCCATTTATTGTCTAATTGGCCTCCCTCTAGGCCAGTGGTTCTCAAGCTTCCT
>NW_022111357.1:18939699-18941168 GCF_000313985.2 Echinops telfairi | reverse complement strand
AGGAGAACGACTCTGTCTGTATTAGCATGAGAAAAGATGAAAGATCTTGAGGACACATCACTGGAAGTTGGACAGAGTGAAACCAAAAGGGGAAAACAATGAATTCAGCGCTGGTGATCTGTGTGACGGCACCAGGTGGTCTGTCTGTAACCAGCCACGGAAGGAGGAGGGAGGGGTAGGCACAGAGCAAATGGACACAGAAACCTCAGTCTCCTACCACTCTGAGACCAGCAGAACCCGGTGGTGCCCTGCTACCACTACCCACTGCTCTGAAAAGGATTGCATCAGAAGGGCCTGAATAGGGTGGTGGGGAAGTTGTGGAACAAAACTCAAAATTATAAGACACCAGGCTTACTGGTCAGATAGAGACGGGAGGAATCCCTAAGGGTGGCCCTTAGTCACCCAAGTCTGGAGCTGAGCTCATCCTCCAGTGAGAATGATTAACCCCTTGAGATCAAAAGAGTAGCATTTACCCACGGGCAAAGGTCAGAGAGCCAGGAGACAGTCCAGAGGCTTAGAAAAGCAGGAAGAGTAGAAATAGGAAGCTCCTGAAGGAAATGGAGTGAGTGATGGTACATTTAGGAGCTTACAATGGACGAGTGGAAACATGAATGAATTGTTGGGTATAAAACTGGTGATCTGTTGGATGTAAAACCTTCACCTGATTCATAAGAAGAAGTTCGAACATATAAAGGACCGAAAGAAAGACTAAGAAGAAGAGATGGGCCCCTTCTGAAAAGCTAGGCATTTTTTCTCTGACACAGGTTAGGAAACTTGAAGTCTACATTCACGCCATTGGCCTTAGGGGAGAGTTTTCTCCCTGTCAGCTCTTGTTCCTGCACGGCCCTTGCTCCTTGGATCCTTGATGAACCTCACAGTGGTGTGGCATCAATCTTTTGTCACTCTGCTTATTTCTTCTGTACCTAATCTGTTCTTTTTATATTTCCAAATGTGATTGGTTAAAACATACCTTTCCTCACACTAGCATGGCCCATTCGCATGACAAAGAAAATGCATTCCCACACAGGATTATAACCAAAGGGACAGGTGTTAGGATTTATGACACATATTTTTGAAGCAAACAATCCCATCCATACATGTGAGTGATTGCTTCCACAAACAACTGCCTCCTTTTTGTATGAAACCAGAAAAACTACAAGGTGCCCAGCTACTTTTTTTTTTTAATCATTTTATTGGGAGCTCCTACAGGTATCATTATATTCCATAGTTAAGTCACCTCAAACAATATTGTACATTTCCTACCTGAGATAGTTTATTGTGCCAGCCTGGCCGATAAACACATGTGGGACTGATTGAAGGGCAGAGAGATAAATGGCTCGGTGAGCCTCGTCTTTCTTGTCTCTCGCTCTTTGATCATCGGACTAGTGTGCAGCTAGCTGCCTTGCTTGTTCTGTGCCTCAATTTACAGGCTACACTACCTGTGGGATGCCTAGCCTGTGGACTGTGTC
>NW_022111357.1:18937775-18938830 GCF_000313985.2 Echinops telfairi | reverse complement strand
CTGGATTGTACGATTTGTGACTTATACACCAATAAAACGCTTTCAAAAATTAAAATAAAAGGAGCCCTGGTGGCACTATTGGGTAAGCAAGAGCTGCGCTGGGTGGCTCCATGCAAGGTTAGTGGTTCAAAGCCACCAGCCAATCCTGGGGACAAAGGCGAGGTAACCTGTTACTGTACAGATTCTCAGCCTTGCAAACTGTATGTAGGATCACTGTGAGTCCGAACTGACTGGCTGGCGGTGGGTTGGGTTGGGTTGGGTTCTGGTTGTGTAATGAGCTACAGGTTGGGCTACTAATCACCAAGTCCACAGTTTGAACCTCCCCTCGCTATTCTTGGGGAGAAAGATGAGGCTGTCTACTTCCATAAAGGTTTATAGTCTCAGAAACCCTATAGTTGGGCATTAAATAAGGTGAATGTGAGCGTTGGACGCGAGTCAGGAAGACAGAAGAAGAATGGATACATGGAATTGTGGTGCTGGAGAGGAATCTTGAAAGTACCATGGACTGCTAAGAGGACAAACGGATCTGACTCGGAAGAAGTATGACCGGAGTGCTTCTCAGAGGCCAGGATGGCAAGACTGTCTTACAGACTTTGGACATGCCACGAGAGACCAGAGACTGGAGAAGGGCATGGTGTTTGGTGAAGTAGAGGGCAGCGGCCAAGAGGAAGGCTCTCAGGGGCTGGACTGACACAGTAGCTGCAAAGCTGCCTCAGGCTCAGGAACAATGTGGGGATGGCGCAGGACCAGGCAGTGCGTAGGGGGTCTGTGGGTTGGAAGCGGCTCAATGGGGTCAAACGACAACCTGAGGCAGAATCCCCTCAATGATAGGAGGTTTGGGTTTGCTGGAAGGAGCCCTGCTGACTCCACGGTCAAGAGCTTGACGTAACCAAATGACTGTGACTCAAACCCACCTGGTGCCTCCTCTCAGGAGAGACTCTGTGGTCTGCTCCTGTGGGAGTCTGCACGTCCCTCAGCCCAGGGCCTGCGCCGTCTGCTGTCTTTAAGCTTCCCATTCCCGGATGTTCCCTGGCCTATTGTCCTGCCTGAGTTTG
>NW_022111357.1:18934442-18936229 GCF_000313985.2 Echinops telfairi | reverse complement strand
AAATGGCTGCTATTACAAGTCAAATGGGATTCCAAAGCACCAAAGTCAAGGCAAATCGCCATTCAAGTGACAACCACGTGGAACAGCAAGTGCTAAAGGTGTCTGTGGTCTTGCACACAGATGCCAAGCCTGGGTGCACCCGCCTGAGCTGTTGGAGTTCCACAAAGAGAGGGCCAGCCCTGCCCTCTAGTGGATGGAGCCTGGAAACTTGGCTCAACTACAAGTGGAGTTACCCTTTCTTTGCCCCTCTGGAGTCTCATTCTTTCCCTTTCACCTAACTTGCTGCCCGTAGATATTGCAGGTCATGGCGGGAGACGCAGACTGTTTGGAAGCAAAATTAGGACTGTGGTCTCACAATGCCAAGCTCGCCTCATCTCACTTTCTCTTGTGACGGACAGTTTCTCAAGGGTAAGCAATTTACCGTAGACCCCACAGTGAGTTGTTGAAACAAGGCTGGATGGGACTCCCTCCTCCTGATGATCAGCCCTTGCTTAGATCCCTGGGTAGGGCGAGGGTGGCCTCACACTCTGGGTGAACCACCTCCAGAGTCCCCAGGGGAGAAGGCAGCCTAGAGAGCGAGCCTGTCATGGCACGGCCAGAGATTTCCTCCCCGCTCCCTCGGGAGGCTCTGGAACCATTGATATTTGGTTTTGGGTGAATATTGAGCAGAGCTGTGAAAGGGTATCTACATGTCAACAGGAGGAGAGAGATGTGTTGGCCTTGGGTCTCTGAAAGGACCTGGGAAGAGATCTAGAGAGAGACTCTATTATCCTGGGCCTGGGAATGTCCTAAAGGCAGTAAGAGGAGCAGCTCCCAGGGTGCAGTGGGGGATGGAACAAGGCTGGCCAGAGGAAGAAGTTGGCTGGTGGTGCATGCCCTAACAAAATCCCTACCAAGCAGTACAAAACACTGGCTACCGGCAGTGTCCTGCACTCTGGGATGGCTAGCATTTTTCACCCCCACCTCCTGCTCTCACCATATGCCTGCTGCCCTGGGCCAGAGATGCTCTTGGAGAAGGGGCTCTGGACAATTGAGGCTGACCTTGCTGCCAGTGATAGCTGCAGGCAGTCTGCTCACTGTAATCTCCACAGATGGACCACAGCCTTGCCTGGAAAGTTCGTGTGTACCTCCCTCTCCTCCTCCTCAGTCTCTTCCCAGTTCATCCCTATACAAATGCACCATTGATCACCTGCTCTCACAGTCTTGCTCTCCTTGCACTTATGTTCTCGTGGGGAGGCCCTTATGGATGAGTATAAATGAGAAAGTTATTTTGTGTGTCTGATTGTGAGAAGGTAAAATAGAAAATGCAAGGAAAAGGAGCAAGCCGGGCAGAAGCACTGGAGACACAGCAGAAAGAGTCGACTTGAATTCTTAGATAAAGTAGGAGCCCTGGTGGCATCGTGGTTACACATTGGGCTGCAATTTTCAAGGTCAGCAGTTCAAAACCACCAGCCGCTCCACGGGAGAAAGTTAGGGCTATCTACTCCTGTAAATAGTCACAATCCTGGAAACCCCTAGGGGCAGTTCTCTCCTGTCCTGTAGGTCACTTGGAGCCAACATTGGCAGTGAGCTTGGTTCTTCTTGTTGTCGTTGTTAGAATAGACCTCACTGAGGTGAGATCTGAACAGTCTTATAGGAGGTGAAGGAGTTCGCCAAGAAAGAGTGTTCCAGGAAGAGGGGTCAGAGTCCACACTTCAGCGTATGGTGAGTACCCTCAGAGGACCCAAAGAAGTCAGGTGTGGCTGGAACAAAATGAACCAGAGGAAGAAGAGCTCATGCCAAAGAAA
>NW_022111357.1:18930940-18933194 GCF_000313985.2 Echinops telfairi | reverse complement strand
GGGAACCTCCTGCTCAAGCTCAAGAAATCCTCAAGACCAGCTAACATCAGAATGATGTCATAAATCTTCAAATGGCCCTGGAAGATAAGAGGTTCCCCACCTGGGCTACCGGGGATGTGCTGCTCTGCCTGCAGAAGCTCTAGAAAGGGCACTCGCTCTCAGCTCTCAGCAAGGACTGCAGCCGGAGTTAGTGTTACCATCTTCTCGTCGGCCCCACCCAAGCCACCAGGTCAGGTCCTTTTAACAAGCTCCCCAGATACAGGTTAGGGAGTCAGCTGGAATCCACCCAAGGAATAGGATGTGGGGACCCCTGATCTTCACCCACTTCCCCTCTTTGACTAGCTCAGAAAGCTGAAGTCCAAGCGAGGCAGCGACTGGTTCCAAATCAAGAGTGAGGTAGGGCCAAGTCAGGACCATCGCAGCAGACTTCTGATTCCTCAGGGAAACGCACCGCTCTTCCAGGCTGGCTTTACGCTACATCTGAGGTGTTTGGTCAGAAAATCTGAGAAATCAATGTGGCCTTGGGTCAGAAGGGGGTGCAGACCAAGGCTGCCCAGGTTCAATAGCAGATACTTCGTGAAAAAGGTGATGCTAATTTCGGAAAAAGTGATGCACTTAGTCGGGCTTATTCTGGTTGTGGGTAACTGAGAAATCACCCCACCAGCAGTAAGCCAGAAGAACATGCACTGGGTCCCCAACAGTAAAACGCATAGATTTGCTTCAGACATGACAGACGGGACACCAAGACTCACGTCCTCGTCAGCATGGGTTTTCCCTTTACTTCTCAGCGGTCTCTGCCCTCCAGCTCGCATCCCCTACTAGGTTCAAGTACAGGGAAGAGAGAGCTTCCTGGTCCCAGCACAGTCTCATTGCTATCATTGAGCTGCATGCCCTGCTCTTTGGCCAGAGTCAGGTGAGAGGCTTTGACATGGACCTAAGTCAGGTGCCCCTCCCTGAGTCAAGTTACAGGGCTCTGGAAGTACAGAGACCAAGAGTGGGAACGAGGTGGCCCAGAGCAGGGTAAGGCGGCCAGAAGAAAAATGAGTAATTGCTGAATGACAAAAACCACCGATGCTCAGCGTGCCAGGACAATGGGGAAGTGGATGATGAGAATGGAAAGGTAACAATTACAATCCAAGAGTAATTTTAAGGTGTTACTTATGATGCTGTGATGTTAGAGACGGTGCTTATAATACCTTCTTTTGGGGGGTGTCTCCCCAATTGCCTCCCCTGTATAAAAGGCTAGTCCTCACAGTTGGGTGTGTCCAATGTGACACACCACTGCCCTAGGCATGGTTAGAGGAGCCCCTGCCCTTTAAAGGGCTTCACAAACCAAACACATCAGAAAGGGATTTATTAAAGACCACATAATGGCCCGGCACTCCGAATCCAGTGCTCAACACGACACCGTGTGAGCTGGAACCTCCAACATCATTCAAGCCCAGGAGGACTCGTGGCCACAGCTCTGGTCCTGTGTCCTCCAAAGGGGACTCCTGCATCGGAATGCCACGGAGACTACTGGTCTGTGCTGCTGGAGACAGACACTGAAATGAGGAGAAGACCGAAAGGTACAAAAGCATTTAGGTAAGAGAAGAGGTAACTTAGTTAACTTATCACATCCTTCTCTGAGAGCCTGAAAGCCAAAGACCAAAAAAAAAAAAGAGACCACGACTGTTTCTGGCCAGTGCTGAGTGTCCAATTGCTCCCCTTGGCATTCCAATCTGTAGCACGGTATTTGGAACATGCCACAGTGTTGAACCATAGATTTTCCTCTCAAATGTGTTCCATGAAAGTGAGACATCATAGACAGGAAACGTGATGCTAATTTGTTCATGACCGTCGTGAATCTAAACATTACTTTATGAAATAGTGAGAACTGGGATTCAAAAGATAAGGATTTATATAAAGGCATTGAAATGTCCTGTATCTTCTGTGTGAATGATACTTTATCATATGCGTAAAACTCGTAGTTTATTCTATGTAGATAAATGTCCTGTATCTTCTGTGTGGATGATAATTTATCATATGTGTAAAGCTCAAAATTTAAGTCTTGCTTAAAGAATTTTATTTTCAAGTCTAGTTATTACTACCTTAGTGGAGAAATTTCTCCAAATTAAAGAATTTCAAAACATAAAAAAAGACCAAGGAAAGATTGTCTAAATAGATATTGCTGTCAAGAGAACACAATTGAAGATAAACAAGCGGCCATCCAGCTCAGAAGCAACAAAGGCCACATGGAAGAAGCACAGCAGCC
>NW_022111357.1:18917246-18918201 GCF_000313985.2 Echinops telfairi | reverse complement strand
CACGCCCACAGAGGCACCATCAGGCTGTGTTCTGACTACCAGGTTGGATACCACCCCTACACGTTTGCGTATCTTCAAATTGACATAAAATTGTCTATCACCGTCGCCCAGCTCAGATGTCGAACTAATGACCTCAAAGCTTCTGTGCAATGAAGGAAAGCTTTCTCTGCCAGCAACAGAAGCGATGTTGCCGAAAACCAGATCCAGAGCAGCTAAACGAAAATGCCGGCTTAATTCTCAACCTAGAGAGGCGTCCAAGGGTTTCAAAGACTTGGGTTTGGGAACTCGTTCATGGATGACGAGGCAGGTGTGCGAACAGAATAAGGGCACGCTGGAGAGTGTGCAATCAGGAAAGGCGTGCGTCAGGGTTGTGTCCTCTCACGAGACTTGTTCAATCAGATCATCCGAGAGGCTGGAGTCTGAAGAAGAGGGCAGCATCAGGGTGGGAGGAAGGCTTCCCAACAACCTGCGGTATGCAGATGACACACCGTGCTTGCTGACAGTGCGGAGGACTTGAAGCGCTTGCTGATGAAGATCAGGATTGCAGCCTTCGGTATAGATTACAACACAATGTAAGGAAGACAAAAATCTTCACAACTGGACCAATGGGTGACATGGGTCGAAACGGACTGGGTGGCGCCTCACAACAGCAATGGATTGAAAAGAAGTCCCTGAAACTGAGGAAGGGGATGTACCGGCTGAGAGTCCAGCAGATGGAGACACTGAGCCCTGAGATTCCATTGGCCCCTCCAGCCACCAGCACCAACCCACTCCCATCAGAAGAAACTCCTTTACTCTCAGTGAAACCATTGGTGCCCTCACCTACCCACACTTGAGGACATTAGCCCCACTCTGCTTGTTGATAGGGCACCTGGGGCTCTCTCTGGAGCATTGCCTGAAGCAGACCCGTTACTAGATCCTGCTGCAGTCTCAGGAAGCCCCGTCCCCGCTCCCT
>NW_022111357.1:18913913-18915747 GCF_000313985.2 Echinops telfairi | reverse complement strand
TGGCCATCCTTGAAGACAATAGAGACAAAGTCCCATGATCTTTCAATTCCATTTTTCCCCATGAGCCTTTAAAAGCACCTTCATATGCCCACCACTTGTCTGTCAGTGTGTCAGAGTGGCTGGTGTGACCCTGGAAGCTGTGCCACTCGTAATTGCAAATACCAGCAGGATCGCCTGTGGGCAAATGGCTGAAGTGGAACTTCCAGACTAAGACAGCCGAGGGAGAAGGAACAGGAAGTCCAGTTCTGAAGATGCAGCCACTGGACCCCTGCCGAGCAGCAGCACATGGTCTGGTACCGGCCGGAAGATGAGCCCCTCGGGCTCAGAGCCCTGAAGAAGAAAAGGAAGGAGTGGGAGGAGCTGCCTCCTCCACGTACAACGTCATTAAGCGACAGGCATGCAGCGAAGCCTTTGGCACCTGCATTTGCTGGGGAGAAACAGCTACAAACATCCCCAGTGAAGCATCAGAATGTGGAATGTATGAAGTATAAATCTAGGAATGTTGGAAGTCATCACAAAATGAAATGGAATGCATAAAGATTGATATTTTAGACATAAGTGAGCAGAAACGGATTGACATTGGCCGGATGGAGTTCAACAATCATAATCGCCAAATAATAATAAAGCCATACTTGTGCCTAACAAGATACAACTAACATGTAGACAACCGAAAACACACTAGCCCATTTCATCTTTTATCTTGCAAGTGAACAAAGCAAATAACATGTAGTGCGTACATGCAAACAGGAATAACTCGTAGCCATCACAGCCCTCGTTTCTGCAGCTGGTATTTGGACCTACCTTCTGCCACTGTTCATGTGTAGTTCTTTGTCCTCAGTGAGCACACCAGCTGGTTGTGGTTCTTTGCTTGACGGGGTGACCCAAACCTTCATTACTAAAGAGTCTGGGCTATTAGGAGTCAGGTCAGAGTTGGGCTACTGCAGTTACAAGGGACTTTAATCCCAGGACGTGGTAGTACTGAGAGAATCTCCTGGGCTCCAGACATATTCTTCGCTTCCTTGATTATGTACTAATCCAATTTCCCCTTGGTAATCAAGATCAACCACAGCGCGCAATACAGGAATGCCCTTCTTTGCCTGTTGGTCCCGAGGTGTGAAGAGGCCGCCAAAATGGCCAGGAGAAAACCTTAACTTCCAGCTGAATGGAATCAGTGTTGTGTCTCCAGGTGTGAGCATTCCTCTTTTGGGAAGTGAGATGTCCAGACCCAAAGAGCAGAGGGTTGCAGGGACAGGAAGCAAACATGTGGTGAGTGGGTCAATAGGAATAATAGTGAGGGGTGCCAGTCCCATTTCCAACCCTTGGATTCTGGACTCTGGAATGCTGGCTATTGGAGAGACAGCACTATAGTGGACGCTGATTTAGAGACGGCCTCCTGGAGAACACAGCAAGATGCTGCCACCACGCTGGTGCTGTTATTATGTCTTTAAAAGTTCCTAAGCCAGCTGCTTCAGGGCGCTGGAGAGCGTGGTGAGACCAGTAGATTCAGGAGCACGGCCCATTGCCACACTCCATTTGCTGTGAAGTAAGTTCCTTGATCTGAGATGATGTGCAGGGTGCCATGTTGGTGGATGAGACATTTTTTTAAGTCCATCAATGGTAGTTTTAGCAAACGCATTGCATGCATGGAAAACAACTCCATATCCAGGTTGTGTCTCTTCCAGGAAGAAGAAGAAACGCTGCCTTTTCCAGGAAGGCGGTGGTCCTGTGTAACCAGCCTACCACCAGGTTGCTGTTTGATTGCCCACCCCTTCCCTGAAGAAAAGTCTCTTGTCTCTGACTCAGTGTTGGTCCCTGCTGCTGGCAGATTGGGCAC
>NW_022111357.1:18911963-18913152 GCF_000313985.2 Echinops telfairi | reverse complement strand
TGGCTATGACCTGGTTGACAGGCTAGACTCCATCCCTTCACTCTCAGTGCTCAAATTGACACCAGATTATGTAACTACCACATCCCCCTCTACAGAGGTAACCCTTTGGTGCGAATTCACACGAGACACAAATAACTTCATTTTGGAGGGCCATTCAGAGAGGTCTATCCCGCTTCCCACACCTCCTCGTTACCAATTTTCCAAACATACTTTTTCCAAATACTTGACCATTCAGTCAAGCCATTGGCCACAGAGCATGACTCAGAATGCAGTCACACATTTGGCCATTTCTCCTTCCAAGCAAACCGCACGAGCAGGGGCACACTCGTATTTCTGTCCGTTGGGAGGGCTGTCTTTCGCCACTGTCCTGAGGGAGCCCCAGCGAGGGGTGTGCTGCAGAGTACCTCCTCGGATTGAGCCTCTGGCAGAGCCCCTCTGGCCGCCGGCGAAGGACGTGAACGGCTCTAATAGTAGACAGACTACTGTAAACTCGATTATGGTGGACGGCATCATATGATGCCGTCGGTTGAGCACCCTCATGAACCACCCTGAATTTGCTCCAGGTTTAAATATTTCTTGCTTGTTCCAAGACAGAACTCTTCTTTCTGGCTCATTTTCACATTGCCATGGTCTTTTCTTTCTTCCTTTTCTCCCTGTTTTGTTTTTGATTGTTTTTGTTATGTGACCCAGTTTATGAAGCACAGAAAGCGTGGATGCATAGAGACAATAACTGATGTAATAGTTATTGGGGATAGGAGTGAGGAGGTTGGGGGGATCAAGGTATAAATAATGAATTCAGGAGCTGGGAGCGTGCATTAGAACTGGTTGCAATGATGTCTACTCTTTTTTTTTTTAATTAGCAATAATTGCGCCTCGGATAAACCTCACTGGCTACGATATTGCCACTGCGCAAAGCTACAACTCTTTTTTTAAAAATCACTTAGTTGGGGGCTCATACAACTCTTATCACAAGCCATACACACATCCACTGAGTCAAGCACATTTGTACCTTTGTTGCCATCATCATTCTCAAAATATTTCCTTTCTACTTGAGCCCTTGGTATCAACTCCTCATTTTTCCCCTCCTTCCCCACACCGCCCCCCATGAACCCTTGATAATTTAAAAATTATTATTTTGTCATATCTTGCCCTGTCCGACATCTCCCTTCACCCACTTTTCTGTTGTCTG
>NW_022111357.1:18910168-18911070 GCF_000313985.2 Echinops telfairi | reverse complement strand
CCCTTGATCAAGCCCTACCAGGCCTCCTACACCCTCCTCCCCATTGATTTTAGATCACTTGTTCCCTTGTCCCTGGGTTTGTTAACATCCACTTCCTTTCTCCCACCTTCCCCTCTCCCATGTCCCCCCAGAACTGTGGTCAGTTGTTTTCTCCTCCTGATTGTTTAACCTGCCTATCTTATCTAGATAGACCTGCAGAGATAATAATATGCACAAAAACAAGACAGAGCCAAACAAAGCAACAAAAGAAGACAAAACAACGTCAAAAAAAGAAAAGCCTGTAAATAGTTCAAGGTCTGTTTGTTGACCTATAGGAGTGTGTCCGGTGTCAGATCTTTCTTACACAGTGCATCTAGGTGAGTTTCAACCTCCAATCCTGACGCCAGTCATCCAGCACGGAACTGCTGTGCCACCCTAGAAGCTCACATATTACCTAGCACATAGTAAGCATTCAATAAATGTAATAATAATCATCAAGTTGTTGGGTTTGTTATTATGGAACTACCAGTACTAGGCTGTAAACCCTGTGATGGCAGAAATGTAGCTAACTTATTCACGTGGTTCACTAGGCTCTCAGGAAAGAATTTTAATGCTGTCTTCCTGTCTCCCCACCCACCCCACCATCACCCTTACCTCTCTCCCCCTGCAGGACCTGCTCCCTTCCCTGCTGGCTCTGCCCAGAAGCCACACCCCTTGGAGAGGGAACCTGCCAGAGAGCCAGGCTATTGTTGTAGCTGAGGTTCTTTCCAGAACGGAAAACCCGGAATGAGGGGTTAGTGGCTGTGGGGGGCTCCCACAAGGCCGTTGTGGGGCCTCTTGTCACGGTGAGGGGACATTTCTGACACCCAGCTGTAGTATTAAATTAAAAAATAATGACGCAGAGGGAGGGTGAGGGACCAGCC
>NW_022111357.1:18903198-18908683 GCF_000313985.2 Echinops telfairi | reverse complement strand
GTCCCCAAATGTTACTGGAATAGGTTCACAAATAGTTACCAAGATTATAGCTAAAACAGAAAATTTGACAAAACTGGTGACGTTAAAAGTGCCAGCAGCAAGGAAAAGAACAGCGCAGGCTTGTGCCGATGCAGATACAACCACGGGATCAGGACTGCGTAATCAGGCGCCCCTGGCCAGAGCGCGTTAGAGGGTTCACAAAGCAAATTAGCATTGAACGGTTTGAAGTTTTAACTAATGAGAGGGAAATTCTTACGAAAAATAATACATTTCTGCTGAAGAATTACCCAAACGTTTTTATAGACAGTCATTTTGTTGTCACCCCCTCTGACTGTCACCTGTTGGGGTCCGCACCTCACACTGCACACCACGCAAGAGGGAAAGGAAGAGACGAAGAGAAGTTCTTGCTCAAGGCCGCCCAGCCAGCGAGTGGTGGACCAGGACTGGAAGCAAAGACAGGGCTGTGGTCTGGAGAGCTGAGGACTAGGGGGCGGTGGTCGCTGGGGTGAAGGAGGTGACAAACTTTTCCCTCAGTGACCACGTGAGCCGGCCTCAGAGGCTGGATCTGAAGGGGCCCCCTGCCTAGCCTATCTCACTCATACTTTCTGCTCGTCAGGGTCACCCTCTCCTGGAAAGAGTTGGCTCTGACTCGAGCCCATTCCTGATCAATCCTCAAGGTGATCCGGGAATGAGGTCCCAGAAGAGGAAGGAAGCGTCCCTCAGACTAGCCACCTCCCTCTCCGGAAGAAGCCACTTTAAGGTTCTCCCGGGGGACTCAGGACCAGGAAGAGAGCAGACCACACAGAGGCAGGGCCAGGCAGATGTAGCCCCACCTCTTCCTCTTCTCTGAAACCCTCTTATTCTTTCAGAGCCCCTCACCCAGAGAGCCTTTCCCATGTGACCCCTCTGCTCTGCCTTCCTCCTAGAGCCTCCGCCGCAGTGCTCAGCGCCCTGGACATGGTGTCCACTGTGACTGGGAGCTATTCATCAACTCCACCCAGACTGCGGGGATCCTGGGAGCAGACTCGTATCACACACATAGACACACACACACACACACACACACACACACACACACACACACACACGGAACTTCTAAGGGACACAGCTATGTCACTCCCTCTGATTGGGGACCTTCAGGCTAAGGCTGCGTCTTCCACTCCATCTGAAAGGGTAGCATCGCTTCTGATTGAGGGCTCCCCAGGATAGGATAGAGTCTGGAGACCCCTCCTCAGAGCAGGTTCACTTCTGTGGCTCCTTTTACCTGTGCTTCTCTTCCCTAAAGCCCCTCTCCCCACAGGCCGCCATCTGGTCTCTAGGTGGGGAGTTGGGCCCCTGCCCTCCTTTCATCCATCCCAATTGCTCCCCTTTAAGACCAAAGGGATGGGGGTTGCATGTCGTCGTCGGACACAACAGCCCCATCCTCCCCCTTCCCAGGCCAGGTTTCCTGCCATGGACAGCATCCCAGCTGGGCCCAGCCTCCCAGTGCTTAACCCATTCACGACCAGATCTCAGGGCGACCGGCCCATACCCCACATTTGAGGTAAAGGAGAATAAAATTAGGCAACTAAAAATACCCACTTCCTTGAATTGTAGTGAAGATCAATACACTATTCAACGCGTACAGATGCTTAGAGAAGCATCTAGCACAATCTCTCAATAAAAGTTCCTAGTCTTCATCGTGTGAGCCTGGGTGCACCGTTGTTCCATCTCTGAGTCTTGCTCTCCCTAGCTGTAAAATGGACAAAATAATAGTGCGTTGTCCCCAAGGATTCTCCTTTAAATCAGAGGACACAGCGTTGTCAAGTGCTGTGACAAACCAATATGGAATTATCTCCGACAAAAGCAAATCAAAAAGGTTTCTTAAACAAGGCCATAAAATTTTCTTACCTGAAGATTCCTAGGCCTTAGGGTCTTCAAACTCATCATCTCACTTAACTGGCTAAGGGGCGCGGCATAAGAGTGGACTTAGAGCTGGGCTTTGGGCAAGTCTCTCTCCTCTCTGATGTCGCTTTCTGACTCAGGACTTGGGGCTGGTCCTTCCTGGGGCCCCTTATCTGAGGGGCTAGAGAAGATCAAAGGAGGTCAGAGAGTAGAGAGCACAGATGTGAAAGTGCTTTGCAAATCTTAGTAAATGCTAGAAGGCAAGTGGCCTGCTGGGCTTGGCACTTCTGTGGTCCAGTGGTCTGGGAGCTCTGGGTGCTGGGGAGGTTACCACAGAGGAGGGGGAGGAACTTCCTTCGTGGGGCATTGTGGGGGCAGGGGTTCACCTTCAGAGAAGAGGTGTCAGATGAGAAAGGGTGCCCGCCAGCTCTCCACTCACTGCCATCAGACCCCACAATCATCTCCTCTGTCCCCTCTTCCCAGTCAATCTTTCCATCAGAGAAACCTTGGCCAGAAGCACCCCCGAAGGGCTGGATGGACATTGTGTGCCCTGACTTGCTGGGACAGGTCCAGCTGCACATCTGCAGCACCACTGCCTGCAGGCTGCAGGTTGCTGGCCGAGGCCAAGGGAGAGCAGGCTTGACACCATCCACACCCCTGATGCGGACAAGGCCAGACCTGCTAGCTGTGCGGAAGGAAAGCGAGGCAGCCTGAACCTGGATCTCCCTGCCCGTTCAACTCGTGGCAGCTTCTGCCAAGGTCAGGTAGAGCCCGCTGACAGGGTCTGTTCAGGAAGACTGGGACTCAGGAGACTGTTTGGGGTCCTGGCTGTGCCCCAAGATCAGTGTGCCTCCGTGGCCAATCATTTGCTAGGGCCAGTTTGACCATCTGTGAAATACGGGAGGAGCTGGACCTGGTCCCCAGGTCCTGTCCAGCCCTGAGAGCTGAGCCTGTGATCAGGAAGGAGTTAATGGAGGCCAGGCACTGGGTCAGGAAGGCGAGGGTTAATCTGGGGGAGTGGAGGCTCGCTGGGCTTTTCCTGTGGAGAGTGAGGTTTGGCTGCCACCAAAGTTACTTCCAGTTCTCGCTGTCCTTCCTGGTCTTAGTTGGGACCTGCCTGGGGACTCCGGCAATTCCATCCCCCACAGCAGAGGTGAGTGTATGCTGAGCAGGGGCCGGGGGAGGGAGGGGGCCACTGGCGTGAGAGAGGATCCCTCTGGGGCCCAGTCAGTGAGCACAGAAGACAGCCCACCTCCCAAAGGCACTCCCACTGGTGACCCCAAGCCTTGGCAAAGGTGGGCGAAGAATAGCGGGCCAAGGAGGGCTCTGCAGGTCTGAGGGTGGCCGCCTGTGGTCGGGCGTTGCGGCCAGCCCAGAAAGCAGGCAGGGTGCAGTGGGCTATTTTGGTCCCTATGTTTAGGGGCTTTTTATAGCCTCACTGCTCAGCAAGGGAGAGGAGGGAACGGGCTGCTCAGAGGTCAGACGAGTGCAGGGCTCCCCTGGAACCTGGGAAACTGACTCCTTGCCTAGTACAGTCCTGGGGAGGCCGAGGGAGGATGGGGCACTTCCAGGCAACCTTGGCTAGCTGGGTTCTGAGTCACCAACTACCAAGGGGGTCACGGTGGCATAGTGGTTAAATACTGACCATCAGCTGAAAGTCTGGTGGGTACAAACCAACCAGACACCCTGGGAGACAGACCTGGCGATCCACTTCTGAAAGCTCACAGTCCCGCAAACCCCACAAAGCGGCTCTCTTCTGCACACACAGGGCTGGAATTGACTAGAGGCTGCTCCCACCAGATAGAGAGCCAGGAGAGCTAAACAGGTTGGGCTGGAGTGAACAGAATAGGCAGGGTGTCTACCCCCAGGCCTCCCACCACGGGGCTCCCTTCCCCCACCCCAAAAGATAGTCTTCCTTTGTTGTGACCAGACCCAAGGCCCCCTCAGCTCCTAGGACTGAAGTGTCCCTCCGCTGCTGGACTCTGTGAGGGGCGGGTGGTGGGGACTTAGCCCTGTGGGTGGCCCATTCTATTACAGCCAACCAGACCTGTCAGCTCTTGATTTACAACCTGGCCCCTTCCCCAGGAAAAGGGAGCCAGTGGAGGGTCAAAAGGTGTCCGGAGAAGGGGGCAGGGTCTCTGAGGGTGATTTCTGGGCATGCAAATTATTGGGAAGAATTGATAGTAGAAACTTTGTGGTAAGGCGAGGGACCCACTTCTAGCAGAATCTATCAGCAGGAGTAGAAGCAAACTCTCAGAGGGAGAGACCAACAAGAGTCTTGCCTCAGTCCCACTGGAGCAAGCCCCCTCTTCGCTGAGTTAGTTTCACAGAGGTTAGACATTGATGGTAACAGCGGACCCTTTGAGAATTTGCTTGACAAGGGCACAGAGTGGTTGGCGGGCTGGCTGCCATGACCTGGTGACCACTTCCCTCTCCTTCCCAAGTGGCCCTGCCAGGCCTTGGCTGGGCCTTTGCTGCAATTACAGGAGGCTCCTACCCTGTGGTTATATCCCTGACCTCTGTGCTTGGGGGGCGGGAAGGGTGGGCCCAGCCAGAGCTAGCCAGTGGCTCTGGAGCCTCCTTGTCTCCGACTCAAAGCTGCTGGGCTGGGAAGAGGTATTTTTTCCGGTTGAGGCCACTTTCGGGAATGGGGCTGGGACCTGCCCCACTTCCTTGTCTAAGTGTCCTGATTGCCGACGCCTGCTTGGCATGGTCCTGTGGCTAGATTGGGGCACCCTCAGAGTTGCCTATGTTTCTGGGCAGCCAGGGAGGTCCTATGGGATAGTTCTGAGGAAAAGGAGGGGAAGCCTGAATCTCTGACCCTTGGGCAGGAGGCCTGCTTTCTTGGATGCGGGAGGGGGCTGGCCAGCCCAGCCCCAGGAAGGCCTGCCCTCTGGAAACCTTCCTTTCTCCCTGCAGGCTCTAAGAAACCCCAGCTCTCAGCGCCGCCGGGGCCAGCCGTCTGCCAGTGGCTTATGGGAAGTACGGTCTAGCCCCGCTCGACTAAGATGCTTCTAGCTTCTCCCTCCACCCTGTCCAGGGGACGGACCCCCAGCGCCGTGGAGAGGCTGGAAGCAGACAAAGCCAAGTATGTCAAGACCCATCAAGTGATAGCGCGGCGCCAGGAGCCAGCCCTGCGGGGCACACCTGGTCCCCTCACCCCGCATCCCTGCAATGAGCTGGGATCCTCCGCATCACCCAGGATGCCCAGACCCGTTCGGCGGGGCAGCGGCCGGAGGCTGCCAAGGCCTGACTCTCTCATCTTCTACCGCCAGAAGCGAGACTGCAAGACGTCGGTAAACAAAGAGAACGCCAAGGGCCAGGGACTCGTGCGACGCCTTTTCCTGGGCGCCTCCCCAGGCGCCACCGCCAGCAGCCCGGCCTCGGCAGAGCGCCCCGCGGTCCCTGGGGGCTGGGCTGCGCCCCGCGACGCCCCGGAAGCGACGGCGAAGCGGGCGCTGTGCCCCACGTGCTCGCTGCCGCTGTCGGAGAAGGAGCGCTTCTTTAACTACTGCGGCCTGGAGCGCGCGCTGGTGGAGGTGCTGGGCGCCGAGCGCTTCTCCCCCCAGAGCTGGGCCGCCGACGCCAGCTCCCAGCCCGG
>NW_022111357.1:18874212-18902989 GCF_000313985.2 Echinops telfairi | reverse complement strand
GGTGTCGGTGGTGGAGCGCAACGCGCGCGTCATCCAGTGGCTGTACGGCTGCCTGCGCGCCAGGGACCCACCGCGCGAGTCCGAGGTCTGAGCGCGGCCGCACGCGCGCGAGCGGGCCCCCGAGGGCCGGGGCTGGACCCGGGCGCCGCGGGGACGCCCCGCCATCATGCGCGGGAGACCTTTGGCAAAGCCCTTCCTTTGGGCTCCCGGGTTTCCCACCAGAACATTGGACAAAATGATCCCGGAGCCCCTTCCCTGGGCTGTGGCTTCTGTGGAGGCCGGGCCTGGGGATTAAGGACTACGGTGGGAGATCAAAAAAGCCTGCTGAATAAAAGGAAAACGGCATTTTTAATGGACCGTGTGGTCGGATTAGGTCACAGATGGTAAGGAAAGGGGGTGGGGTGAGTTGGCGTGCTTAAAAGGGTGCGCTTTCGTGTGGGTTTGGGGCTGCGCCCCTGGGCAGCCACTTAATCTCCCAGAGCTTCAGCTGGACCTCTCTTTAAAAAATCGGGGGGAGGGGGAGAGGCGGTTATAAAGGACCCCACAAACCGCCGACTTAGTGTCCATAGTAGAGTAGCATTAAATCAAACAAACTCACTGCCTCTGAGTCGATAGGGACTCAGAGCGTCCCTGTAGGGCAGGGTGGCACTGCCGTTGTAGGTTTCCGGGACTGTAACCCATCGCCAGGGCAGAAAGCGTAGCCCTTTCCCCAAGGCAAGACTGGTGGTTTCCAAGGGCTGACCTTGCAGGCACAGCGTGTAACCACACCACCACTGGTAATCTTAGTACAGTACTAGTTCGGCGGTTCCGATTTATAGCGTTCCGGTACTTCGGAACTATTGAATAGTTATGAGTCTGATTTCGGGAATTTGCAGTGCGCTTTGCAACTATTTCATCATGCTGCTTCAAAGTCATCGCCCTTGCCCCATGCTATTACAAGGACCCCAGGTGGGAGAAGCGTGGGGCTGTTCATCCTAGAGCCAGTGGCTCAAACCCGTGGGAGAGAGAATTCTGCGCCAGTAGAGATTTAGTCTCTGAAACCCTATGTCGCCACGAATCACAATCAACTCAAGGGCAATGCTCTCATGACTATCTCCTCCACCGACCCAGGTCGGTCCCCACTAGGGCTGGTGACAGGGACGGAGGTGGGGTGGGGGTCTAAAAGCCCCTACTCCCCGAGCTTTGCGTCCCCCTTTGGTCACGAGGTGTGAAGCACTGGGATGTGGCGGCCCTGGAGTGGTGGCAGGAAAGAAGGGGTTCATGAACCTCCATCTGTTGATGGCGACCTCGTTCCCTCACTACCTCTGGTTCCCACAGATCCACACCCTCTCCTTCCAGGCCTGTGTTCACGGGCCTTCTCCTTTTGCCCCAGTTTACCTTTCCTCTCCTCTCAATCTAACCCTTTAAAGGCGAGCTATGCTCTCTTTCAGGAAGTCTGCCCGAGTTCCCCAGCCCCCCTCATCTCCTCTGAGCTTCCGAGGACTGCACTATTTTGGGGTCTCAACTTGAGTTCTTGTCGCTTTGTGTGGGACTCGCGGGTAGTCTGAATTGTTCATCTCCTTACGGCAACCCCAGCCTTGCCCCTAGTAGGGCCGCACAGGCCACGTTTGTCGATGTCAAAGAGGCTGAACAGGGTGATGGGGCCCACTCCCTGAAGCTCCCCAGCTCCCTGGAAAGTTTTGCCTTATGTCTGATACCTAAGCTACCCCGGCAGGATAATTCGGAATTTCATTTTCTCCCTGTCCCAGTGGCTAAGTGCTGGGCTGCTAAGCGAGAGGTCCCGATACAAACCCACCCCAGGGGAATGATCCGCTTCTAAGGAAAGATTTGCTTGGACACTCTATGGAGGAGTTCCACTAAGTCCTCTGGGGTTGCTAAGAGGCCAAGGCTCCTGGATAGTAATGGGTTTTAGGCTGTTGTGGGGACGAGATCCTTTAGGGCCCAGAAGCCCCCCCACCCCAAAGCAGACCTCTCCCCTGCGTCTGGACAAAAGCAGGCAGCCACACCAGGGGTCCGGCCACAGGCTTTTATGGGAGCTGGGGAGGAGCAGGCGCCCAGTTCCGCCGGCCGGCTAGTCGCCCTTGGGCGCAGTCTTCACTCTCATTTCGGCCAGTTTGTGGGTGAGGAAGCCCCACTTGAAGCCGGCCGCAGGGTCGGCGTCCGGCGGCTCGGGGCGCTCGTCGGCCTCCTCGCTGGCCTCGGGGTCCGGCTCCGCGGGGGGCTCGGCGCTACGCAGCATGGACGCCGCCGCCGCCTGCTGCTGCTGCCACCTGCTGGCGAACGCGTCCCAGAAGCCCGGTCCGCGGGGCTCCGCCTCCGCTGCCGCCTGCGACGGGGGTCGCGCCGCCAGCGGGCTGTGCGAGAGGGGAGGGTCAGGGGACAAACGGAGAGCGCGGAGAGAAACCCGAGGAGCAGGGGGCCGGGGGAGGAAGGGCCAGCGCAGGGGCGGAAGGGCCTGGTCAGGTGACTGGAGCGGCCCGGGACCGAGGAAGCGGGGCCTGCGCCCTGAGGGGCGGACTCAGAGCCCTGGGAAAGGACGTGGGTCGGACAAGGTCAGGGGACTAAGCAAGAAGTCTGATGAGGAGAAGGAGCCTAAGTCAGGACCCCTCGGGAGAGAGCAAGGCCAGGTCTTGGGGACGGGACTAGGTCTAGGAGGCGAGGAGCGGGCACGGGGAAGAGCCCTGAGACGTGGGAAAAGGGCCGGGCGTGGAATCCACTGGAGGGGGCGGGGCCAGACGCTGGGGGCGGAGCTCAGGGAGAGCAGGGGTGGAGCCTGTGGGAGCAGGGCTGGGGAGGGGTTAGGTTCGGAGATCCTGGGAAAGCCGGAATGGAAAAGGGAGAGAGGATGCTTAGGAGAAAATTGGGTGGAGCGACCCAAAGAGAAGTAGCCAGACCTAGAGCAGCTCAGGGAAGAGAGGGATTCGAACAGCTAGCAGGTGGATGTGGGTGGAAGGCCAATCTAGGAGGAGCGATGAGGCTCGAGGGGGAGATCCTTCAGGTTTGAGGACCAGTGAGTCCTCGAAGACTTGGGAGGGAGGAAGAGAGAAACCCTGGGGCAGGCGAAGTGGAGAGTACTGCTCCATCCTTCCTCCGCCCCAGGCACCAAAGACCTCCTAAGACAATGGGCGGTACTGTAGAATCCTCAGTGAAGCTGGGCCCTCGTTTCACACCTGCTGGACTGTATTCTCTAAAGGAAGGGCCTGGAAAATGTATATGTCACAGCTCCTGGGAAGGTCAGGGAACCACTGATCTGGACCACCCCCTGTTCCAAACATCCAAACCTCTCCTCTCTTGCTAGATTCTAGGGAGATGACCACCATTCTGACCCCCACAAAGTGGATAAGGAGAGGGGGAGCCCATGAATCCTTCTAGGACCCCAACCCCAACAACGGGGAAGTTCCTCTTGAGATCTAACCTAATCCCTCACTTGGTTGCTTTGGCTTTTTTCCTGCTGAGAGGAAGGGAAACAGCCAGAGGCTGCCCCTCCTCAGCCCCTGTCCCGTGGAAGGATGAACCAATGGAAAGGGCACCAGGGAAGGGGCGCCCCCAAGCCCCTCCCAGAATGCCCTGTCACCCACACATACTGGTCTGCAGGAGGCTCTGCTGGCAGCAGCTTGTCCTCGTCTTCTTTGTTAAAAAGAGATGACATGGTCAGCCAACCTTTTACCCCGACTCCCTGAACCTGGAAGGAGCTCAGCGTCAGAGCCCGGCCCCATCACCCCCGGGACCTGGAATCCAGGACCCCACAGCAGCGGAGTTAGGCTGGGATGAAGGAAAGGAAAACTCACCCTCCGGGCCAGCTGTGACATGGGGTTGAAGGCCTCTTCAGCTGCTTCCGCTGTCTCAGACTCCACCAACACCGGGTTCTCCCTCTAGGACACAAGATCCCCCACCCGGCATGAGAAGCCCTAGAGGGTTGTCCCCCACAAGCCTGGCCCCCCAAAACTTCACAGAACTAAATACACACCTGTACCCCTCACACTCTCCTCAGGGGAACAGGAATGCACATAGGTCTGCCTATACACAAAGCTACCACCGCCATTTCTGTACAGCAAAGCACTGGGTACACACACCTGCGCCCCACAGCCGTGGCCGGATGCACCCAAAGACGTGGACAAAAGCGTGCACTCTTATGTCAGCACACACCTGTACGTGAGCAGGTTGCTCTTCACACTTCCACACAGATGTATGTGGTGTGAGTCACCTGTAATGAGCATGCACACAGCTATATCATGCCTGCTCGTACACTTACCAGACTGCAGACAGAGGCCCGCTCACAGAACTCACAACCTCTCCACGCTCCCAGATGTCCACACACACTTACACAGACACATCACACAAACCTAACCCTGGAAATGCTGGCACAGAGGCATGCAGGCATACACTTCGACCTAAAATGTACACACCTGAAACGACCTATATCTCGTTCACACCTGCACATACCCCTTCACTGGGGATTTCACACAGGCCAGAGACCAACCCTGCCACCATCCACAGTGACCCACAGGCTCAGCCTGCACCACCAAACCGTTTAGACATATGCACACCCACGCATACCCACAGGACTAGTTCCTGTCCCTGCCACATTTCTTTGTATGACTGCCTTCTATCACAGACTCTAGGTGGTTCTCAGTTTCTGAGCCTTGTCAGAACAAAGCACGGTCCACGATGGCTCTGGTCCCAGGCTGCCATGGTGACCCTCAGAGTACAAGTGCCACTCACACTCTCAAAAATCCATAGTGACCCTATAGGATAGGGAAGAACTGCCCCTGTGTTTCTGAGACTGTAACTCCACAGGACTAGAAGGCCGGTCTTCCAAGGAGCAACTGGTCGTTTTAAACTGCTGCCCTTGAGGATCGCAGCCCAACACATAACCACTAGGCCACCAGGGCTCCTAGCACACATTGCTTGCCCGGGCCACTCCGGCACTTATCACTGCCACTCGCCCTGCCTTTCCAGTAAAGAGGTCACTATCGGTGCAAGCCGGTGTCCCACTTTTGCTCACCTCTGTCCATTAGAAAGTTGGGTCAAGCTGATGTGTACCCCATGAGGCTACTGCTCATGGAGGCTGGTAGAATCTCTCCCAGGTGACAACCCTTGAGATCTATGGGCACTACTCCTCCCCTGACCCCCTGGTCTTCTTTTCCTCAGTGTTCTTGGCCATCCTGGCTTTGCCATCCCCTGCGTATGCCAAGGGCGCCTGCTCAGTTGTGTCTCTCTCTTGCTCAGAGCCTGCCTGTCCCCTGCCCCTCTTTGCTCTTCTCAGTCCTGCTGCCCCTTTGCCCAGGCCCCACCAAGTAGGCATGGATGCTACCTACCTCCTCAGCCAGGTTCTCCTCAGATTCTCCACCTAGGGTCTGAAGCACTTTGGATTTGTAGGTTTTCCAGAAGGCCTGGTTCATGGCTGCAGGGGAGCTGGACCCAGCACCCAGGCACTGGAAAGCGGTGGCTCAGTGGGCACCTGGTGGGCTCTGGCTCCAGGAATGTGGTGAGTCCAAGAGATTGTCCCAGGGATCCAGTGACTTCATTAAAGATGCACCAGCTTCCCCTGCTGGCATGGGGCCCAGCTGGTGAACCCGATCCTAAGGAGTCTGGGATGGAGGTGGGTGAGGGTTGCTGCCACCTCAGCCTTTTCCTTGACCCATATTGGCCAAGGATCATGAAGACACCTCTCTCCACAGAGGCCTCCTTCCTGGCAGGGAGGACGCCTTGAGCCTGAGCTCTTGGAAAGGCTCCAGATAAACCTGCTTTTCCATTCATCAGGTATTTGGGCCCTGGAGCCACCTGTGCCTTCAGGGAGAGGAGAGAGGGAAGGCCCCTAGGCCCCCAACAGGCCCCCTCACCCTCGGCTTACATTTCCCTACTTTGTCTGAGCTGGAAACTGATTCCCTTTCCCGAGGGATGCACGTGCCTGTCTCCCTGTTTCCTGGCAACAGGTTCTACAGAGCTAGAACCCCTGAATTATTGCTGAAGTCCTCCTGCCTGTCCCTGAGAGCTGCCTCTGGCCAGCCTGGGTGGCACCAGGCAACAGCGAACTGGCAAAGTCTCCTTGGCCCTCACACCACCCGGCACAAAACCCCTAGGCTCTATCTGCCTTTGCAGCCGGCCCGCTGGTGGGAGTTCGGGGCTCAGAGAAAGGAGGCAGAAGCCAGGCAGGGTTCTTCAAACAGCTCCTCCTCTTGATCCTCTGTCCTGGATGCCTTGAGGCCCGAGCCCCACGAGGCTAGTTGAGTCATGAGAGGGCTTTGTCAGGGCCTGGAGGGGTCTCAGGAGGCAGTGTTGGGGCCGGAATCCAAACATTCACGCCCATCCAAATTCAGTAATTTATTGATATCACAGACATTTATCAATGCATCCCCACCACGGAGCCTAGGCTTGGGAACCAGTAAGCGGTGACAGGGTCGGTAGATGGAACTGAGATAGGTTGGGCCAGGCAAGGGGTGGGCAGAGCAGCCCTCCCACGCGCACTGCCCAGCTCTTCCTGGAGGTCTGCGGCAGACTGCCCCTTCGACACTGACGTCCACCGCCGCCCGAGGGCGCTCCAGCGGCTGGCTGGGCCAGTGACGTCATCGGAGGCGGGCCGGCCGGCCGTCTCCGCCCCCGGCGTCGCGTGACGTCATCGAGCAGTCCGGAAGAGCCCGCACGTGTGCTGCCCACAGTGCTCCGGGCTCTAGCGGCCATGGGTCGCTCCCGCCGGACCGGCGCCCACCGCGCGCACTCCCTGGCCCGCCAAATGAAGGCCAAGCGGCGCCGGCCGGACCTGGATGAGATTCACCGTGAGCTGCGGCCCCAGGGTCCCGCTCGGCCCCTGCCCGGCCCGGACGCCGAGCCCGACCCGGACCTGCCAGGAGGCGGCCTGCATCGCTGCCTGGCCTGCGCGTGAGTCCGAGCCGGGCCGGGCCTGGGGAAGTGGAGGGGGCGCGTGAGGATCCGGGAATGTGAGGTCGGGGGGCGGGGGTCGCCTTTTGCAACCCGTGTGTCGTCCTACCTCCCATTCCCCCAGGCCCGGAGCCTGGCGTCAGGGAACGAACTGGGGCTGAGAGGTGGGTGGACGCACAGGGCACTATCTCCCCTCTGCCTTTCCCGTCCCCACAGGAGATACTTCGTGGATTCCGCCAACCTCAGGACCCATTTTCGATCCAAAGACCACAAGAAAAGGTACGGAGAAGTCGGAGGCGACTGATGGGTGCCGGGCAGGCGGACAGGCAGGCAGGCAGGCGGTTCCAACTCCTCTCCTTCTTTCTCCCAGGCTGAAGCAGCTGTGCGTGGAGCCCTACAGTCAGGAAGAGGCAGAGAGGGCAGCGGGCATGGGCTCCTATGTGCCCCCCAAGCGGTTGCCAGTGCCCACAGAGGTGTCCACTGATGTCCCAGAAATGGACACCTCCACCTGACATGATCTGAGGCGTCAGGGCAGCAGCCCGTGGACAGTGTTGAAAAGACTGGGCTGGGAGAGACTGACCCAACGTGACCCAGGGTTTGGGGAACGGATGACCTCTTTGGGTGCCATGTCCAATAAAGGAGCTAGACAAAGAAGGGATTGCCTCTGACTCCCCAGATGCCAGGCCAGAGCCCCCACCTTCCTCCAAATCCCCTGACCTGTAAGGGTTTCCCTCTTTAAGCAGCAGGCCCCGCTGTCTGCTCCCCACTTGGTCCAGCTTTAGAATTGAACGCCTACCTTCTCTTTGCACTCTGACATCTGAGCTGGAGCCCCCAGACCACACAGGTTAATTGGGGTGTTGTGGGGGTGGCTAGTCAGACTTTTTTGTCCTGTTTCCAGTGAGGGTAGGGCACACACACACACACACACACGAGGAAACTCCTGAGATGGTCACCTCCCCCTGGGCTGGGCTGCAGTGAGAGACTTGACTGTTTCATCATGGAGCCTGTGGTGGTGTTCGCTGCCCCACCATCTTCCAGACAGCATAGCAGGAGCCGCCCAGCCCGAGAACAGCCAGCAGCGTGGCTGCAACCCCTGCCAGCCGGCTCCGCGGCTCTGCCTTCAGTTCCCCGGTCACCTGCATCTGCGGATGCACAAAGGGCACACTTCGGCCGTTGGTTGGGAATTCTGGGAAGGTGGAGGGAAGGGGATTGCTGAGAAGGTGCAGCTGGGGAAAGAGACATGGGCGCCATAGCTGCCTCGGGGTGATTCCACCCCAATCCCTCTCGCTTCACTGCCCATCTGGGCCCCGACTGCTCAGGCGGCAGGGAACATGCCAGCCTGGCTCTGGGGGGTTGTCAGCTCAGGCCTGGTCTGGGGAGAGAGGAAGGGGCCGGTGGTGCTGGAAGCCAGCGGCTGAGGTACTTACCTGTAGCACTCGGAAGTAGCCTGGGGTCAGGCGTCGAAATCCCATGGTGGGGGATGCTGGTCTCCCCGGCGGCCTGTGGGGTGAGGGTGGGCTTGAGAAATACGGAAGTACAGAGTGCCAAGGGCTAGAAATCAGGGTCTTGAGATCTTTGACATCCCCCCGCATGGGACCCAGGCCCTCAGAAGGTGCTTACCAGTCCCTGCCCGCCCAGGTCTGGCAGCGAGTGGGGCTGCTAGACCTTTAACTCCAGCCCCTTCTCCCCACCCTCCTGCCCGCCCTGCCAGCCTCAGGAGCAGCTGTCAGGGGAGATCAGCATCAGGCCTGAGCAGCAGCGCCTCCCCCAACCACAGGGAGGCGAGGCCATGGCAGTGCTTAGGAGGCCCGGCTGTGGACCAGGTACTGGGGAGGACCTCCCCGAGCCCTTGCCTAGGCCTTCTACCTCAAATGATTGGATGCCGCTGGACAACTGCTATATGAGCCCCTCCAAGCAACCCTCGCTTTTCCTGCAGGGTAGCCCCTGTTAGATCTACCAGCCCTCTCCCGGAGATGGATTCCCACGGGGACACCCCGTCCTTTCCCACCCTCAGCTGAGGACACCACCGCCTCATGGAGTTGGGGAGACTATTGAGATGTAATCAATTCATATGGCCCTTCTAGTTATAATTCATTATGTGACATAAATTCTAGCCCATGCCCCCCATGGTGCTACTCACATTTTGGAGGAACTTCCCTGCTCTGCTAATGGGCAGAATGAAAGGCGGACTAAGTTTCTACCTTGGTCGAGGGGGTGAACCGTTACTACCCTTTGTTCCTTGGGGGTATGGTCTGCTGAAAGGCAAAAACCACACCTCCATCAAAGCCACTGCTCTGCATCAGAGCCACCTCAGAATCGGGGACACGAAGAAACCCCAGACCATCAAGATCTCTGAAGTGGCAGAGGCCAAGACCAGAGACAGCAGAGGCTGCCCCATGGGGACCATGGGACAGAGCAAGGGATGCAGGCCAAGACCAGAGGTGAGGCAAGGCAGCTGTAAGACTGAGGTAGAGGAGCAGACCAGCTTCCTGACCCGTGGAGACAAAAGCCAAAGGACCACGGCTGAAAGACTGAGGGCCAGAAAAAGACTGTTGGCTGAGAAAAGTCACCGCTGTGGACCACTGACTGTCTTTGGACTTAGGGTAACCTGTGATGTTCCTTAATAAACTGTGAGTTTTGTCTGAGTTCAGTGTGACCATTGCAATGAGTTGTGGAGCCCAGTAGCAAAGTACTGTGCGGTGAGAGAAGTTGGTGTCAGAATAACTAAAGAAAGTTGGAGCGTGGCATGGGGAGTTCCTAAAAGGTTTTCCCTGGGTTGTTTCTCATTGTGGACCCAGCCTAGGACCTGCTTGCTAGTGCATTGTGAGGTCAGCTGCTTAGAGCAGTGGTCCTCAACCTAGTGGTCGAATGACCCTTTCACAGGGGTCCCCTGCTTCATCACAGTAGCAAAATTGATGAAGTAGCAACGAAAATTTTTGGTTAGGGGGTAACCACAACGTGAGGAACTGTATTAAAGGGCCGTGGCATTAGGAAGGTTGAGAACCACTGCCTTAGAACCACTGGAGATCACAGGGCAGCCACTGCCCAAGGACAGAGTTCAAAGGGCTAGAAGGGTGAGGAAGGGAGGTGGCTTGGAAACAGGAAGTGGCAGTGGGACGAGGAGATTGCAGTCAATGACAGGAAACAAGATGTGCACGGATTGCTGAACGCAACAACTGATTTGCTCTGTAAACCTTCACCCAATTCAGAATGTATCTTTTAATTTTGTGTATTTAAATAAGTTTTATAATAATTATTCTCCTTGTAATTGTAAGCATTTTATAGTATGCTTTTAAAAGCATTATTCAGGAAAATTGACCAAACTGTCCAGAGGCAGGACTGAAAATCCCTCTTCTAAAGGTTCCCTCCTCGGGGACTGCACAGCAGCCTGATGCCCATTTTACAGGCCCTGAGGTTAAACTGAGTCCCATCACAGAGCTAACAGCTGGTGAGCCAGGACTTGCACCAGGGGTCTTGCCCCCTAGACTGCTCACCTGCTCCCTTGGCCCCTTTTTGAATTGCATGAGGGACGGGCCCATCCTGTAATTTGAAGAGTTGGGGGTTAAGATCCTAAGGGCCCTAATCACAGGGCTGGGCCACAACTTCCTAGGCGGGCCGCCAAGCTGGAGGGTGGGGCAGGGGGGCGGTTTCTCTGTGCGGATGGGCAGGACGTGGACCAGTGGCTTGGCAGCGTCTCACCTGGCCGGCCACGTGGGCACAGGTATGCGGCGGCTCCGCCCCGGCCCCGCCCAGGTCTGGTCTCCGCAGCGGAAATTCCTGCGAGGGCCGGACTGAACGGGCACCGATCTGGAGTCCCGAAGGACTCTACCATGGAACCCGTAGCCGCCTGGACCCCGGAGAAGGTGGCAGCTTGGCTAAGAGGTGGGTGGGGTCGGGACAGAGCTGGGTTTGTGGGGGGAGGCCTGGCCAGCCCGGGGAGAGGACAGGAAGAGAAGGAAAAAGGACCTGTGGCCTGTGTCCGTTGACTCAGTCAGCAAATATTTAAAGTGCGTCGGCCAGGTACCAAATACAATGGTGGCCACAGGATCGGACGAGACCCTGGAAGGCCCGGGGACCCTGAAGAGGGTATTTCGTCTCCCCAGCCTCCCAAGATGCCCCCGCGGTGGGGATGGGAAGGCGGCGCTTGTGTAATGAAAACAGAGGGCGGCCAGGCGAGGCCCACGCCCACACTATCGCCTTCATCTTCCCCGAGCCCCAGGGCCCAGGGGGTTGTTACTAAACCCACTTTTCCGAACCAGGAAGGAAGTGATTTGCTCAGACGCTTCAGAGTAGAATGGGCCCATCTCCCCACACTGAGGCTCTTCAAGGTAGTGAGAGAGTGGAAAGCAGTTGACTGCCCCACCTAGTGCCCCTTCAGGGTGGGGAGCAGATGCTGCCCCCAGGCTCACAGGGATCCCAAGTGAATGGCAAAAGTTCTAAACTGCAGAAACACTCCTCAAAGTGAGGCCCTTCTGACTGCAGCCCAGGGGAGGGCCTAGGAGGCCCTCCCAGGGGATGGAGCTGGAGTGCTGGGGGCCCTCAGAGTGACCAGTCCCAGGAAGGGTAGGGATTTGGGCAGGAGTTAGACTCCCAGACTGGGTCTGAGGTCCAGCACTGCCATTCACCATAGGTCTCCGGTTCCCGATCCAGAAAATGGGAACGGCAATGCTGCTCTCATAGAAGGGACAGAAATGAGACAAAGGCAAAAGCACATACAGCTCAATATGGGGCTCTGAGGAAGAGCACTCGGGCATTGTGGGCTATGCAGTAAGCTTTTAGCCACAAGGTGAGAGGTTCAAACCCACCAGCAGCTCTGTGGGAGAAAAATGAGGCTGTCTATTCCTGTAAAGATTGACTGTCTTGGAAACCACATAAGGGCACTTCTGCCCTCTTCTATTGTCAGTTGGAATTGGCTTGATGGCTCTGAGTTTGGTTCTGGTTCCAGCTGAGAGGAAGGTAGCTCGATACCCTCACTGGTGGTGAGAAAGGACTTGCTGGACCGGCTACAATCAGGGAGCGGCAGGTTAATGGACTCCCAGCCCAGGGCTCGTCATGGCGCACCAAATGAGGGGGAACTATGGGCCCCATACGCATCCCTGAGTGAAGAAGGCTGGCTCAAGATGGGGTGAATTCCCTCAAGAGTGAGCAAGGTCCTGAACCTCCCTATATGTCAGTTTTCCCGCCTGTATAATGGAGATTTTACATCTTAGAGATGTAAAATTCCTACATCTTAGAGATAGGGTGAAGACAAAATGTATTAATATGCAGAAAGCCCTTAAATTTTTCCTTGGCACATAGTAAGCGCTCAATAAATACTACTCTTATTTAAAAAAAACATTTTTTTAATGTCTCCCTTGTACGGACATACTGCATTGGGCAAATCTGCTGCACGAGACCTATTTAAAGTGTTCCAGAATGAGACGTCACTATGGGGACTTAGGGGGGCCTGAACCAAGCCATGGTATTTTCACTTGGTTCGTATGCATGTGAAATTTGGACAGTGAATAAGAAATACCACAGAGGAATTGATGCATTTGATTTGGGGGGCTAGTGAAGAACATTGGGAGTACTATTGAAAGAACAAACAGATCTGTCTTGGCTAGAATGCTCCGTAGAAGCAAGGATGGCCAGACTTCCTCTCATGTACTTTGGAGAGACCAGTCCCTGGCAAGAAAAAAGAGGAAGACCTTTGATACCCTGGATTGGTACAGTGGCTACAGCAATGGGCTCACACAGAGTAATGAACGTGAGAATGACGAGGACTGGGCAGTGTCTTGCTCTGTTATACATAGGGTCACTAGGAATTGAATGGCACCTAATGGCAATCAACCTAGTACCAGGGAGTCCTGGTGGTGCAGTTGCTAAGCACTCAACTGATCACTGAAGTCAGCAATTCAAATCCATTAGCAGCTCTGGGGAGAAAGATGTGGCACTGTGCTTCCGGGAAGAGTTACAGCCTGGGAAACCCTACAGGGCAGTTGTGCATTGTCCTGTAGGGTCACAGGGAGTCCGACTCAATCTGAAGGCAATGGATTTGGTTTGGTTTACCTTTAACAAATAGGCTCAGGCTGGGCGCTGGGGGTCAGGGGTGAATGGTTATTCACAGCCTCGTCCTTGAAGAAAAGCAAAGCAAAGCAAACCAAACTCGCTGCCAGTGAGTCAACTTCCACCCATGCCCCTACAGGGCAGAGCAGAACTGGCCCTGTGGATTTCCAAGACTGTAAATCTGCATTTTTCTCCCATAGAGTGGTTGCTGGGTTCAAACTGCTGACCTTGCAGTTAGCAGCCTGCCCCCAAGACCCCTGGTCTTGAAGAGCTCCTGATGAACTAGCCAGTCGTAATACTGCGGCGTAGCAGGTGCAAGGGACTGTAGTAGCAAGAGGACCTAGACCTGGAGTCATGGAAGGCTTCCTGGAAGCGGGGAGCAAAGAAGAGAACAGAAGGGGTTAGAAGGGCAGCCCAGGCAAAAGGAAGAACCTTTGACAAAAAGAACTTTCCAGGAGCTACAGGAGTTATGCTGTGGAGCTGAAGTCTGTCTGAGGGGCTGCCCTAGGAGACAGCTGAAAAGGCAGGGAGTGACTGGCTCTTAGAGGGCTTTGTAGGCCAATGCAAAGAGGCTGGTGATAATGACAGGGCCGTTGACTGTCTACTATGAACCAGGGAATGGGCCAAGGGCATGACTTGTAGCGTGTAATTTATCCTCATATGATTAGATGGTAGATGCTTTTATCAGCCCCATTTGTAGATGAGGAAACTGAGGCACTGGCTCAGCTGGACTCCATCGCCCATGCTCTTGTCCTTTCTATCAGCAGTCCCCTGACTTGAGCGAGCCGCAGTCACCCAGAGGGTTTCTTAAACATACACTGCTGGGCCCAGCTGCCTCCCCACCACCCTACCCCCACCCCAGAGACACTGATCTACCCAGACTGGGAGGACCAAGAGTTTGCTTTATTTTTAAAATCATTTTATTGGGGGCTCATTCAACTCTTTATCACCATCCATCCATCCATGTGTCAAGCACATCTGTACATTTGTTGCCATCATTATTCTCAAAACATTTGCTTTCTACTTGAACCCTTGGTATCAGTTCCTCATTTTCCCCCTCCTTCCCTGCCCCACCTCCATGATCCCTTGATAATTTATAAATTATTTTTAGAGTTTGCATTTCCAATAAGTTCCAAGGTCACCTTGGTGCTGCTAATTTGGGGGCTACCCTTTGAGAGTTAGTGCCCTGATTCCCTTCTCAGTTTAGTAGCTTCGTCTTTGAAGTGGGAAGAACCCCACCGGGGGCTCAGGGAGGGCGAAGGGCTGTGCAGGGTGCAGAACTGGCCTGAGAGGAGGTGCCACCCTCCATGCCGACCCTTGCTTCCTTCCAGGCCTCGATGACACCCTGCAGGACTATCCCTTTGAGGACTGGCAGCTACCGGGCAAGCACCTGCTCCAGCTCTGCCCCCGCAGCCTGGAGGCTCTGACCGTGTGGCCGCTGGGTCACCAGGAGCTCATCCTGGATGGCGTGGAGCAGCTCCGGGCCCTGGTGAGGGAATGGCGGATACATTGGCTGCAGCGTCCACCATGATGGGGGGGTGGGGTGCTGATGGGCCATAGCCACTGCCAAGGAGGTGACCTTCCCCTCACCGGCACAGACTTCAGGACTGCAGACAGAGAACCTGCAGAGCCTGACCGAGCGGCTGCTGGCGGGGACCCACACCTTCCAGAGCCTAGTCCAAGGCCACCTGGGGACCTGCGACGAGACCCCTGCGGATGTCTTCAGTGCCGCAGTGGAGCTGGTGCATGAGGCTCGCACCCTCCTCTTCTGGCTCAACAGGTACCTCAGGCTCCTCGCGGGGCCCTGCTCGCCCTGGTCTCCTCTGCAGTGCGGAAGGGCCTGGGAGAAGAAGACAGAGCTTGGCTCTCGTGCAGAGGTGGCAGAGCAGGGCAGAGCGGGGTTCCTCTCAGTGCCGCACCGTCTATGCAGAGGTGCTTGGGTGCCTGGGTGCCCTCTAGCTAGCTTGTGGTCACAACAGTCATATATATCCACAGCCATTGCCAGAGTGTTCCCCCCAGCCCTCTTCCCTGGCTGCTTCTGCTCCTCCTAGGTCACAGGTCACATGTCACCTCCTCTGGGATCTTTCCCTGTCAGCCCCCTCAGAGCTTCCTGTCCTTCACAATACTCACTCCAGTCAGAGTGGAAGCATTACTGATGTCTGTCACCTCAGTGCCTCCAGCAAAGGTCTGTCAATGTGTTAGGCACGCGATGAGTACGTTCTGGGCTAAACCATCTCCTTCCATCTAAACCAGTGGTTCTCAACCTTCCTCACGCTGTCACCCTTGAATACAGTTCCTCATGTGGTGGGGACCCCCAACCATAAAATTATTTCCATTGCTACTTCATCCCTGTCATTTTGCTACTGTTATGAATCGGGCGACCCCTGTGAAAGGGTCTTTCGACCCCCAAAGGGGTGGTGACCCACAGCTTGAGAATCGTTGGTCTACACCACAGCCCCTCTGAGCAGGCATTACCCAACCTCGGGTGAATCACCAGCAGAGTGCCAAAGTGACTGTCTTGTGAAGCGCGGTCTCTAACCACTGCCCCGCCCCATCCTGCCAGGTACCTCTTCTCCCACTTAAACGACTTCTCAGCCTGCCAGGAGATCGGGGAACTGTGCGGGGAGCTGGCCCAGGCTCTGCAGGAGGTAGGAGATCCAAGAGCCAGCTTGGCCCAGGCCGTAGAGACCAAATCGGGCTTGAGCTTTTTATAACTCGTGAATCAGCATGGGATCTGGTGTGAAGGCTGGGCTAGGCAAGGGCAGGCAGAGAAGTGATCCAGCTACTGGGTACAGGGTGGTGGTGGCATGGGGTCTGCAGGTGGGAAAGGAAGCCTGGGTTATTTGACTCCCAGAAGCAGGTGGGGAGAGGGGCATGTCCAATGAGTTCTAGGGGCCTAGTCTCAGCGGGAGGAAGCAGAGAGGCAAAAGCTCAGAGGGCCAGTCATTCTGGAAGGGGCCAGGAGAAGGGGAGCCGGAGAGAAGACCGGGAACCCCACTTTCCCTGGCCTCAGTGCAACCCCAATTTTCTCTCAACGTTTCCAGGATTCCCCAGCGGCTGAGAAGGAGAGCAGAGTCCTGAGAATCGTGAGTCTGTGAGGGGGCAGGGGAGCGGGGACAGACAGCCAACCACGCTTGGGCTGGACACGCTGCTCCGCTCTCCCAGTGCGGCCACGTGACCGGGATCTGCCACAACATCCTGAGCTGCAGCCCCGAGGAGCTGCTGGAGCAGCAGGCCGTGCTGGAGCTAGTACAGCTGGATGAGCCTTTGGTGAGGCCTGGCTCCCGCCTCCGACCCCTCGTCACCTAGCCTGGGCCCTGAACTAGGATTCCAGGTTCTAGAGACTCTTTGGTGATTAGCGCCTGAAAAGCGGGGGCCTAGGGGACTTAGCTAGGCTCATCTCCATGTACCACTTTCCCAGTCCTGAGGGACAGGGACTTGGGGCACGTTAGGGGAGATGACGTGGGCATAGCTCTAACTTTTGACCTACTTGAGGAGCCCTGCCCATGTCTGCGCATCCCTTCAGGAGAGTTGCCAAGAGTCTAGTGCCTCTAGGGCCCAGCTTCCCTGCGGCCCTGGGAGGCGGAGACGGAGGCCCAGAGAGGGCCCAAACCCAGAGCCCCAGCAGGTTGAGGCAGGATCTAATTGGACAGCACCCTCTCCAGTTCTGCCTACCCGGCATGCTGTTGTCCAGCAGAGGTCCTGCCCCCTGGCCCTCCTGCCCAAGCCCTCGCTGACCCAGCTTCCACCTCTGCAGGGCCTGGAAATCCACACCACCAGCAACTGCCTGCACTTCGTGTCTCGAGTGGGGCCCCAGGTGAGAGCCCACCTGCCCCCTTCCCAGCCACGTACTGCCAGGCCTTTGCGCCTGCCAACCCAGCCAGCCCCAGGCCCCAGGAGACCCGACTCTCTGAACCCTGAGTCCTCCACCAGGTCCCCGCCAGCTGCCGACTGCAGATCCTGCCTGGAGATGAAATTGTCCAGGTCAACGATCAGGTGGTGGTGAGTGCAGCGGAGGGTTTCCTGGGGCGCGAAGGTGGGGCATGTGTAGAAAGCAGGGCTGGAGGGCGGGGCTGGAACCAAGGGTTCTGCTGGGAGCCCGGGGTTGAGAGACTGCTTTCTTTCTTTTTTAATATTTTTAATTTAATTTAATTTTATTTTTCAAAATCATTTTATTGGGAGCTTATACAACATTCATCACAATCCATACACACATCAATTGTGTAAAGCGCATTTGTACATTCATTGCCCTCATCATTCTCAAAACATTTCCTCTCCACTAAACCCCTGACATTAGGTCCTCATTTTTCCCCTCCCTCCCCGCTCCCCCCTCCCTCATGAGCCCTTGATAGTTTATAAATTGGTATTTTGTCATATTTTTGCCCTGTCCGACGTCTCCCTCAACCCACTTTTCTGTTGTCCGTCCCCCGGGGAGGAGGTCACATATAGTTCCTTGTAATTGGTTCCCTCTTTCCTACCCACTCTCCCTCTACCCTCCTTGTTTTGCCACTCACACCACTGGTCCTATAGGGCTCATCCGCCCTGGATTCCCTGGATTTTCAGTTCCTATCTGTACCAGTGTACATCCTCTGGTCTAGCCAGACTTGTAAGGGAGAGACTGCTTTCTATGTGGGAGCCAGCTCCGCCGATAGACCAGAACGGAGTGCCAGGGCCAAGGTGAAGGACACATGGGGCCTCCTAGAGGAGTCGGGTGGGGCAGAGGCAGCAGGTGGGGCTGCTTCAGAGCCTCCTGCCCAGCTGGGTGCCAGCCTGGTGTCTGTGCTGCCCACGCCTCACTGTCCCCAGGTGGGCTGGCCCCATAAGAATGTGGTGAAGGAGCTACTGCGGGAGCCAGCCAGGGCCAGCCTAGTATTGAAGAAGGTCCTGGTGCCTGAGACCCCCCCACAGGTACCTCCCTGACCTCCTACACCCCACCCCACCCCCGCCATCCCCCTACCGTCCCTGCTGCTTTCAGACCCCTGTTGTCAGCCTCATCACCCCATTTCTGATTGTTCCGCAGACCCCCCCTCAGGTCCTGGTCTCCCCGAGCCTGAGAGTCCCATCATCGCCACCCCTGTCCCCAGAGTTTCCCAGGTAAGAGATTCTGCCCTAGAGGTATGTGTGTGGGGTGGGGGTGGGGGGCGGGTTGTCCCGGTGGAAGGGGCCACTGGCCCATCTTGTGCCCCTTTGCTCTCCCCAGGGCCCTGCCAGAGGATTCCTTTGTCCTAGATCTGACCTCCAGCCCAAGTCCTGAGGCCCAACCTGCCTGGGCAGGTAATTTCAAAGCCCCACCCCAGCAAGTAGCAGCATTCCAGGCCAGGCATCTGGGTGACTCTGACCGCTCACCTCAGCCCCTCCCCAGGCCCTAGCGCTGGACTCCGTGCCTTCTTCCTTCCGGTCTCTTTCTCTGACAGACGCTGCTTCCTTTGACCCTGAACCCAGCTCCCCTGCACCCCCATCCACACTCCCAAGTGTGACAACAGAGACTACGGAGCCCCCAGGACATCCTAAAAAGGTAAACTCGGGGCTGGGCATAGAACGCCGGGGGCTCTAGACTGAGAATCTTCTCTAATCCCTTCAATACCCTTCCAGAGCCCTGTCCCCGCTCGGAAGAAATCTAAAGGTATGACATATTCCCGGTGGGGTGGGGGACACCACACAGAGGGGCTCCCCTCACACGTCACGCCAGCTTGACCCTGAAACAGCTCTCTACCCCTGGGGCCAGAGATGCCAGCTCTGTGCCTTTCAGCCAGAGGCTTGCCCTTTCTGGTCTTCAGGTCCCTCCTCTTAAAAATGGGAAGAGCCACCCCACCCCAGAGATGAGCCTAGTGATAGTCCGTCACTTGGAGATGTTCCTGGGGGGCCAGGGAGCAGGCTGAGGGGTGCAGGACCTCTCCAGCCGCTCGCTGACCGGCCCTGCTGGTGTGCAGGCGTGGCAACTCGGCTGAGCCGCCGGCGGGTGTCCTGCCGGGAGCTGGGCCAGCCGGACTGCGATGGCTGGCTGCTGCTTCGCAAGGTGCCCGGCGGCTTCATGGGCCCGCGCTGGCGCCGCGGTTGGTTTGTGCTCAAAGGACACACGCTCTACTGGTACCGCCAGCCCCAGGTGAGACCCTCCGGCAGGTAAGCCAGTAGGTCACCCCAGGCCCTGGCTCCTGTCCCAGCTCCACCCCGTACTCCTCTCTGTGGTCACAGGTGCGCCCAGCGCTCCCATCTGTCAGCAGGATGCACTACAGGTGGAGTTGTGGGGTGTCCCTCTGAGCAGCTTCTTCAGGTTGTGTGAGGCGGCAGCAGAGAGCCTTTTTGATCCCAGCCCCGGGCCTTCCCCCCCTGCGAACTCAGCCCACCCCAGTGGTGGTCTGTGGAGTCTATTTATTCATCAGCATGTGTTTGGTTTCTTGCTGGGTCCCTGGCCCTGGGCACAAGGGAGAACTGGACAATCCCTGCTATTCTAGAACTTAGAGGCTGGGAGGCGTGGGTGTGGACATCCAGTCAAGGACATTGTGTGAGACCCCATGCTATGATGGAGGAGAAGCTTAGGGACATGTGGGAGCCCAGCAGAGGTGCCTGGTCCACCCTGAGGAGTCCAAGAGCCTTTCAGAGAGAGTGGTGCTGGGGGTGGGGTGGGGGCTGTGAGTCAGACAGGAAGAGGGAAAGAAACCTTCCTCCCAGGCAGTGGGAACTCAGCGCATGAGCAGCTCTGTTTGTGTCCATAGAAGGAGCAAATACTGGTGTCTCTCTCTCTCTCTCTCTCTCTCTCTCTCTCTCTCTCTCGGCTGTTTCTCTGGGTGTCTTTGGCTCCCCTTTCTGGGTTCTGAGGCTCCCCTCAGCCTTCCCTGTGCCAGCTTCCTGCTGGAGGAGAGACCAGGGGTAGATGGCCTCTCACCTCCCTGCCTCAAGGGTTGCTAGGGAGTTGACCAGGTCTCCAGGGTGTGGGGGTTCCCAGCTGATCTCCTCACCTGTGCCCCTCCACCCTCAACAGGATGAGAAGGCCGAGGGTCTCATCAATGTCTCCAACTACAGCCTGGAAAGCGGGCAGGATCAGAAGAAGAAATAGTAAGCCCGGGTGGCTAGGGCTGCTGGGGGTGGGTGGGTGCCCCAGCACAGACTCCCTGGATGCTGGGTGAGCAGCCCAGGCTGAGTGTGGCCCCGCTGCCCCCTGCAGTGTGTTCCAGCTCACCCACAACGTGTACAAGCCCTTCATCTTCGCTGCGGAGACCCTGGAGGATCTGAGCATGTGCGTGCCTCTGTCACCCCAGCTCCCAGCCTTTGCGAGTCTGGCCTTGTGGGTCCCTCTGACAGTGGCTGGTCAAGGCACTCACCTTTCTGAGCCCCACTGTCCTCACCCAGGAAGCAGACGAGTGATGGGCCCCCTGCCCAGAGCTGCTCCGAGGATGGAATGAGCAATGGGTGTGGGTGTGCACTCTGCCATCCAGCCTGGCGGTCAGCATTAGGTGCCAGCCAGTACTCTCCAGCCCATAGCAACCTCGTGGAGACCTGCCCTCCGGGGCGGCCCCAGTTGTGGTCATCACGGGTGGGGGTGGGGGTGGGACAGGCCACCAGGTCTGTCTCCCTGGCAGTGCCTGGTGGGGTTCGAGCAGCCAACCTTTCCAAGGGCAGCTGAGTATGTCCCTGTTGTGCCCTTGGGGCTCCCTCAGCAGACACCCAGGCAGGCCCTCAACTCGCGTCAGACTCAGGTGACCTGGAGGAGAGGAGGACTGTGCCTTAGGGTTTCTGAGATGGTGCAACTCGATGGGAACAGACAGCCTCCTCTTTCTCTGAGGAGCAGCTGCTGAGTTTGAACTACCGACCCTGTGGTTAGCCACCCCGCGCCTAACACATTGCGCCACCAAGGCTCCTCGGAGACTGGAGACTGATGGCTGCCATGTCTTTCGGTCTCTCCCGGAGGCCCGCTGGTCCCCCCACAGGTGGGTGCGCCATCTCATCACCTGCATCTCCAAGTACCAGTCTCCAGGCCGGGCCTCCCTCTCCCGAGAGGAAGGTGGGTATCTCACGGGGGGCTGGAGAGAGGGCACCCTGGTCTCACCCGAACTTCCGCCTTCCCTGGGAACTCAGATGTCCTGACCCATCGCTTGGCCTCCCTCCCCAAGCCCCGGGCTTAATGGGTTCCCCAACTGCTCCTCCCACCACAGACTGCTACAGCGAGACGGAAGCCGAAGAGCCGGACGACGAGGCTGGATCACGCTCGTCCTCGGTGAGTAGAAGGTGCTGGGGAAGGGCAGGGCCTGGGGCTCACTCTGACCCCTCCTGTTGCCCCACCCTGCCTGCAGCCCTGCCCAGCCCACGGCTGGAGTCCCCTCCATGGAGACATGTCACCTGCAACCACCCCCACGTTGGGCAGCCCGAGAACTTCCTTCGGTCCCCCTTCAGGTGCTGCACTGGGGCTGGGGGCTGGGGGCTGGGCCTGGGGGCCGGAGTGGGCACCCTCTCATCCCACACCCTCCCTCCACAGAGACTGACGACGGGGTGCTGGAGAGAATGGTCCAGGGGCTGAGGCAGGGTGGCGTGTCCCTTCTGGGCCAGCCGAAGCCCCTCACCCATGAACAGTGGCGAAGCTCCTTCATGAGGCGACACCAAGAGCCCCAGCTCAACGAGCAGGCGCACCGCGTGCGGGTGCTGCGCAGCACCCTCCAGGTCAGCTGGCAGCCAGGGCAGCGGCAGGGCTCTGAGATGAGCAGGGCCGTGTTGCTGGCTTTGCCTGATGGCTCCCAGCTCCACCCCGGGCTCCAGGGTCCAGATGCTCCCAGCTGTGGCTGGGCCATGCCCTAGGCTCTGAGCCCGGATGTGACCTGTCAACCCAGTTCCCTGCCTGATCCAACGATCTGGCCCAGACGGAGTCCGGTCTTGGGTTCTGGATGCTGGACTCCAGGCTCAGTTCTGGGCTTGGGCACCTCCTCCTTGAGTGGCATGGCCCCTTTAGCCCCTGTCCCCTCCACTCTCAGGCCAAGCTGCAAGAGCTTCAGGTCCTGGAGGAAGTGCTGGACGACCCCCATCTGACTGCGGAGAAGTTCCGGCGGTGGAAGGAACAGAACCAGGAGCTGTACTCGGAGAGCTTGGGGTGCTGCGGGGGGCTGCTGGCTGAGGGTGGCACTCAGGCCCTGAGCTCCAGCCCCAGAGGGCCACCCTCCCACTCCCTGCCTTCTGACCCCGAGGAGCACTCTCAACTCCTGCCCTCTGCCCCCAAAGAGCCATCTCCGACCTCCTAACCTCAGACCTCGAGGGCCACTTCAAACCCTAGCCGCCCACAGGTGGCTCTCCCTTTGTCCAGCCTGGGCTGTGAGGGGGTCGGACGGAGCACTCGTCCATGGCTTCACACTGCCAGCCCCCGGGCCCCAGGAGGCTCGGTGCCACTCCTCCACCCTTGCTGAAGCAGCAGGATGCCTGAGCCGAGAGAGTCCCTGCCTCTGTCCAGCCCGTGGGGGCATGACCCTGCCCTCCTCAGTCTCCTGCCCCGACCCCCACGTGCCAAAATCCATTTACACATTTCAATAGAATAAAGTCCGTTTCTCTAAAATGAGTCTCTGTGTGCCTTTGACTTCCACACGGCAATAATCAAGCAAGCGGATGATCGATCCCCTGAGGGGACTGGGATGAAAACTTGTCAGACTTGGGTGAAGGCTTTTGGCCACAGGGCAGGTAACTGGCCCGTGGCGGGGCCCACTAGCCTGGGCTCTGTTCCTGGAGCTCCGGGCCTGCCTGCAGGATGGGCTGGGGCCCATGACTCGTGAGGCTGCCACCCAAGTTCAGTTGTCCCCAGCCCTGGGGGGCCAGAGGGCAGTCTAAGCCTAGCCCCAGTGGGAAAGAGTGATTGGGAAACGGAGGCTCGAGTGGGGAAGGGTGCCCCCACACCCAGGAAAGCACAGTGGGTTGTTGGGCTGTGGTCACGGGGAGGCAGGGGTTCAGGTTGTGAGGCAGAGGGCCAGGTTAGCCTGGCTTCAGAGGATGGGGTGGGGGGGGGACAGTGGGAGGAGAGCTTCTCTGGGGGTCGGAACTCCGGGGTAGAATGTGGAGGTCATAGTGCCTCTGTGATATCAGTGAGATCTCCACCAGGGGGAGCGAGGCCATTTGTAATGAAGTTTCCTTGAAGAGTAACAGGACACTGAGCAACTATGAGCAGTATCCAGAAGGTCTGGTGGCAGCAATGGCCAGTGACCACCGATGCCAACCTTGTGTCTCCCATAGTAGATGGTGCTGGCCCAGCTCTACCACCGGAGCTGGGCACGCCGGGCACCCTGGGCGGGGGTGGAGTACTGGAGGGGTTTGGGCTACACTAATGCGACCTCTCCTTATCCCTGCAGAGGATCCCAGAACCCTACTCCTGGATGGAGGAGCAAGTGCTCATCAATCGCGGGGACATCACCAGTAACAAGGTGAGTGCAGGACAGGGCAGGGCTTGCAGTGATCGCTTCCCCTACAAAGATCCTCCTGCAGCAGTAACCCTGGGAGGGTGGTCCTGTCCCTCCCACCAGAAGCCCCACCTTAGCATGGATCCCTGCAGTGACCTCTCCCTCCCTGTGCTATAGCAGTAACCCCCTGGCAGTGGCCTCACCACATCCCCTGATAGGACCCCCAGAGACTCTACTCCCAGTAGAGACCCCAAGAGAAACTAATGACCCACTTTTAGGAATCCCTTAGGTAGTGATCGCTACACTGATGCCCCTATTCTATGATCCCTCCCCTCAGGCAACGGCCCCCTCCCCCAGAGTGGCTTCCCTAGGGACCCCCCCCCCCCACTTCCCTAAGAGCAACATCCAGGCAGAGGCCTGACACGTGCCTGAAGAGAGGCCCTCTGCCCTCTCCCAGGACGCTTGGGACATGCAGGAGTTCATCAAGCGCACCTACATCAAGCAGCTGCTCCGACACCCAGTCTTCCAGTTTCTGCTGGCCATGCTGCTGGTGACCAATGCCATCACCATCGCTCTCCGGACCAACCCTGTCCTGAACCAGGTAGCACTCCAACCTGACCTCTGCCCCCTCTGATTCCACTGGAAGGCCTGAGCCAAGGCACTTACTCCTCCGAGTGTCAGGCTCCGTCCAGGTCTGTGATGTTGGCTGGGTGCTCCTCAAGGACTGCCTCTCCGACTGATCGTCTAGGGGTCTAGGAAGACTTCCTTTAGAGTCTGGCTTGGAGACATGCATTGGATTTGTAGAGGAAGGGCAGGAGAGGGATCCTGTAAGCAGAGGCAGGTAAATGGGCACCTGATGAGGATTGGTGTCCAATGTTCATTAGCCTACACCCACCAAGCATCGCTCTGTGCCAGGCACGGCGTGGAACGCCAGCACTGGAGGATGGGCACAGAGTCCCTGTTTCAGGCGATGTAGACGGGTCATCACAAATGCCTGAGTGTCACCCTGAGCATGTGCAACCTTACAGAAGGCAACCAACCTCCTCTGGGAAGTCACAGGAGGCTTGGTGGAAAAGTGACACTTCTGCTGAGAGAAAATGACAAATAGGCGTTGGCCAGGCAGAGAGAGTGGGGAAGAGTGTGTGAAGCACAGGAGACAGCATATGAGACAGTCCTTCACGCCCAACCTAAAGTGCGCTGTAACTTTGATCTAATCCTTGATACCGTACTTCATTTCTTACAAGAAGTATCTATCCGAGTGTGCACAAAAACTGTGTGTGTGTGTGTGTGTGGTGGGGAAGGGTGGCATCTGATCTTCTCTTACTTCATACGGGGAAGGAGAATCAAATTCAAAATCAGCCTAAGGCTAATTCTTGTGGGGGCAGACACGCTTTTTCTCTTTTCATCTATGCCAATCCTGACACCACCCTTACCTCCCACGTACTCTCTGCTTCTTGGCTGGGTGGGTAATTTGCTGCAAAGGCCACACAGAACTCAGACCAGACTCAAGATTATAGAGCTTATTAGGGAAATTAACAAGTTACAAGTCAAGATCAGAAATGCTCAGGCTACAGTTCTTTGGCCAGGACAACCTCTTCTCAGCTATGCCTGCAAGTAGGCCTCTCTCTGGTCCTTGGCCTCTGCCAAGGTCATGTTACAAAGTTTTCGCACTGCTGACAAATGCCCAAAGGGCACAATGCTTCCCCACAAGCCCCAGCCCAAAGTTCCACAGCCCTAGTTCCCTTAAGAAGTGCCTGGAGATACCCCATTCTACTTGCCAATCTCCGGCCTAAGGTTTTCAGTTTCATTCACTCTGTGGGCAGGGAAGCTCCCCGCACCCCCTGCCACCACCACCACCATGCTCTGGCTCTTCGTTCGGTTGCTGCTGCTCCTCTGCCATTTGTCTGGTGGCACAGCGCTCTGTCTCTGCATCGATGAGGTTCAATGTGCAAAAATATCAGGGTCAAAAAACTCTGTTCTGGCTCCTCTTTTTTTGATGGTAGTGAGATCCCCCTTCCTGCTTCTGAAATGGCTCGGTTTATATCCAGGAGGATTACAAAACTGACTAACCCCAAGGTAGAGTTCCAAGGTGTCACCCTCCCAATGAACCCTTTCAACAATCACAAGTAAATTATAGAGCCTTATCAGGATCTCCCCCACCTTCTCTTACCCAAACCCATCAGGAAAAAAAAAGGTGTTTAGTGGGAGTTACAAAGACTAGGGCAAGGAGAGCCATAGCAAGCAATTTAATAAGCCAGAGAAGGGAAGTCAAAAAGTATTGCTAGAAAACCAATCAGAAACCCTATTAAACAAAAATATTGAAATATTTCTCAACACATCCTCCATCCACTTTAGGCACTTCCAAAGGCAGTGCCTACGAAGCATCCTGGCCTCCTCTTTTTAGACGATGTCAGAATGACAGGCGGGCGCCTTTCAGGGACTCCGGTCGTGTTCCTTTTCAACGCTCTTTGGTTCCTTCCGGGCTGAGGAAAGAAGCCTGCAGGGGCAAGACCAGGCCTGTAGGGCGGATGGAGTAGGGTTCCCAGTGAGGTTCCGGTAGGACAGTCCTTGCTACCTTCCAAGTATGCGGACGTATTGTTGTCACGAAAAGAAAAAAGAAAAAAATATTCCCAGGGCAAGCTTCCTAGCTTTTTTCTCACCGATGCAGATGTCATCAAAAAGAGAGAGCAACAACAAAAACGTCTTCCTAGTAAGTTTCCGTGATTGTCTTGTCCTTTGAGAAAAACCCATCGAGCTGGCTCTGTTGGACTCCCCCGAAGCAGGCACCATGACCTCTGCAGCTGGACTCTGCCTTTTACGGGCCCAGCAGATGCCCTGGAAAGCCAGTGTTCTTAGTGGCCCGCACTCTCGGGACTCTATTGGCAAAGTCAAGGCCTTTCCCATATACTCATCCTCACTAGCTGTGTCCTTGTTTCACAAAGGAAGAAAAGATCAGCTCCTTGAGCTAGCCATCGTCACAATGCTTTTGGCACCTATCAGGCTGAAAGCTTGCCGAAGCCAAGATGTTCTTGCGTTATTACAAATACCAGACGGGGTGTGATCCCAATTTTAGTAGCTGTTGCATCAAAGGTCATCCTGTGGCCTTTTCTGGACTCCAACCACAGTGTCTTGATTTGCTAACATAGAAGGTCTCCCCTCTCTTAGTTTGCCTTTGAAAGCTTCTGCCTTCCTGAAAATGCTTGATTCATCTGAAAACTTGTTATGTGGGGCAGCATTCCCATGAACTTGTTGCAAAGACAGAGAGGGAAGAATGGGGCTTGGTGCCGTCCGTTCTCGGGGCCTTGTGATTTTCTTTTCTACCTTCCCCTTCCAAATATCACTGCTCTGGGGGTTAAGGGGTTCTTGGGTGATAGAAACAGTTAATGCACTCAGAGGCTAAGCAAACGTGTGATGGTTTAAGTCGACCCAGAGGCACCTGGAAGAAAGGCCTGGTCATCCACGTCTGAAACGTCACTCACTGAGAACTCTTTGGAAAGAGCTCTACACTGACACCGAGGGGTCACCAAGAAGGTATCAACTCATAGCCGCTGCTGGTACTGGTGGTTAGAGCTTAGGAGCAAGGTTGCGAGTCAAACAATAATCTTCATTGACTAACTGTGTAGCCTTAGGAATCCTTCTGATTCTTCATCTATAAGACGGTGATAAAAATCTCTGTCGTCCCAAAGCCCATCTGTAGGTAATTGGACATCCCCTTACAGAAGGGTCGCGGGGAGGAGATGAGCCAGTTAGGGTGCAGGGTAGCAAAAATGAAACATACAACTTTTCCTCCAGTTCCTAAATGCTCCCCCCCACCACTATCATGATCCCAATTCTACCTTAGAAATCTGACTAGACCAGAGGATGTACACTGGTACAAATAGGAACTGGAAACACAGGGGATCCAGGACAGATGGTCCTTTAAGGACCAGTGCTGAGAGTGAAGATACTGGGAGGGTGGAGGGAAGGTGGGGTGGAAAGGGAGAACCGATTACAAGGATCTACATGTGACCTTCTCCCTGGGGGACGGACAACAGAAAAGTGGGTGAAGGGAGACGTTGGACAGTGCAAGATACGACAAAATAATAATTTATAAATTGTCAAGGGTTCATGAGGGAGATGGGTTCATGAGGGAGGGGAAAAAATGAGGACCTGATGCCAGGGGCTTAAGTGGAGAGCAAATGTTTTGAGAATGATGAGGGCAATGAAAGTACAAATGTGCTTTACACAATTGCTGTATGTATGGATTGTGATAAGAGTTGTATGAGACCCTAATAAAATGATTTTTTTTTTAAGTTACACTCTTGGAAACCCACAGCAGCAGCTCTACCCTGACCTCTAGGGTCACTGTGAGTTGGCATTCAACTTGATAGCAGCGAGTTTGAGTTTGGGGCTTATTACATATTGATAATATTAAGATAATAAATTCGTGTTTTAATAAGTAAAAAAAAATCTGTCATCATACACCTATCAAAAGTTGAATTGGCAAAAGTTGCATGACTATTGTATTTATAAGAATGACCCCAAAAATAGAGAATAGCTACTCTTACTGCTCGTGGATAGACAGACACTCCACAGGATTTAGCCCTGTTTTAGAGGTGTATTGCTATGGTCTCATGGAACATTCCAGTTAATTGGCCTCATGATGTGTTCAGTGCTTCTGTTTACCTCCTAGTTCATTATGTAGCGCCCGAGGTCTTAAACGTTTGAAAGTAGCCATTTAAGGTACAGCAATTGGCCTCTATTTGCCTGGGACAACGGAGGAAGAAGGGGAAGCAGGGATAAGAGGAGAAATGGATGTGAGGTCAGCTGTCTCCCTGAACAGCTGCCTCAGTGGACAACTTCCTCCGAGACCCAGAGAACGGGATGGTTGGTGCCACTTCCATTCCTGAACATTTTGATCAAAGATTCAGTAGAAGGATCCTGCTCAAAAAGGGGCAAACTACAGAAGAGAACTTCCATTTCCCATGGAAGCCAGGTATCTGGTGCCATGAAGGCTTGGTGAATTCCCAAAACGATTGCCCAAGATAAACTTTAATCCAAAAAAATAACCCCTGAAGTTTTCTTACAACCAAATAATAGTTCAGGTTAATTAATCAAGAATGTCTGCCTTGAACATTTTACTCTTTTAATCTCTCTCTCTATGGGATCAAATGGACGGACAGCAACCTCGTTGAAAGATGAAATAGGCCACGTAGGGACTGGGGCAGAATAACTTGGGGAAAGAGGATGGGAATTGGCAGCACAACTGGAAGGATGTGATCATTGTCACTGCATTGCACATGTGGAAGTTACCGACACGCTCTGTGTTCTGCTGTGTAGTCTCAACAACTCGGTAGCACAACGTGGACAGTGATGTACAATGGGGCTTCAAAATATCTGTAGAAAAATTCCATCGTCTGCTTTGTTTGTTTGTTAAGGTTAGTCAAGTGCCATAGTGGGAGGTGGCGGGGGGGCGGTAAACAAGGAGGTTGATTTGTAATGGACTGTGA
>NW_022111357.1:18852565-18871548 GCF_000313985.2 Echinops telfairi | reverse complement strand
GGGGGCCAGAAAGGGCCGGAAGGTGGAGCCCACAAAACCAAAAAAGGAGTCCTGGAACCAACACGAGAAGAGAGTGCGCACCGTGCACTGGGGAGAGATGCCGCCATCTGACCTGCCAGAGAGAGCGCTGAAGGAACAAGCCCTGCCCTCAGCCTGTGCTATTCATCCCCTCCCACCCCCATTTTTCTGAGGGGGCACATGGTTGAGGCTATTGGCCCATCTTAGGGCTGAGTTCAGGTGCATGTGTAATGCAATGTTGCTGGTTCCGTGCATGTGTGTGTCCGTGCCCAGGTTGACCTTTACCTATGTCTAGGTAACCTTATTCTGCCAATGCCCTGTTTTGGACTGCCCCCGCGGGTGTCTTCTGTATGCCTGATTTCTTTCCAACCCCTTTGTTGTGGCGCGGCCTGGTAATTTGTGTTTAGTGCAGGCATTCAGTGGCGACCACCCCCTTTATCCCTAAACTTTCTACCTTACTCCACCATCAGTTCTAAGGCTTCTGGAGTCAAGGATTTCTCTTTGCCACTCAGCACGAGACCTTTTTAAAGTGTTAAACCACAAAGATGGCATTTTGAGAGCTAAGGTGTGCCGCACCCAAGCTGGTGTTCTTTTCAGTCACCTGATAAGCCCCGTGAAGCCCGGACAGTAACATACAGAAGAGTGGAGAACTGTCGTCTTCGAACGAGGTGTTGGTGAAAAATGTTGAAACCGTGGACTGCCAGAAGCAAAAACCAGATCTGCCTGAAGAAGTACAGTCAGAAAGCTCCTTAGAAGTGAGGGTCGTGGTGAGACTCCAACGAGGAAGACCCTCAAGGAGATAGAGAGACACAGTTGCTACAACAAAGGGCTGGAATGTAATGATAATTGGGACCCTGGCACAGAACCAGGCAGCATTTCATTCTCATACACGAGATTGCTGAGTCTGAGCTGTCATGAAGGCTCAGGCACTCAGAGAGAGGGAGGTGCCACTATTCCTCATTTGGTTTTGAAAACATTGCCCAGTGTCCCCCAGAGGGAAACAATTACCCCAAGCTGAGAACCAGTGTTGTAAGTCCTGCCCTTCACCTGAGCCCAGGCTCCTGGTGCCAGAAGCCGGACTTGTAAGAGGCTGTTGTTGCTGCTGCTCTCCTGGGTGTGGGTCACGGGGTCTGTACCACACTTGGATGGGGATAAAAAGGAAGGAAAGAGAAAAAGACAAAGAAGGAAGAAACCATGTCCAGCAATACCTTAAAACATTTTCCAGCCATTAGAAGCATCCCAAGAGTCCTGTTCTCAGCCTTCTCCTTGTTATTCCTCTTGCTTAGTTCCCCTCTCTCACCACAACCCACAGAACCAAACCAGTTGCCATAAACTTGACTTTGTCTTTGACCCATGGTGACCCCATGCATATCAGAGTAGAACTGAGCCCTGAGGATTTTTCAGATGTAGGTCATCGGGGCATTCTTCTTGAACACCTCTGGGTGGGCTTGAACTGCCAACCTCTAGGTTAACAGTCAAGCACACTAACTATTTGCATCACCTGTTACTGTTAGGCGCTATCCAGTCCGTCCCGACTCTTAGAGAGCCTATGTTCCATAGAATGGGACGCCACCCAGACCTGTGTCATCCTCACCACTGTTCGCACGTTGCAGCTACGGTGTCGATCTACTTATGTGAAGGCTCTTCCTCTTTTGTGGCTGCCCCTATACTTTAGTGAGTCCTTTTTTGACACCCACAGTCTATTTGTCACCCAAATGTTTCTTTGCGTCTCTGTTACCTCTGCCTGGGCTTTTGTTATATCTTTTTTTAAACTACAGATTCCCATGACCCCCACCTGCCATCCAAGTGGTCTTCCTGGGCACCAACCAGAAACTCTTTAATGTGCCCCTGACTCCCTATTGCTTATAGGATCAAGCCCAAGTGCTTTGTGGTATCTGAAGGTTTTCCACGCCTGGGCCTTCCTTGCTCTTACGGCCTCAACTTTCTCACTCCCGGCCCAAGCAGCTGTTTCTCCATCGATACCAAATTGCTTGTGGCTGCGTCCCTTAGTCAGTGTGCATGCAGCAGGCACACACCCGGCGCTGCCGCTCATCTCTGCTGATCATGTGCACCCACGCTCCCTGCTAGTGCCTCGTTCCTCCTCACTCCGCTCGCCTCTCTTCCAGAGGCTTCTTGTCTCTCCCAGTGGAGCTTAGGTGCTGCTCTGTTTCTCCTTTGTCCATGGAATTAGTTTGTCTATCCAAAGAAAACTCATTTTAAAACTGCATATCCACTTCTCTCAAACCTCTCCGTGTGTACGAAGCCTGCATTTCCAGGATCCACTTCAGGGAAGAGCTCTTTGGTGGATGGAAGGAGGGAGGAAGCTGTAGGCAGACAGACTTGTATCTCCTTGTGTCTGTGTGTGTACAGACAGACTTTGAGGGTGAGTGCCCAGCGAGGCTGCTGCTTGTTGGGCTACCCAAGAACTCCCCCCACCACCACCACCACCCCCACCCCCCGCCCCTGGAATGCACAGCGAACTGCCTCCATAAACAGCTGCTTTCTTTGGTGTGAAACCGGAACCAGATACTATTGCCGAATGTTCCGATCAAAGAGAAAGAGTCTACAGAAGAATCCCGGCCAAAGGTAGGGAAGGCGATGCGGAACCGATGTTCAGATTCTCACGTAGTTCAGACTTTGTGCAGCCGTTTAGACTCGATGAACTCCTGAAACCACTGCTCAGAAATAACCTTCAAACCTTACACCAAAATATCCCCGGAAGCCTTTTAAAAACTAAATCATAGTTTAGTTTAATTAGTAGAGAAGGTCTGCTTTGACCACTGTCCTCTTTTAAAGAGTGATCTATCTAGGATCAAGCTAACAAAAGTGGCTCAAAGGTTAACGAGCCCTGATGGCACTGTTGCGTAAGCCTTGGGCAGCTAGAGGCAAGATCAGGGGTTCAAACCCATCAGCTACTCCACGAGCGCTAGATGAGCTATCCGTACCTGTCAATATTAACAGCCTCGTTGGAATCAACTCGATGGCAAGGAGTGGTTGGTTGGTATTAGCAAGGTTCAATGGGAAGCTTAGGAGGCAGCAAATCTGTATTAACAGAGGAACAAATGGTCGCACAACTTGAATATGACAGAATTGTACATGTAGACATTGTCGGATTTGTGTGTACTTAGTTGTTTACATTGTGTGTGTGTGTGTGTGTGTGTGATCCGAGTAGGTTTTTATACAGGACAGAAGTTTCAAGCGTTACAGTCACCGAACACCAGCACCCTCTTGGCACTGCCCACCCAGGTGGCGGCCTGAGACCAGAGAGAGAGAGGCCCAGCCTCACGGGACCACAGGGGAGCAGCTGGAAAGAGCAGCTGTTTACATTTTTAAAAACAAAAACATTTCTTAAAAGGGGCATTTTCCCAGGAAGGTTTCTCTTTTTGAATATTTAATGCAAATGTAGAACTCAAGGTCAAAACTGCTATACTCAAAAGTACGGAGAACTCTTGCTCCCCTCCTGTCTCCCCCATCCCATTCCCCACCCACAGCATTGCTGTTTCTCATCTCCACGTGCTCTGTGTGTGTCACCGCTGCTCACCCTCCCTTGCCACCCCCTCACCCCACTGCTTCACTCCTATGCACAGCTGAAGACTCATCCGGTGTCTTCTCTCCCGGGAGGAATCAAGGCTCTCCCAGTCGAGCGTAGGTGCTGCTCGGTTCCTGCTCACGCAGGCAGACTCGCGCCTCTCAGCTTCCCATCGAACCTTCCCGATACCTAGCAACCAGCCACCAGGTCGTCAAGTTGATCCTGAGGCTGTAAATATTTACAGGAAACTTTGTTACAGCCATAGGAGTCCCGATTACCCACTGGGCTGCACTCTGCAAGGTCTGCAGTTTGAAACCACCAGCCGCTTTGTGGGAAAAAGACGGGCCTTTCTATCCCATCTAGAAAACTCACAGGGGCACTTTTACCCTGTGCTACAGGGTCACGATGAGTTGGCCCCGACTGAATTGTTGTTGTTGTTATACCCATGGTCTCTTGTTTATTGTCCCAGTACTGATTTTTACGACTGTTATCAAATGTGTATATATATGCTTAGTCCTCCTTGTCCTACAACAGTAAACTATACAAATGAGGACCTAATGCCAGGGGCTTACGTGGAGAGGAAATGCTTTGAGAATGATGAGGGCAATGAATGTACAAATGTGCTTGACACAATTGATGTGTGTATGGATTGTGGTAAGAGTTGTATGAGCCCCTAATAAAACAATTATTTAAAAAAAAAGAAACTAAATGGTGCCCGATATCAGAAGGAATAGAGTCTGAGATCTTAAAGGCTTATCGTCAAGCAAGCATCCATCCAAGGGAGGTGTCCACTAAGTCCACATGGAAGAAGCACACCAGCCTGTGCGATCCAAGGATTTATAAATAATAAAATCCAAATGCAAAGGGGGAAAAAAACCAACCCAACATGGTTCCGCGTGTTGCTTTTGCACTTCAGACATTCTGACAATCTTTGTCAATTTTCATTTTATAGCTACAAAGTACGGTCTACGGAATAAATGCTCTGTTGTTCATTTTCCTGGTCACTTATTGCTGGGCACTTTGATTCTTTTCAAGCGTATGCAAATGCCACTTTGTACTTGGACCAGAGTGCTTGTGGGTTTAGGAGTCCTGGTCCACCAGTCCTCTGTTAGTTATACTGCAGTGGCTTGCACATTGCGATGATGCTGGAAGCTGTGCCCCAGCAGGGCCACCCATGATGGACTGGTTTTAGCTGAGTTTCCAGACTAAGACAGACTAGGAAACGGTACCTAACCATCTGCCTCAGAAATAAATTGACCAGTGAAAGCCTGTGGAACAGCGATGGAACATCGGCTGCGACGGTGCCGGGAGAAGAGCCCCTCTGGATGGAAAGCACTCAAAATGCAGCTGGGGAAGCGCTGCCTCCTGGAGGAGTCCACCTCACTGACTCAGGCGGAGTAAGGCTTTTGGAACCTTCCTTTGCTGGTGTGGTGCAACTCCTAATGAGAGAAGCCACTGCAAACACCCACTGATGAGCAGACTGTGGAATGTCCGACAGCAATCTAGGGAACTTGGCAGTCATCAGAAATGAAAGGGGATACATAAAGAGTGATAATCCTAAGCACGAATGAGCTGAAGTGGATTGGTCCTGGCCATTTTGAATCAGTTATGTGGTCTATTGTGATGGAAATGACAAATTGAACAGAAGCTGTCACATTCATCATCCAAGAGAATATTTCAAGATCTAGCCTGAAGCATACGCTGTCAATGATAGGGCACTATCCATGCTTATAAAAAAGACCATTGGGTCATATTGACTATAACTCAAACTTATGCACCAACCACTAAAACCAATGATGAAGAAATGGAAATTGTTTACCAACCCTTACGGTCTGAAATTGATCAAGCAGGCAGTCAAGTTGCATTGATACTTACTAGTGATTGGAATGCAAAAGTTGGAAACAAAGAAAAAGGGTGGGTAGTTGTAAAATAAGGCCTGGGAGATCGCAAGATAGAATTTGGTAAGACCAATTACTTAATCATTGCAAATAACATTTTTGAACAACTTAAGTGATGACTATCGAGGTGGAGCAGAAAGAATGCACAGGAATAAAATAGATGATATCTGTGGAAGGAGATGATGGAGAAACTCAATGTCATCAGTCAGAATGAGACCCAGGGATCCGTTGTGGAACAGACCACCAATTGTTGTTTACATGCAAGTTGAAGTTGAAGACGAAGAACATTAAAGCAAGTCCATGAGGACCTTGCATAAATCTCACCTGGGTTTAGAGACCATATCAAGTATAGATTTGAGGCATTGAACACTAACGACTGGACACCAGACAAGTTGTGGGACGGCACCAAGGACATTATATGCAGAGAAACAGGTCATTAAAAATACAGGCGAGCGGGGTGAATTTTGACCCATGCAGCAGTCCCTTGTTCTATTCACACACTGCCGCTTAATCTATGTACACGTTTCTCATGAACCCCATGAAGTGTTCTGGAATTCGTGTTCTCAAGGCTATGCATAGTTGGTTATGATCCACACAGCTGAATGCCTTGGCATAGTCAATAAAAGACAAGTAACCTTCTTTCTAGTAGTCTCTGGTTTTGGTCAAGATCCACCTGACGTCAGCAATGATAATTCTTGTTCCACATCCTCTTCTGACTCTGGTCTGAACCTCTGGTGGCCGGTCCCTGTCAATGTCCCAGGGAAGCGTACGGTGTACAATGTACAGTGGAACCGTTGTTGGATGATCTTCAGCAACATTTTACTTGCATGTGATATCAGTGATATTGTTCTATAATCTGAGCATTCTGTTGGGTCACCTTTGTTTGAAATGTGTCCAAATATGTATCTCTTCTAGTCAACTGGACAGATAACTGTCTTCTAAATTTCCTGTATAGACAAGTGTTTCCAGCTTGTTAACACATTTCACTTGAAAATCCCAGGGCCTCATCAGCTTGTTGATCCAACTAGTAAAGTCGAGGAGCAGTGAAAAAGAGGAAGGCCTTCCCAAGGTAGATGGGCGCAGTGGCTTCAGCCATGGGCTCAGGCCTAAGAACAATGGGAGGATGGTGCCGGACAGGGCAGAGTGTCATTCTGTCGTTCATAGGGCTGCTATGAGTCAGAACTGACTCTCAGGGCACCTAGCAACAACATATGCAAATGACACAATCTTGCTTGCTGAAAGGGAGAAGGACTTGGATTACTTACTGATGAAGATCAAGGACCTCAGTCTCCAGTCTTCAACGTAAAGAAAACCCAAATACATTCCAATATGACAAAGGGGAAAGTGTCAGGGCCTAAATGGCAAACACCTGACTTGTGGAAGGCTCCGGAGGACAGCGGGGCCCAAACCCATCTGCAGAGTGCCTAGCCTGATGAAGCCGCTGGCAGATCCCCAAGAGCCACAGGCAAGGGTCTCAAACGGCTTTACTATCAGATAGAGATCATTGTAATCGTGATTATACTGGATCGAACTTGATACTTGGTCAGTTGACCTCCCTCTTGACCCAACCTGAAATTCTTCTAGGTGCAAGCATTTCTTGCTTGTTCCATGACAAAAATTTCTTCCCTGGCCTTTGTAATATTCACGGTGGTCTTTTATTCTTACTCACTATTTGTTTTTATCTATTATTATCATTTTATCCGTACCGCTTTATTTGTTTCTGTTTTTCACTATTTCTGCTGGGTTTTCCAGTTTGCAAAGCACAGGAGTAGAAGCATAGAGATAAAAATTGATGTAAGGGTTTATAGGGGAGGTAGTGGGTGGGAAAATAGGGAGGTGAGGGAATTGGGGAGCAAAGAATGTATGTGGGGGCACTCACTTGAACATGGTGACTGCAAAACTCATTTTAAAAGTGACTTAACTATTGGGGGGTGGAAAAATGTTTTAAAATGTGATCGTGGCTGTACAACTCTTCTGGATATGATGGAACTACTGAGATGTGTGATATGTGGATGAAGTGCCCATAAAACTGTTAGAGAAAGAAAGAGAACCCAAATCCTCAAATATGGACCAATAAACCACATCATGATAAACAGAAAAGATGGAAGCTGCCGAGGAGTTTGTTCTACTTGGACCCAGAGCAAAAATGTCCCTTTGAGACATAAGGTGCACCTGCCTCAAGCACACGTGAAGGCTGGACACTGGATCAGGGCGCTCGGAGGAGAAACGAGGCTCTGCAGGACGCTGTTGGTCAAGGATATTGAAAGTACCTGTCCAGGAGGGTGAGGGGAAGGTGGGGGGAGAAAGAGGGAACCGATCACAATGATCTACATAGAACTCCTTCCCAAGGGGATGGACGACAGAAAAGTGGGTGAAGGAAGACAGCAGTCGGTATAAGACATGAAAAAAAAAAAAGATAAATTATCAAGAGTTCATGAGGGAGGTGTGGGTGGGGGGTGAGCTGACACCGAGGACTCAAGTAGAAAGAAAATGTTTTGAAAATGATGATGGCAACAAATGTACAAGTGTGCTTGACACGATGGATGGATGGATGCATGGATGGGTGGATGGTGATAAGAGCTGTAAGAGTCCCAATAAAATGATTTTAAAAGTAAGAAAGCGAGGATCTGGACTGCCTGCAGAGTGAGCACTCTGTCCAGGATGAAGTCCGCCAGGAGGCTTCTTGGCGATGAGGATGGAAAGGTTTGGTTCCATGGACTTCAGCGGGACCAGTTCCTGCAGAAGGATACCAGACCCGGTACAGCAGAGGGTCAGTGAGAACGAGGACCGTCAACGACATAGATTGACACCGTGGCTGCAACAAAAAGTCCAAGCAGATCCACTGTAAGGATGGTGCATAGTCAGCTAGGGTTAGGGACCGACTCCAGGGCACCTCACAACAAGGAGGAGGCCTGATGGCACAGCAGTTGAGCACTAGCAGCTACTTAGGACAAGGTTGGTGGTTCAAGCCCAGCAGCTCCAGGACCCTCTGCGCCCCTCACAATTATAACCTGGAAACCCCCATTGGGCCACTCGACCCCGGGGGCTCACTGTGAGTCAGCACCACCTCAGCACACCTCACAACCTCAGCTACCCGTCAGATTTCTAGAAGGGGGATCACAGAACAACGAGGAAAAGCATTTCGCATTTGTTACTGCACTTTTGAGGTTGAATTTTTCACATGCGGGCTTTCTTTCTTTTCTCCTTCCTTTATAAATCAACGCCCTCTTCACAATGGGCTTCCACAATTTGCCTGGTACTCTTCCTTGTATTGTAAGAGTGACCTCATACTTACCTGGTAGGGGAGATACCAGGATCACGAAGGTGGTTTTCCCAGGGCGAGGCTCACCCATTGCACTCGGGGTGTGCTGACCCCTGCGATTTCCCCAAATGTGGGGAACTCGACTGCATAATTTGTGGTAGTGGGGGACTGCGTTTGCACTCTCCCCTGGGGGGGAAAAAAAGAGTGACCTCGCCTTTGCCAGGTGATTTTATTCCTCTGTTTTTACCTTCCTGTTTGTTGTGCTGGGTGCGCTGAGTCGGTACTGACTCAATAACAGAGAGTTGGTCTGTGTTTATGCCAGATACAGGCAGGAGTGCCCCATCTCTAGTCACCTAACTGTAGAACCAGTCCATTTTCAGTAGGGTGCTAACCAATGTTCACCCATTTTCAGTAGGGTGCTAACTAAATGACCCAGGTCATTTGGCTCAGCTTCTAAGGGAAAGTTAGCTGTATTGATACGAGGGTCTCCGCTGTGAGTGTGCACTTGGCTGTTGACACATGTGTGCGTGGGGCAGTGTGTGCATGTATATTCACTGGCATGTTTGGGTAACGGCAGGGTTTAACAGCAGGTTTGTTGACAGCTGACTGGCCCTCCTCCTAGAGGAATGTCGGCACCCCCCTACCCTGGGGATGTGGGGAGGGCAGACCAAAGATGCTCCCATAAGCTGAGCCTGACAGACCCCACTGGGGCTGGCCCACCCCCTAGGACGCCTGGAACATCCTCAACTTCCTTATCATCTTTACCTTGGTCCTGTCAACCTTCATTGAGCAACTAAGTGTCAATTTTGTCACCTGCACACTCAGGTGAGCTGGGAGCTCTGGGAGGAGGAGAGGGTTTTGTTTGCCACTGGGAGTGTGGTGGTGGGTTGTTACCAGCTGGTAAGTAGCTCTGGCTTCCCGGGAAGGTGGTGGGTAGTGAGGAGGAGGGATCTGGGAAGGGTTAAGGGGCACCCCTGAGAGGCTTTGCCACAGGGTGCTTCGTCTGGTGCACGTGTGCATGGCGGTGGAGCCCTTGGCCCGTATCATCAATGTTATCCTGCAGTCAGTGCCTGGCATGCTCAATGTCATGGCCCTCATCCTCTTCTTCATGCTGGTCAGTGCTTTCCCCTACCCTTCCTTGAACAGGCCCCCGGGTTCTTGGTGGGGAGGGGGTTTGGAGAAAGGGAGAAGCACGTGGGTCTGAATCCCCTGGATTCCCTTGGCAGGGTTCCCTTGCATGGCGTTGGCATATCCTGTCCCCATGGCCCTTGGGCAATGTCAAAGTCAAGCTCTGGTTTCTTTGCAGGTGTTCTCTGTGTTTGGGGTCACCCTCTTTGGTGCATTCATGCCCCAGCATTTCCAGAACATGAAGGTCGCCTTGTATAGCCTCTTCATCTGCATCACCCAGGATGGTTGGGTGGACATCTTCTTAGACTTCCAGTGAGTGACAGTAGAGGGTCCAATCCCCATCCCAGTGTGGCAGGGAAAGAGTGGGGCCCCTGTGGGGCAGGGAAACTGGCTGGGGGAGGATGAGGGTTCTCAGGGGGAGTGAAGAACTCCTGGTATTTATTGGGAGGAAGATGGCCCAGTATAAGGGGGTGCTTGGCTTTCAATCAGGGGGTGAAAGGAGATGGGCCTCTAGGTTTGTGGTCAACTTTCAGAAGCCCCGCCCCAGGTTTGTGGTCATTTTCAGAAGCCCCGCCCCTCTAGAAACGTCATCCATTCAAAGTCCCACCGCTCACATGTTTGTGGGGACTCCTCCCTTCACGCCAAAGACCTGGGGGGCTAGGCCTTGGACTAGGGAGCAGGTCTGGATGGACGCAGGGCAGACTTCCAATCCACAGTGGAACCCAACAAACTGCCTGGACTCCTAAATTTTAGTGTCTCGTTCATTCATTTTTAGACCTGCTACCCGAGGTCATTTGGGTCATTAAGTCTAAGCCCTACTTTCCAGGCCACTGAAGGGAATGAATCCCTCTGAGTGATGTCTTTTTATCCCTTTCATGTGAATGGAGAAGCCCAGTTGGGGAAGAGCTTCCTCATTCATTATCCATGATGATGTAGGTGGTGGGAAACAAATCACAGGCTGCAGAATAAATGTTAGTGTATGTACTGCCGAAGCAAGCGCAGGCTGCAGAATAGATTGAGACTCTGATCGTCCTCCTAACCACACAACCTTGGGCAAGGCGCTTCCCTTGAGCCTCAGTTTCTTCATCTGTAGACTGGGGATTACAGTGTTAACTATGTCATAGTTTGCTGAATGCTGAGGTTCAATAAATCTGTTCAAATGGGGTCGCCATGAATCGGGTCAGGGCGGACTTGACAGCAGTAACAGCAATGCCAAACTCGAGCCTGGTCCAGAAAGCTCCTACTTCTAGTTCATCTACAGAGTTAGAGAGAGACAGAAGCATCTCAGAAGACTTTTTCTGGGAGTTTTTATAACAAGCTATTAACAGTGGTTAACTCGAGTGGGTTGATATATTTTCCTATGTCCTTTTTATCTGGTCTATGTTATTTTGATAATAAGAAGACCCTACAGTGCTGAGAGATGAAGGTTGATCACGCTGATGTACAAACCGTTCCCTTGCAGGGATGGCTTGAGAACTGGCCCACCAGCAGGTGCTCAGTGATGAGCAGCTGTTGACTGTGACCCCCGGAAGTAGCACATTAGAGCTACACAACAGCCATGAGGCAGACAGGAGCCCTAGCAGGGCTTGGGGTCCTGTCCCCATTTCACAGATGAGGAAACCAGGACTCAAGGGGTCAGGGAGGTGACAGGGTGCCTGCCTGCCATCTCTAGGGCGCCAGCGGAGTATACAATGGAGATTGGGGGTGCCATCTACTTTGCCATCTTCATCACCATTGGTGCCTTCATTGGCATCAACCTGCTGGTTGTCGTGGTGACTACCAACCTGGAGCTAATGATGAAGAAAGAGGATCGAGGGAAGCAGCTGAAGTTGGTCTTCGGTGAGGTGAGCGGGCTGGGCAGAACTGGAGGAAGGAGAAGGGAGTATGTATGGTGTGAATGCCAAATGTAGTGGACGGGAATGTGTGTGTCTGCTTACACACTTCAGGGCAAGTGTGCATTGGCAGAGGCCGGGAGAAAGCCAGCCTGGGCCCTACGGGCAGTACCCCCACCTTGAGGTAAACCCCAAAACTCACGCATTGGGGTTTATGGTAGCTAGGGATTTGCTAGATACATGTTTCTATGGCAACTCAAAACAGAACAGCTGGGTGACCTCGGGTCATTAGCCAGTCTAAGGCCCAATCTCCTCTTGTGTAAAATGGGAATAATAATAGTGCTTGTCCCTCTTAGGGCTATTCGGACTAAATGGACCAATGTGGAGTGCTTACCCCATAGTCAGCACTCAAATGTTAGTTACACTCATATTCATGCATGGGGTCCTCGCTGGGGCCACTTTCTTAAACATGTGAAGGCCTGTGACTAGACTTTAGGAACTTGCTCAGGCTTTTCAGGGGTGGGATTTCAGGGCTGAATTTTCCAAGGGAGTATTTCCCTTGAAAGTGGAGGAAGAGGTCACGTATAGGAGGTGTGGTTTTCACAGCAAAGTGGGGAGGCTAAGATTAGATGGGGCTGAAACTGAGGGACATCAGAACTCCTGGGTCCTGAAGGGACTCACCTCCCTGAACCCAAGCGGGGAGGAGCTGCAGGAGGAGGTACCAGCCTCACCTGTGAGCTCCCTCTCCGCTCCACCACCCCCTTGTCCAGAATGAAGAGGAGAGTACGGACCTGCCACTGGTGCACTGTCTAGTCGCCCGCGGGGAAAAGTCCAGCCACCCCCAGGAGCCTTTGGCGAGGGGCACCCTGTCGAACCTCTCGGAGACCACGTGCGACAACTTTTGTTTGATTCTCGAGGCGATACAGCAGAATTTGAAGCAATACAAGGAGATCCGAGATGAGCTCAACAAGTAGGGGCAGTACTGGGGGGTGCCCCACCTGGAGCCCCCTAAGTCAGGGCTGGGCAGAACTTCAGAGTTATCTGGCCTCATGCCCTCACTAATTCACAAGTCGGACACCCCCACCCCCACCCCGGGGGGGGGGGGGGGGGTCCAGAGAAGTTAAGTGACTTGCCCAGGGTCACCCAGCCTATTGGTGGAAGAGTTAGAATCCACACCCTCCACTTCCCTCCTTCTCACAAGGCAGGGCTGCCGGGGTGGGAGGGCGAGGGTGAGGAGGCAGGTGGACTCCAGAGAAAGGTGGGAGGACTGTCCCTCCCCTCCACTCTGGGGAGCCTCAGGACGCCTGCACTGCCTAACCCCCCCCCCCCCCTCAAGGCTTGTGGACGAAGTACGCTCCATCCGATTCAACCAGGAGCAGCAGGAAGAGATACTGAACCGAGCCATCTCGACAAACCTGCTGGTAGAAAGCGGGCTCTCTGTGGACCTTCAAGACCGCAAACAAGACTTGCTCTCTACGCTCTTAAACATGGAAAAGGTTCTTTCAGTTACTACCCTATCAGGCTTGGCCCTGCCCCCCAAACCCCAGCCCCCCCAACCCCAGCCCAGCCTGTACTCGTTAGTCCAGGTTCCTGTCTGTCTGTCCCACCATCTGGAGTTACTCCCCAATCCCCTGTGCTGCTGGCTAGGAGCCCTCCGGTCAGTACCTGCTCACAGCGACCCCAGGGGCCACCGAAGAGTCACTGCCTAGTCCTGTGCCACCCTCGCAATTGCTCCTGTCTTGGCGTCTCTGGGCCACTCCATCTCTTCCTCGTTTTCCTTAACCACTTGACAGACTCGTGATGTTCTCCCGATAACACGTCGGAAGTCTGTGAGCCAGTCTTGCTAGCCTCACGTCTAAGGAGCGTTCTGGCTGCACTTCTTCCAAGACAGATTTGATCGTTCTTCTGGTAGCCAGAATTCAAATGCACCGATACTTTTTGCAGTCTTCTTGATTCATTGTCCAACTTTCTCATCTATGAGGCTATTGAAAATACCATGACCTGGGTCAGGAGCACCTTGGTCTTCGAAGAGACCTTCTTGTTTTTCAACGCTTTAAAGATGCCTCGTGCAGCAGATTTGCCGCATGCAATATATGTCATTTGATTTCTTGACTGCTGCTTCTATCAGCAATGACTGTAGATCCAAGGCTTGAAATCCATGACAACTTCAGTCTTTTTTCTATTGTTAGCTATTGGTCCAGTTGTAAGGATTTTTGTTTTCTTTATATCCACTTGTATCCGTGCTGAAGGTGGCAATCCTTGATCTTCATCAGCAAGTGCTTCAGGTCCTCCTTACTTTGAGCAAGCAAGGTTGTGTGACCTGCAGATGCCACATTCTTCTTCACCGAATCCAGCTGCTTTGATTATTTGCTCATCATACTGATTGAACAAATATGGTGGAAAAATACAACCCTACACACACACCTTTTCTGACTTTAAACCAGGCATGTTCAAATGGCTGCCTCTTGGTCCATACCCAGGTTCCACCTGAGCAAAATTAAGTCTTCTGGAATTCTCATTCTTCTCAATGTGATCCATAGTTTGTTATGACCCACAGAGCCCATGTTTTTGCCCAGTCAAGTAAACATCTTTCTGCTCTTCTCTGTTTTCAGCCCAGATCCATCTGACATCAGCAATGATAGGTATCCCTGCCTGGTGTTAGGTCCTCTTCTGGATCTGGCTGGGATTTCTGACAGCTTCCTGTCAATGTACTGCTGCAACTATTGTTGGATGATCTTCAGCAAAACGTTACTTGCACGTGATCTTAATTATACCGTTCAATAATTTCTCCACTCTGTCTTCAGATCACTTTCTCTGGAATGGGCTAGATACACATGTCTTCCAGTCACTTGGCCAGGTAACTCTCTTCCAAATTTCTTGGCATAAACTAGTGACAACTTTCAGTGTCTCATCAGCTGTTAAAGTATTTCAATAGGGATCCTGTCAATTCCCGGAGTCTTGCTTTCAGCTCATGCTGTCAGTGCAGCATGGCCTTCTTCCTCAGTATCATTGGTTCTTGCTCAGATATGCCGCTTGTTGACAGAGCTGTATGCTGACCAGTTCTTTTTTGGACCGTGACTCCATGTCTTCCTTCCTCCACTTTTTAAAAAAGCTTTTTATTGTGAATGAGGAGGGGTTTACATTTCAGATAGTCAATTTTGTATACAATTTTTATTGACATTGCTTACAATTTAAAATGCTTATCAAACCTCCCGAATAGGCATTCTCCAGGAAAAAAATGAGGCGTTGTATTCCAGTAAAGAGTTCTCCGAAACCCACAAGAGTAGTTCTACTCTGTCCTATAGGGTCCCTATGAGTCTTAATTTACTACGATGGCAGTGAGTGAGCACTAGAGGAGGCCTGGTGCCATTGTTAGATAAGCATTGGACTGGTAATGGCAAAGTACAAGTTTAAAACCACCAGCTGCTCCAGGGGAGAAGGTTGAGGCTATGTGCCCGGTAACAGCCGTGGAGACTTTATATAAAGTTACCATGTGTTGGGATAGACTCAATGGCAGGGGGTTTTAGTTGATTAGCCGGAAAATTAGTGGCTTGAATCCACCCAGAGGAGACTGGGAAGACAGACCTGACAATCTAGCTTCTGAGAGATAAAAACCTTGAGACGCTTATGAGAAGTTCTACTCTACACACGTGGGTTCGCTGTGAGCAGAAATTGGCTTAAGCACAACTCACAGTAACCACAGTAAAAGCACTAACCCAACAACAGCCCCAAACCCAGCCTTTCCTGGTGCGCCTGGGTCAGTTCCGGGGCAGTGGTATATACTTAGGACAGCTGCCTTCTCCTGGTTCTCCTTCCCAAGGAAGACGCTTCTGTGAAGTTAAAAGACACACCACATCCGTTCCTTTCTTTCCCTGCATCCTGCACTGTCTGGTCGGGAAGGAATCACCTGGAACCTTGTAAATGAAATGCATGACTGTCCACAGACTGGGCTTCTAGGCTGGGGGGTGGGGGGGCAGTGCAAGTTGTTGTGGGTGTTTGGTCAGCGCCAACTCACAGCGGTCCAATGTGCAAGGAATGTAACACGGCCCAGTCCTGCAGCATCCTCACAATTTTTGTTTTGAGCCCATTGTTGCAGCCACTGTATCAATCCATCTCAGCGAGTGACTTCTCTTACGTTTCCAATGTCCTTCTGCAGGCACTAGTCTGTCCTGGTAACATATCCAAAGACAGGTGGAGGCTGCCATCCTCACTCTAAGGAGCATTCTGGTTGTGTAGCTCGGGTCAGGTGCCCCTTAGTCCTCAAAGTGACACCTATGCTCTCACCACTTTAAGGAGGTCTTTGGCATCAGATTTAACCAGTGCAGCACATCATTTGATTTCTGGACTGCTACTTCCATAAGCATTGATTGTGGACCCAAGTAAAAGGGAATCTTGAACACCTTCATTGTTCTCCATTTGTCATTCTCCATTTATCAAGATATTTTCTATTGGGCTGGTTGTGAGGATTTGATTTTCTTTACATTGAATCCTCTTTGCTTACAACAAGCAAGGGCGTGTTATCTGCACGTTGCAGTTGTTAGCAAAGCTTTCTCCGATCCTGGGGTCAAGTCTTTATTCAGTCCAGTTTCTTCCACTATTTGCTCACTGTACAGATTGAATAAGGACAGTGAAAGAATACAACCCTAATATACATTTTTCATCTTCTTTTTAAAAAAATAATTTTAATCATTTTATTGGGGGCTCTTACAGCTCTTATAACAATCCATACATCAATTGTATCAAGCACATTTGTACATATGTTGCCATCAGCATTTCCAAAATGTTTTCTTTCTACTTGATGAGCCCTTGGTATCAGCTCCTCTTTTTCCCCTCCTTCCCCGATGTCTTCTGCTTTTCAACCCATGCAGATCCCTTTGTTCTCGTTAAATAACTCCCTGCTTGTCTACGTAAAGATTCCACATGAGAACTTAACATTTAAGTATTCTGGAATTTCCATTCTCTGCAATATTATCCATTGTTTTGTTTTATTTTTGCTTTTCTTTTTTTAAAAATTGTGAATCCAGTGGGGGTTACATTTCATACCATCAACTCAGCACATAGTTTGTTATAGTCCACACAGGTGAATGCCTTTGACTAGTTCATAATAAACAAGTAAACACCTTTCTACTGTTCTCTGCTTTCAGCCGAGGTCTGTCTGACGACAGCAGTGACACCCTGGTTCCAGTCTTCTTTAGAATAGGACTTGACTTTCTAGAAGCTAGCTTTTGTTATTATTATTATTACCTTCAGAGAAATTTTACTTGTATGTGATATTAATGATGATGTTTCATAATTTCCACATTCTGTTGAATCACCTTTATTTGGGCACAAATATGGATCTTTTCCAATTGGTTGAGCAGGGAACTGTCTTCCGTGTACTAGTGAGTTCCACTGTCGCATCAGTATTTAAAATCATTTCAATTAAAATTCATTAATTCCTGAAGCTTTGTTTTTCACGAATGCCTTCTTTCAATATAATTAAATTTCTTCCTTTCACATCATTGATTCTTGATCATGTGCTACCTCTTAAAATGGTTGAATGTTGACCAATTTTTGGTAGGGACTACCATATTCCTTCCATCATCATCTTTTAAAAACAATTTATCGTCAATTAGGTGAAGGTTTAAAGAGCATTAATTTTACATTGAACAACCCATCAAACCTCTCAGTGTCTGGCCTGTGGCCATCATTTTTGGTCCACTTCCCTTGCACCCAAGTGAAGCCCTGTCTACCCTCTAGCCTGTTACTTCCCTGCCTTGCCTTTTCCTCTCGCCCCTGCTATAACCATCAGTCTGTTTCTTTCGATGTGAAAACTTTTCTTGACTCTGTAATAGTAGCTTCATACAAATGTGTCTTTTTGTGCTTGCCTAGTTCATTCAGCATGGTGTCCTCCAGATTTACCCATGTTATTGGGCGTTGTGCAGATTCGTTGTTATTCTTTGACTTTACACAGTATTCCATTGTGTGTAGGTACCGAAGTTTGTTTCTCCATCCACTGATGGGCAATTAGGTTGTTTCTATCTAGTTGCTCTTGTCAATAGTGCTGAATGAATAATGTGTGCATACTTTTATTTGTGCTTTGATTCTTATTTCTTTAGGATCTATACCAAGTAGAGGAACTGCTGAGACATATGGTATCTAGTGCTAATATTTGAGGAAGCGCCAGCCACTTCCACAGTGGCCATACAATTTTGCAATCCCACCAGTACGGTACGAGGGTCCAGTCTCTGCACACGCTCCGCAGCGTTTGTGTGCTGTTGTTGTTTGTTTCTTAGTGGGGTGGTTTGTTGTTTTGATTTGCATCTCTCAAAGGGCCAAGGACAATGAGCATTTCTTCATGTTTGTTGACTGCCTAAATGTCTTCCTTGGAGGACTGTGGATGCATCTTTTTTCTTGTTGAGGTGTTGAAGTTTTCTATAGATTTTACAAATGAACCCTTTGTCTGGCTTGGCATTGTCAATCTCCCCCCACCCGTCTATAGGCTCTCTTTTTATTCATTTAATGAAGTCTTTTGATGCACATAAGTGTCTTATTTTCAAGAGGTGCCAAGCTTCTATTTTGTCTTCTTCTGCATGTGCTTTGTGTTATGTTTCATAGCGTGTTCAGGCCATGTATTTGGACCCCTAAGTTTGTCCATATTTTTCATTGATGAAAATTTTCATTATAGTTCTAGGACTTACATTTAAATCTTTAATCCATCTCGGGCTCGTTTTTTGTGTATCAAGTGAGGTATGGGTCTGGTTTCTTTCCTCTGCAGATGTAAATCTAGTTTTACCAGCACCATTTGTTCAAGAGATGATCTCCTTCCCATTTACTGTGTTTTCGCCCTTTGTCAAAATTCAGTCGCCTGTCATTGGAGGGATGGACTTCTCAGTTCTCAGTTCGGTTCCATTGGTCTTGGTACTTAATGTTGTACCAGCACCGGCTCTTTCCCTGCTGTGATGACGTAGTTGGTTTGAGATTGGGAAGTGAGAGGCCTCTTACTTTGTGGTTCTTTAAGTAACACTTCACTTATCCTCAGTCTTTCTATCCATGAGTATCATATATCCTTACAGTGATGTAGGTCTCTTGCTCGCTCGCTCTCTTTTTTCCTTGTAGTATTGTTGTATAGTTTTCATGTATAAGTCTTTTGCTTCTTTGGTTAGATTTTTCCCTATTTAATCTTTTGGGTGTCTAATGTAAATGGTATAGTGTTCCTTATTTCCTTTTCAGAAATCATTTTTTAATATATAGAAACTTGACTGAATTTCCTTTTTTCTTTTTAAATCATTTTATTAGGGGCCATACAACTCTTATCACAATCCATACATACATCA
>NW_022111357.1:18849922-18850776 GCF_000313985.2 Echinops telfairi | reverse complement strand
AAAACAACACCAACAAACCAATGACAAAAAACAAAAACAAACCAGAACACAGGAAACAAAAGCTTGTAGTTAGTTAAAGGACTGTTTGTTGGCCTTTAGGAGTGTTTTCCATTTCAGTCTGTTTTCCAGTGGAGTCTGTTGGGGCGCCAAGCCTTGACCCCAAAGTCTATTTTTGTTATTCCCTGGGGACTTTGTAGCTCTGTTCCCCTTGCTGTTGTGTTGCACACCCTTAATGTTTTGCCTCAGTGTGGGGGATCAGATGAGGCAGAATTCCCTCACTGTGTCTCCAGTGTTGTCCCTTGTAGGGCTATGGGTCAGTGAGGGATGTCTTGTCTCGTAGTGGGGCCAGTCATGTGGTTTTCTCTGAGGATTGGCTGCTCTGAGCGGGAATATGGTCCTCAAGGCTTGGTGGGTCAGGATGGGCTCCCCTCTCTCTTGCTCCCTCTTCATTTGCTCCCGTGTGCTCTGATCAGACATGTCCTCTCTCGGAGCTGCAGATTCAGTGCTGTCCTCTGAAATAAATTCTTCTGTGGGGAGGGGCAGGTGTCCATATAGTGGGGATTGGGGCTGACCCCTAAAACTTGACTGAATTTGCAATGTTGATCTTGTACCCGATCTTGTTGCTGACTCTCAATTAGTTTCAACAATTGTATTGTTCCCTTTCAGAAAGGAAATGTTTTCAGTTCCTTTCTATTGATCACGATTTTAGCTGTCGGCTTTGCTTATATGCCCTTTATTATGTTGAGGAATTTTCCTTCTATTCCTAGTTTGTTGATTGTTTTTATCAGGAACAGGTATTAGACTTTTTCAAATGCCTTTCTGCATCAATTGATATGATCATATAGCTCTTTTAT
>NW_022111357.1:18848482-18849822 GCF_000313985.2 Echinops telfairi | reverse complement strand
ACCTATAATTTTCCATTCTGATAATATTTTTGCTTGGTTTTGGTATCAGGGTTATACTGATTTCATAAAATAAATTCAAGAGTTCTGCCTGCCCCCACCCCCACCCCGCCTCCTAGATTCTTGAATAGTTTAAGAAGAATTGGTGTCAGCTCTTTTCTGAACGTTTAGTAGATCTCACCAGTGAGGTCATCTGGTCCTGGACTTTTGGTTGCTGGAGTTTTTAAATGACCGATCGTTACGCATCTGTTCAGGCCTTTGACATCAGCCCATGTTAGTTCAGGTAAACAGTGTATTTCTTAAAAACACAACAACAAAAATTGTAGGGTTTTTAATTTGTTGGCGCATAGTCCTTTATAATATTGTTATTATACTTTTTTATTTCACTTCGTTCTGCTGTGATGTTGCTCGTTTTTCCCCGTTTCTTTTTCTCATTCCTGATATGTGCTGCTCTTCCTTTTCCTTTGTTAGATTTGTCAACTTTGTTAACCAACTTCTTGTTGATTCTTTCTTTTGTTTTCATGTTTTCTGATGAATTTATTTCAGCTCTAACCTTTATTTCTCTTTATTTTGGTGGCTGTAGGCTTATTTTGCCACTCTTTTTCTAATTCTTGGTGATGTTGCTTAAGGTGTTGATTTTGGTTCTTTATTCTATTTTTTTTTTCCTATGTGTATGGTTTTCGCTGTGAATTGTCCTCTGAATGCTGTTTTTGCTGTTTCCCAATGGTTTGGGTATGTTTGATTTTTATTGTCTTTTGTTTCAAAGGAGTTAAAATTTCCATTCTTCATTTCTTCAATTACTTAGTTGTTCTTAAGCAGAGGGTTGTTCAATTTCCATGTATTCCCCCTTGATCTTTCTATTGTTGATTTTTCATTTTTATTATATTGTGATCTGAGAAAATGCCTTATAATAAATATCTCAATTTAAAAAATTTTTGAGGCTGATTTTGGCAGCTTAACATATTGTATATTTGGAGAATGTTCCATTTGTCGGGAAAGAATGTGTCTTGTGTGGTTGGGTGGGGTAATCTGTGTGTGTCTAAGAGGTCCACTTGGTCATGGTTGCTTCGTTCCTCTGTGTCTTTGCTGAGTTTTCTTTGTAGTTGTCTGTCCTCCACCAGGAGTGGTGGATTGCAGTCTCCTGCTGTGACTGTAGAGTTGTCGGTCTCTCTCTGTAGCTCTGTAAGAGATGGATTCATGCAATTTGAAGCTTTTCCCTTTTGTGACTATGCCCTTTTGTTCAATTAACCCTTTAACCATCATATAGTGCCCTTTTTTATTTCTTCTGTGGGATTTTGCCTTAAACTCGATCTCATCAGATATTCATACTGCCACTCCTGCTA
>NW_022111357.1:18822901-18847627 GCF_000313985.2 Echinops telfairi | reverse complement strand
CAATTGTGTAAAGCACATTTGTACATTCATTGCCCTCATCATTCTCAAAACATTTGCTCTCCACTTAAGCCCCTGGCATCAGGACCTCATTTTTCCCCTTCCCTCATGAGCCCTTGATAATTTCTAAATTATTATTTTGTCATATCTTGCCCTGTCCGACGTCTCCCTTCACACACTCTTCTGTCTTCTTATATGCTCTGCTACTTTCTGTCTCTTGATTGGTGCATTTAATCTACTTACATTTAGTGTCATTATCTATGGGTATGAATTTATTGCTATCATTCTGCTGTACATAGTTTTTTGTGTATATAGTACTGTTAGTTTGTTTCTTGTAATTTTTTGAGCTGAGTTAATTTTGTTAATGGGTTTTCTTGTAATTCTTTTCCTTGCTATTGCCTTAGTACTTACTGAGTATTTATTATTTTCCTCTTTTATATTTTGATGAATCTTATCTATTTTCATTAAGGTAACTTTATTTATTCATTTATTCCAAGGTTTCAAAAAGTCTCTGTTCTATACTGAAATTTACTTGGCTTCTCCATTTGAAACTCTGTGTCTATGTCACTCCCTCTACTTACTTTGCAATTGTTTTCATTGTAAATTGACAGCTCTCTTCCAGATTTTCAGTCTGGTGTGTTTTCCTTTGGCTATTTCTATACGTTTCTGACAAGTCACCTGTCTGCTGCTTCTCTGGGTGTGAGTTTCCCGCCTTTCTCTCAGTTACCACTCCCTTCATGTGCCCACGCTTTTCTCAAAGACCTGGGGCCCAGGACTGTCAGTCATATCTGTTCTCTCATCTTTTGTAGCGAGTCTGTAGGGTGTGTCTGTCTAGTCTGCCAGCTTGCTGTCAGTCCCTCCCATCTTCTTTTGATGTTTCCTGCATCACTGAGTATTTTACCCATAGAATTCTATAATCCTTTCATATTACCACTAACTTGAGACTTGAATTTTTTTTTTCTTCAGTTCTCTCATCTTGAGGCCTGTTGAGTGGGTTCTCCCTCTTTGGTTTTCTAATTCCAGGTGTTTGCAGGTTTCATTATAATGTTTTACTCTGTCATCCCAAACTGTCTCTTGAAATTTTCTGTTCCGCTTCTACGGCACCCTTCCTTCCATTCACTTTCACCACATTCAAGAGCGGGTTTCAGAGGCTCTTCCGACATTCACTTCGGTCTTTTCTTCCTTTCCTCTCTTTTTAACGACGCTGACTATTCTTGGTGTCATCTCAGGAGTGATCTGGTCTCCCATCGACAAGTGTTCAATAAGTCCAGTCTCCTTCTGAGACGACCTCTAAATCCAAGCAAGGTACACTCGAGCCTGTATTTCGGCTCTCATGGATTTGTTTTAATTTTCTTCAACTTCAACCTGAACTTGCATATGAGCAATACGTTGATAATCTGTTTCACAATTGACCCCTGGCCTTGTTTTGACTGATGGTATTGAGCTTCTCTATAATCTCTTGCCACAGATGTTGGCTGGCAAGAGTCAGAGATAGGAAGGACTTCTTTGGGAGCCTGTGGGGTTGAAGGGTGGGAGTAAGGGAGAGCCCGACATGTCAGGGTAGGTAATTGATGAGAAAACCTCTTGGTTTGCAGGTTCAGGAGTCCAGTACAAATATATTATTTGTGAAACGGAAGAGCGTCATCCACTGAGAAGGCAGGATGGGAGCCAAGGAGTTTGCACACAAATACACAGATGCTGTATCTTCCTGCATGGGTTGGCACAGCCTGGCTTGAGCTCATCTCCTCCCTTGGATGGCCTTACACCTAGGCAGAAAGGCTTGGGACCGTAAAGGTGGCAGCATGTCCAGGGCCTGTGTCTGTGAGCCTCAGGCCCAGAGGAGCCAAGGTGAAGGAGGAAGCTGAATGTGCGTGGAAGTCATAGATTGAAGGAGGTTGCTGGCCAAGGCAGCCAAGATTTGGCATAAGCACGGGCAGCCCTGGCGTTCTGCTCTGGCCTCGAGGTGAGCGGAGACTGAGCATGCCCTAGCACCTGGAGAAGAAAGGCGAGGTTGGTGCGGCCAGGAATCTGTGTATCGACAATAAAGTTTTGTGTTGAGATCAGTGCACTTGACTGGAAGTATCCCTCTACCCTCTTGGGACAACCCTGCCCCAGACTGCTGAAGGAGACAGATCCTTCCCCTCAAACTCTGTCTGATGGAAGCGTCCTTGCCTGCATTCAAGACCTTCAGCCAAAGGGGAAAGAGAATCCATACCTTTGGAAATTTCTCACTTAATGCTAGAGATATCGTTTCTGCTGTAGGCATCCTAAATTGTGGGAGGGCATGGTTAGGTCTTCATGGTTAGGAGCCTCTGTCTGATGATGGAGACACGGCCATACCTTCTCTCTCTTCCTGCCTAAAGGTGGAGACTGGTTCTAGTCTATAAGGGTTACCGTTGACCAGTTCACACAGGCAGTCCACTCCATCTTGCAGCAAAGGGTGGGCCTTGAGGGCTTAGTAAAGGAGAGAGGTACTGAGACTTGCTGGAGGAAAGTCGGAGGGTTCCAGTGAATGAAGTCTGGCAGAGAACTCAGGATCTGTGAAGTCTAATTTGGACCTTCGTCCCAAAGGCCACTGAGAGCCACCGCGGGCTACTGAGCTAGACAACGAAGAACGTTGTCAAGCCTGAGGCAGTTATGAGTAGTGATAGCAAGAACTGGCTCAGGAAATAAGAGACCTGGATCCTGGTACTTGGGCAAGTGACTGGGCCTCATTTTCCCCATCTGTACAATGAGGAGAGGGTGAGCTGGCTCTCTAGCTCTATTATCAAATCATCAGCTTTTAGTTCAGGAGGTGGGGGGGGCCATTGGAAAAAGCCATGTCACCCAATACCCAGATTCTCAGGTGTTGAGTGGGAGGAAGGCTGAAAGGCTCAGAGTTCTGCTGAGCTATTTAGCAAAGGTTGCCAATTAAGGGACTTGGGGAAATTCACCACTTGGAATGGGAATCCCTAGACACCCACTGATTACAGTTGATGGGAAACTCTACCCTCCATCCTCCTCCTCGTATCAGTATTGGTTGAACAACTCACCTGGGGCCTGCAGAGAAGAAATCTGGACATGTGAGAGTGGGCGCCAGGGTGGGGGCATCCAGCCAGCAGGTGAGAGGTGGCATTGAGAGCCAGCAGTGCCTCACTGTCTTAGAGCCACGTCTGTTCCCCTATCCTGGGCCAGGCCCCCTTCCAGAATATTCTTGGACCATCGGTCAGCAGAGCCATGGGCAGCCAGTGGCGTTTGCTGCTGCTGCTGCTGCTATTTAATGGGGATGGAAACTTCAACCTGCGTGGTGAGTATCCACATATGCTCTTCTTTCCTTTCTTCTCTGGGGCCCTCACAGACATTCTTCTGGCTGGCTGGAACGTGGGGAGTAGGTGGTAGAAGATCTTATAATGTGAGCACAGCTCTCCACAACTGTCCTTCAAGGAGTTGCCGTCCATTAATTTCTTCCTGGATGCTGTCTGTCATGCCCCCGCCTGCCTTTCTAATTGGACCAGGCTCATAGTTTAGGATTTCGGCAGGCTCCTCCTCTCTCAAGCTGGATAGATCTGGGGACCCAGCAACTTGGATCCCTGATGCCCTTTCCGGCTCTTCTCCAAAAAGGAGCAAGCCCTAGTCCCAACCTCACGGAGCCGGAGCTCGGTGTGCAGCCCTGGGGCCTGCGCTCCTGGTGGAGTAGCAGGACTCTACTTGGAAGTAGCAGGTGATTGTGCAGCTGATCACCCTCATGAGTCTGGGACTTTTACCAGAGACAGAAGCAGCCTTGATAAAGCATCCAGGAAGCAGGTGACAATTTTGGAAACAGGAGCAGGAGGGGAGAAGAGCAGGTTTGACGTACAATAGCAGGTTCTACTCAGGGAGCATCTACTCTGCTCAGCGCTGCACTGTGAGCTCCATGTGCCTTCTCGCAACATCGAACCCTCCTGACTGTGTAGAGAGGTGAGTCCGATGATCAGTCGTGTCTCACACAGAGAGCTGCAGTTCTAGTCTTATTCTGATTTCAGAATCCACATTTCTGTTGCTTCCCATGGGGAAACCTCAATATCAGAAAGGTACCGACTGCAATATCCTTCCAATCAAAATCCCTAAAGCTTTTTTGTGAACATTGACAAAGTAAGCCTAGTACACATAAGGAAGAACAAAAGTCCAACCGTGGCCAAGGTCATTTTGAAGAACAAGAATGGAGGCTGTCTACCTGAGACTGAACTTTGCTACAAAATAACAATAAGAGAGTGGTAGTGTTGGTGTTGCTACACACAGGAACCAATGGAACAAGAGAGCATAGAAATTGTTCTACAAACATGAGGAAAATTTATAGATGCCAAGTGGCATGACAAATGAGTTGTGAGCGGATAGACGGTTCCGTAAGGGAACCACGTGATAAAATGAATAAAATCCCATTCAAGAGAAACAGCTCTGCCTCAAACAAAAAGTTGAGAACTCTGTAGGAAGACATCTGTTTATTTCAGCCTGGACCCTAACTGCAAACAGACCTGTGGACCTCTATAGCTTACAGTAGTCCTCCAATATTGAGCTCTGCAGAAGGGTGCGGAGGCTCTGAGGGGCGGATTTCCTCAAGATCACACAGAAAGTCAGAAACGAGCCAGCTCCAGAGCCTACATCCCCTGTCCCTCCCAGGCAGCTCAGAAAGCTTGCCCCCTGGGGCTGCTTAGCTCTGCACAGGCTGGGAAAAGCGGGTGTGTGAGGAGGGTAGGTACCAGGAGGTGGGTACAGTTGCGGGCAATGGTAAGTCCCTTTTCAGAGCTAGCTTGTGGGAAGGATGAACCCATCACCTGGGGTGCATCCGCTTGTTTTCTGAATCAGCCCTTTGGCAACAGCCAAGGATGCAATGGCAGAAGACCAGGTGTCGACCAATTTCTGCTTATTGCCCAAGGGAAGGGGGAAGGTTTCTAAGGGATCCAGCTCAGCAGCGCTGCTGTGGGCTTTCTCTCTAGACTCGAGAGAGAGCGGCAGGTTCCACCACGGGTACAAAATGATGTTTCTGTGAAGCAGTATGCAATCGTAGGGACCCAAACAAAGGGCTTTGAGGTCTGTCAGATTCCATTTCAGGGTCACTACTTCCTGGCTTTGTGCTTTTGGACAGATATCTTCTGAGCTTCAGTTTCTATATTGGTTACATAGAAATACTATGAGGGAGCTTCAAAAAGTTCATGAAAAGCTTCAGTTGGTTGTAAGGATTCAATGAGCCCAGTGTGTGCATATTGGAATGGCACCTTACTGGAGCATAGTGAGAATTTCACATTGTCCAAAAGAACCACTTTTGCAACAGATTAATCCATTACTTGCAAGAAGGAGGCACATTGTACCCAAAAAATGTTATATAAGAATCCAAAACAGTAGGAAACTTGCATCAAAAAAGGATGCCAAGATAATAATGCTGAAAAAAAATTTAAAAAAAGATAATAATGCTGTAATAGAATTACCATATGCCATATGGAGCTGATTTGTACTATTTCTCCCATAAAACAATAATGTTTCTAAAATGGACCAGAGACATATGTAAACCATAGATCTATGAATGTGTTTTGAACTCACACTTAATCATAGTCCTAAGGTAAGAACAATTAGTTCTTATGCTGCAGTCCTTCTCGTTACTCGCCTTCATGAAGAGACCACTGAGAATGCGAGTGCTATAGCTCAGGGTGGAGAAGAGAGCAGATGGAGCCCAGGACAGAAAGAATAGTGTCTGGGCCCTTGAAAGCTTGCCTTTAAAAAAGCAGCCATCTAAGTTAGATGTCAGCTAAGTCCACACAGTAGAAGCACATCAGCCTGTGTGAGCCAAAGATTGTAAATAATAAAATCCAAAACAAGAGGCGGGAACTGGATTAGGTCTTAAATTCTGAGCACCTGATTTGCAGAAGGCTATGGATGACAGTGAAAGCCCAAAATCCATCTGTAGCATTCCCATGTGGATTAAGTCTCTGGAGAATCCCCTCTGACAGTTGGCCAAGGATGTGAATAACCTTGCTATATTGGAAAGTGAACTAATGCTTAGGTTAAAATTTAACATCATTTGTTCTCCCTTCTGACCCACTTAAAATGTGTTCCAGTTTTTATTATTGTCTGCTTTCTTTTGAATTGAGGTTTTTTCTGTGTTTTATTTTGTTGTTATTATTGGGTTGACTTGCTGTTGGTGTTTTTCTTTATATGAAGTCCAAGATAGGTAAATCTATAGCAACAGTAAATGGACCTATGTTTCTTGGGAGCATGACAGGAGAGGTTGGGGGCAAATGGGGAGCTCATAACAATGAGTAAAATCAAACAGTGATTTTAATATGTTTAAACAATTGAATGGCCTGTGAATTACACATCAATAAAGCTGTTACATTTTTTAATTGTTAAAATTAAATTGAAAGCAAACTAACAAAAAGGCACCAAGAAACCAAAGGTGAACAAAGATTGATTGGCTTTGCTGACTCTCGTTGTTTCTAGAGCAGTCATTAATGTAATGAGACATAGTTGCCTGCACTAGTGTTCTCACTTCCTTGAAGGAGTCAGTTGAAATGTGAAGTCTATTAGGTTAAATGCATATATGATGGGATTCTACTGTAAAATTATTAGCACAGAACTGGAACAAAAATGACGGTAAGTCGGTAATCACATAGTTGTTGTTGACATTTGTATTGGATCATCCAGAAAGGATACTTGGCGGAGTTGAGCTTCTGAAAAGAACTATGGTTTGTTGGAGGAAGCAGGCTTACTGTTTGTTGATTTGTTTTTACAGGCAGTGTTACCACCTGGGGAGTTAGGTCAGATACAGCACCTTTCACAAAAGGTTCTATGCCTAACAGTCTAGGAACCTCATCTACTACTCCAGCTCTGGCCCCCAATGGGAGCGCCTGTGTCTTTGGATGGTCATGTAGCACTCCATCAGAGACCACCGTGATATCAACATTTGACTTCCAAAACAGTACACCTTCAGCCCCTCTTTCTACTGCATCCCCAACCAATAGGAGCACTACTGGGTCCCCTGGGCAGACAGCCCAAGGACATGGGCCTCAGAAAAGGGAATTCTATACAACTGTGATCACACCCTCCAAGGGCACACCACCACCCAGCATGGCCACTTCACCTGAGATGCCCAAAGAGAACCACACCACTTCAGGTATAGCCCCACTAGTACCAAATACCACAGTCAACACAAAAGAACCACCGAGGTCCACTGACTCAGAGAAGTTCACTGCCACCCCCGCCTCAACAGCATTAAACACAGCATGCAGAGGCCTGGCATCGTCAGGGTCCACGAGAAGCACAGTCTCTGAAGAGTCCGCTCCAACCACGCTGACCATGAGCAAGGACATGAAAGAATCGGTAACGACAGCAACCAGTGCTGAGGCCACTGCCATTAGCTCCGCCCCCCTCGAGGCCACTGCAGTTAGCTCCGCCCCCCTTGGGGCCACCAGGACAGGGTCTGGGGAAGGAGAAACTATGACTGCACCCTTAGTCCGAACAACGGTCTTCCCAGGGAAGAACACGAATCCCACCCCCCTGATGAGCACGCTGTCTCAAACACATCCCCACACAGTCACGTACACACATTCTCATCCCGAGGAATCACTCCCTAGTGCTGCCACCATTATGATCCGGTTGCCTGAGACAACAGCTCCTCGTTGGACAGTCTTCTTCCCCAGCATCTCAGAGACGACAACATCTTCTGCTATGGCTGGGGCCAGTCAAGCTCCCACTAACGACAACCAGAGCAGTGGTCCTGGGGCTGGCTCTTGTGCTTTGGATGAGTATCCAGCCAGTGGGGAAGGCTGCAGGTGCAGTGCTCACTACTACGACCATGCAGGTAAGTCTGAGGGTCTCCTCTGCGTAAACCAAAGATGTGGAAGCCAGACAGAGTGAGCATTGTAATGCTGAAAGGTCTAGAGGAATGTGTAGTCAAAGAACATGGGGAGGTTTGGTGTGGTCTGGTCAGGCGTTGGCATCCACGGAGTCCATCTGAGGTAGAGATCATCTCTAGTGAGAGAACAGATAGCTGGGTATACAAGCTGGGAAGGATGACCAATCCATCAATCCTCACCCCTCAGGACTCCAGCCACTGGTCAGAAATGATGTCCTCGTGGAGGAAGGAAAGGCTAATCTACCAACCAACAGCATTCTTGGTCCAGAAGAGGCCTAGAGTGGATGAAAGCTGAGGCAAAAGTTGGGTCAGGCCAATGTGGCAACCATAGAGGAAGGCTGAGTTCACAGTCTCCCAAGCACTGCAGGGAAACCTACTAGGCCTACCCTCATGCAGGGCTGGAGCTGAGTCCTGGCACTGGAGAGATGATGGTAACTCCCAACATGTGGCATTCACAGTCAAAGGGACTCTAAGCCCTCAAGCCATTTAAGTGTTGGGAGAATCATAGCGTGGTAACCACTATACCATAGCTTCATAGAGGCCATTTAAGCGGTTTTGTTTTGTTCTGTTGTTCTGTTGTTGGCTTATTTGTTTTTTTTACTGCTATTTAAAATATGTGTGTGTGAGATTGCCATGTGTAAGAAAAAAACTCTGCTTTCTTATGACTATCGTAATATTTATGGTCAAAGTGAACATTTAACACCATTAAATATGATTCTTAATTAACTCATTTTATTTTATTTATTTATTTTTTAATTAGCTCATTTTAAAACAATGTTGTAGGTTTAAACAGTCTAAGCACTGCGACCAAGCCTGTTCTATTTAAGTGGTCGGGCTCCTTGCTCCCATAGTTGGGTGCTGTGGGTCTAGTCTGACTAATGGCCACCATGTCACAGAGGAGAACTGTTCTGTAGGATGGTCTTGGCTATTGTCTTTTGTTGCTGCTGCGATTGTTAAGACTCAACAAACCATACTACAGGTACGAATCTTTCTACAGGTATAGACCAGTGATGTTGGTGACACTTTTCAATCATGCAACCTTTTCACCATCTTTCATGTGAATGGAGTTGTTCCTCCTCTATTCACACAAACGCAGTGTCCCCTAAGATTCCCGTCTTACCTTTGAATGTGCTGTTGTCACTCTAATGCCATAGCTATTCAAAGAGCACAGTGCTCAAGGCAGACACGACTAGTTCAGCTAAACTGTTGTTTGGTTTAAGAGATTTCAGAGGATCTTTTTCATTCAAGATGCAAAGGCAATGGGTTCAGGGATTTCAACCAGCCTCAATGACTCCAGAAAGTTTGGAGTCCAGGAACATTTGAAGTCCCGGTCTGCATTTCCCCTAGTGGATCAGGATTCTTCTATGGAATTGTTGATCACCATCTTTGGCAATGGTCGCTGAGCACCATCCCGTCCTTCTAGTCTCATGCCAAGGGAGACCGTTGTTTATGGAAACATCCTGCCACATCCTACTTCTTAGGAGCAGCTGGTCGGCTCAGCCACTAATCTTTTGATTAGCAGCCCAAGCACTTACCCACCTGACAATCAGAGGACTCCTGTACTACCACCTGTTGTTAGGTGCCATAGGGTTGATTCCAACTGGTCGTGAGCCTATGTACAACGGACCTTGTGAGCCTATGTACAACAGACTGAAGCACTGCCCGGTCCTGTGCCACCCGTATGATCATTGTTCTATTTGAGCCCATTGTTGCAGCCAATCATTAAGGGGCCTCCTCTTTTTCACCCACCCACCCTTTTGCCGTCCTTTTCCAGGGACTGGGCTTTCCTGATTACATGTCCAAAACACATGAGGCAATGTCTCGCCACCCTCGATTCTAAGGAGTATTCTGATTGCACTTCTTTTAAGACAAATTTGTTTGTTCTTCGGGAAGTGCTCAGCACTTACATCCACCTGAGGCCCCTCGAAAACTCCCAAGGGCCAGGACACCTGTTTAGAATGGGAAGCGTGAGGTCACACAGAAGACTGTGACTCTCTCAAATGAATCTCTCAAAAAATAATTTTGCCAGAACAGAAACAGAAAGTCACTACCTGAGGTAGCTAAGGGAAAATAGAAGACTTTATGTTCAGGCTGGAAGGGTCTCTCATAGAGGCCAAAGGCGAGTCCAACCAGATCCCCTAGGGACTAGACTAGACTTGGAAGTGGGGACTTGGCAGGAATCAGAAAGATGCCACTCTCCTTTCAGTCTCACATCTTCCCTGCCACACCCACGTTGTTCTTCCCTCTACAACGCACCTTTTTCGGCCCTTGACCCACATGGCAGAAAACGGTTGCCTGACAACTCGCCTGGAAAATAAATTCTGGCTCTTGTCTTCCTGCAGAATTGTCCAATGTGACAGTAGCCCTACACTGCCGGCCACAGGAAATCGAGATGGTCCTGAGCCGCTGCTTCCTGACGACTCATCACTGGGTCCTGAGGGAAGGTGCCTTGTCAGGATGCCCTAACGTCAGCAGGATAGAGCAAGGCCGCCGGGGCCAAGCCTTTCTGGTGTCAAAGAAGGAAGACACTTGTGGACTCCACCTCTCTGTAAGCAAGCTAGGAGGGAGGGGCCTTCCCATGGGAAAGGGTTGGCATATGTATGGGAGGGGCTGGGAAGGGGATGGTTTTCTTTCCACCCGATGGAGGAATTCTCCAGAATGAAGTCAAGCCTTAGCCTTTAAACCAAAAGGAAAATCCACTGCCAGGGAATCAATTCTAACTCATAACGACCCTAAAACCAAGCAGAACGAATGGGATTCTAACACAATAACTCTATGGAAGCAGACTGCCGTGTTGTTCTCCCGTGGAGTGGCTAGGGAGTTCAAGCCATCGATCATTCGATTAGCCATCAGGGGTTTTCATCACTCTACGCCCAGGCTTCTGCTATCGGAGCCACCTTTTTCCTAGAGTTCCCTCACACAGTTGACCTTGATCAGACTGGGATAGTAGTTTCCAAACTGTTGCCAGCCATGGAATCTTTTAGAATAAAAACAACCATAACTGTAAACACTATTTAGTCGTTTCTTACCATGTGTCAGTGTGCTGTGCACCGAGTCCTTTTTCAGCTGTGTGATCTTATTACAACTGCACAACGACCCTGTGAGGTTTCCATTTTACAGATGAGAAATTTGAAGCAGAGAGACATGGTGAGATTTTCCCAAGTCACAAAGCTAGTTATTAACAGAGCTGCCCGTGGGGTGGGGGTGGGGGTGGGAGCTTAACTGTTTGCATTGGGGGTTCAAACCCACCCAGAAGCACTCCAGAAGCTAGGCCTGGCAATCTGCTTCCAACAAGCTTTGAAAACCCTATGGAGTGCCTGAATTGGGTTATCATGGTTTGTTTGGGGGGTCGATTGACTTGAGCTCCTTGCAGCTCACTGACTGATGCTACCTCCTTTGGAAGGGATCTTCCATACCTGGTGAACATAAGAAGAAATACACGAAAGGCAAGCAGATCTGGAGGGACAAGGAAGAGTACCCTGCCAGGCCAGTTTCCCCTCAAACCAAGGTTGCTCTCATTTTGCTTCAAGGAGGCTCTGGAGCCCTCCAGACTCAGTTTGAAAACCAGAGTCTGTCCTGCAGGGGTGATTTGCTTCCTCATAGTTGTCTGACACAGTTGTCCCTTGGCCTGTCACCCAGGGTTTCACGGGCCTTTTGCAAGGGTTACAGAACCAAGTTGACACTCTTGTCATGTGGCCATAGTGCTGTCACTGGCTTTCCTTTTATTTTTCCAACAGTTTTATTGGCATATAATTCACCTATCTTACAACCCAACAGCTCAATCACATCAGGAGCGGTTGGACAATCTCCACTGCAGTCAGCTGTAGAACATTTTCATCATTCCCTTTTTTTAATCACTCTATAGCTTTATTTTTATTTTTTTTAAATCATTTTATTGGGGGTCTGACAGCTCTCCTCACAATCCACACATCGATTGTATCAATCACATTTGTTCCTAGGTTCCCGTCATCATTTTCAAAGCATTTTCTTTCTACTTGAGCCCATGGTATCAGCATTCCTTTTTAATAAACGATCTACAACAACACCAGGAGCCCCGGTGGCATGGTGGTGGCATGTTGGGCTGCTAAGTGCAAGGTCAGCAGTTTGAAGCCAGCACCTGCTCTGAGGAGAAAGCTCTTATGCAAAGAGTGACGGTCTTGAAAACTCACGGGGGCAAGTCTACCTGTTCTACAGGTTCGCTGGGAATCAGAATGGATTCGATGGCAGCAAGAGATTTCCAGAGTTCCAGCAACACATGCTTAAGTTTTTTTAATGGTATGATAAAAGTACCAGCATCTTGGGGGTAGGGACCAGGGCTTGGTATTTTTAGCAGGCATCCCGTGATTGTGTCACTTCATTATGTTTTTAAGAAAACTTTAAAACACTCTAAAGCTTGAAAACCATTAGCACAGAGGTTAGAGACACAGGCCCAGGGATCAGAGATTTTGAACGCTGACTTTGTTGCTTGCTTTGGGCAATTCTTTGAACTTTGCTAACCCTCTGTTTTGGCTTCCACAAAATAGGACTAAACATGAACCTTCCTCAGAGGGTTGTGTCTAACCACAGTACCTGGCATAGGGGTCACCGTAGAACACGGTTAGCTGGGATGATTTTTCCTCTAAGTCAACCAGAGCAGCGAAATAAAGAGACTTCTTCAGCCTTGTAGTCAATGAGAGGCTCGGAGGGGCTTGTTGTCCTTGTGAGCCTGAGGGTAACTAATGGCTGCATCTCTGTCTTTTCTAGACCAACAGCAGCCACGCCCTGTACTCTCTGGAGGTACAGTTCCTGCATCTTTCCTATTTCAACTTAACAACACTCAATTTCAGCTGCGCGTACCCCCTGATGGTGAACGTCAGCCACACCCACCCGGTCATCTCCTTCCCGTGAGTTCTGCCCGCCCTCAGCGGCCTCTCCCACCGAACCTAGGCGCTATAGGGGCACCTGCGGTCTCGTTGCCACCTCTAGTCCAGGCAAAAGTGTCCACTCCCTGTGGGTGTGGCTTCCTCAGTTTGGTCCCCAGCGTCTGCTCACACACGCACACAACCACTTCTTAAATGGAGATTCCAAGCCGTCAGGGAAGGAACAGGGTGCCTCAAAGTGCCTCGGTGAAGAAAGGCATCCTGGGTCTAGTGCAAACTCACTGTCCCGAGCCGGTTACTATTTCATTGGGTTTCTGAGATTTCAAATCTTTCCAGAAGTAGACAAGCTCATCTTTGTCCCAAGGAGTGGCTGGTAAGTTCAAACCTCAGACCTTGTGGCTAGCAGCTTAGTGCCTCACCCTTAGCATTGTGGGTAGCTCATGTAAATTACGATGGGGTAGGGTGGCCAGGTGGGCTCAACTTGGGGCTGTGACCGGAAAGATCAATGGTTGCAATGGACCAGCCACTCTGAAAGAAGATGTGGCAAACTGCATCTGTGAAGACGTATAGCTCTGAGGCTCTACGGGGCAGTTTGTTGACTCTGTCCCACAGAAACTCACTCAAGGGCAGGGTAGGGTGGCTTTTAGGGTCCTGGTCTGAGGATCTATGAGGTGCCGGTTCACTTCTTAGGCTGGTCTGCAAGGTCTGCTCCTCGATCCCCTTCTTCTTTAGGGCCAAGAGTGTTCAGCGACCTTGGGGGCTGGGGGAGTGGCAAAAAATGAGTGGTCCCTCCCTTGGGGATTTCATGGGGAGGGTCTCACTGCTGTTCCTCTCCAGATATAGCACCATCCATGTGCCGGGCACCGGAGATACCATTGTCACTTTGGGCATCTTCACGGACCCTCAGCTTTCTTCTCCGCTCCAGAACGGGACAGCTCCCCTCGGCATGCCCCTCTATGTGGTCCTCAGGGCCACCAGCAGCGATCTAGACCGATTTGTCCTAGTAGTCAACGAGGTCTTTGCCAGCACGGACCTCTCCAGGAGGAGTGCTGCTAAGGCCACCTACCACTTTGTGGCCAAGAGGTAAGGATCTGTCAGCCCCTCCTCCCCCAAATGCTGCCCATGCCAGCCCACCTCTTGGGCCGGTGGCTTGTGCTGGCTACTTTTGTACCAGTGAGCTGTTGAAAAGTCTAGATTGTGGCTGTGTATGTAACCTTGGTGCATAAACACATGGAGAAGTGCTTAAGTACTGGATGAAGGCTTGTCGAATAAATGCAAGCACAGTATCAATATTATTCATTTTGCACATGAGTAAATCAAGGCTCAGAGAGATTAAAGTCTGCCCAAACATCTTTACAGGATAAGAAAAAGTAGGGTTGGGGGGATTGCGGTATCATCCCCGTCCCTCCCCGGATCTGGGACTCCTCACCAGCCGGTGTCACTGCCTCTTCCCACCCACAGCTGTCCAGTTAGCAACCGGCTACTCGCAGGCCTGCCAGGAAACGGGGCCTCTCTGACCGTGACGCTGGCTTTCAAACTGTATCGTTTTGTGTCCAGCGATATGTTCTACCTGCACGGCCAGGTGATGCTGTGTGACAAGCAGGGTCGACACCGTTGCCAACTGGTGAGCAGGCAGCCCGGGAGCTGCAGCCTCTGGCTACCAGGGCTGGGAACCAGATCACCAGCCAGGCTGTCACCGCGGGGGCGGGACTAAGAAGCATTCTAGAGGGCTGGCGTGCTGAGGATTGGCTGATCTTCCCGTGGGCGGGGCGAGGGGCGGGGTCTGTGGGAGTGAGGCGGCGGTCCTGTGCCACCCTCGCAGCCGGCTCGATCCTCGAGCCCCTTGTGACAGGCACTGTGTCAAGTCTTCTCCCTGAGACTCTTCCTCTTTTTCACGGACCCTTTGCTTCACCGGGGATGACTTGGGCCTGGGTCCCTCGGGATAAAAAGTCCAAAGTCCACGAGACCTCAGCGCTCTTGCTTCTAATGAGCAGCCTGGCGATGTATTTCTTTGCTCTTTCTGACAGCCAAGGTGCATGTAATATGCTTCCCGGGTACCGGGCTTTGGGAGACCATGGCCTTGTGGAGGTTTGGGGCAAGGTCCCTTCCCTGGCCGAGGATGGGAGCCTCCCTTTCCCCTTCTGCTTGTGTCGCTCACAGACCTGTAGCCAGAAGGGACCCACAGCAAGGAATCAAGTCTGGGAGAGCCCAGCGCAGGAAGGCATGGGCGTCGGCGAAGGCTGGATGGTGTTTGGGCCCATTCGAATAAGCGGTAACCAGGCCATTGGCGGCAACTTCCGTGACTCCTTTCTTAGGGCGTTCCACTGAGCTCCTCTGCGACCCCATCTCTCCCTGAGTCCCTGCTCAACATCTCGCCCCTACTTCCCTCCCGAAGTCCAGGGGCCCTCCGGAGCACACATCTCCCTCTTGCGTGTTCCCACAACCCTATTGAGGTCCCCTCCCCTCAACAGGGTCTCGTTTTCACTCCTTAAACTTCCAATCTAGCTCTCTCGGCTTCCTCCTCCCACTGTCACATTTCCAGCCTATCAGCTCTCTCCTCTCCGCCTGTTGTTGGTCCCTGATGTCACCCTCCTGTAACTAATTCTTCCTTCTAATCTAGAACCCTCTGCCTCATCTTTCTATTCCATAAACAATCTCCAAGTCCCCGGTCCTCATCGAAAAGCCCCTCGTCTTAGCCTGGCCATTCTGATTAGGGTCATCATCTCATCCCACCTCGTCCGAGTGCTCGCTTCAACAACGCAGGCCAGAGCCTCCGTCCAGTTTGGCTGTGAGGGACCTGGCCTTGTCCTGTCAGGGTGGTGTCTGAAGCGCAATCTTCCCCGTTGTGTTTCAGAGTTCAATGGCTCCAGCAGCTGGACCCCAGCAGGTTGGTACAGAGCGATTACTGTGATCAAGTTCTCATGGGGGACACCAGGGTCCAGGTGTCCCCCTGGGTCCTTGTGGGGCTGGTCTTGGGTCCTGTCCCTTTCCATCTTGATGTGACCTGGAGCCTCTGTGTCCTCAGCAGCAGGTGGCAGAGTTGTGACTATGGAGCTATTGAGAAGCACAGAGCTTTATTCCTCATCAGAACGGGGGGGTTATCCAGAAATTACTTAAGTAGGGGCTGAAAATTCAAGATTCCTACAGGGCCAGGCAGGTAACACCAAGTGAGGTGTGCTTGGGATGGGGGTAGGGGCTGGTCTACACTGGCCTGGGGAGTGCAACTAAGGGAGCAGCCATCACTCAGCTCAGTGACTGCTGCCTTGTGGGAAATTTAGACCAAACATAGTAGACCTGAATTTAGACCTGATCTTCCAAAAGAAGCCAGAGAATCAGGTCTCCAAATGCTAGCCAGGAATTTCAAATGAATAGAAACAAACAAAAATACTGCTCAGCTAAACTACCCATTTCTGCAGGCTAGATTCAACCTACAGGTCTGCAGTCTGCAATGTCTGGCTTGGGATGTCTGGTGATAATGTAAATTCAAGTTTAGAGCCGGGGTCCTCACACTTTTAAAACAGGGGGCCAGTTCACTGTCCCTCAGACCCGTTGGAGGGCCAGACTATAGCTAAAAAACAAACAAACTATGAGCAAATTCCTATGCACACTGCACATAACTTATTTTGAAGTGAAAAAACAAACGGGGCAAAAACACCTGGTGGGCCAGATAGATGTCCTCAGCAGGCTGCATGTGACCTGAAGGTCATAATTTGAGGACCCCTGGACTAGAGCTTAGAGTCAGGGCTGCACAGACCCCAGGAGGTGCTGTCTATTTGGCATCCTTGTAAGGAAGGAAGAGAAGTCTGCCATTTCAGGAGGTAGCAAGTGAGCAAGAAGCAGTGGAACTGAAGGAAGAAGTCCACGCTGCACTGACAGCATTACCCAAAAATAGGGTCCCAGGAATTATTGGAATGCCTATTGTACCACAAGGGTTCCTTATGAATTTTGTTTTATGACCCTCTCTTACAACAAAATGACCATTGATTAAAATAGTGACAGGCACTGTTTTAAGCAAATTACATGGACTAACTGAAATAACAATCCCAGGGGTTAGCACAAATGTCACCCCATTGTATAGATGAGGAACTGAGAGTCAGTTATCCAAAGACTCTGTTTTGGAAAATGCTTGCTTTAGCTGTGAATGGGACTCAGTCTGGCTCCCCATCCAGACTAGGATCCCAATCTAGCATACTCAATGAATTTCTGCTAGAGTTGTGTGGATTCTACATGAGTCCCTAGCAAAGGACATCAAGCTTGGCCGAGGGGCAGCGGAAAAAAAGGAAGCCCCTCAACGAGATGGACTGACACCGGGGCTGCAACTAAACAATTGTGAGGAGGGTGCAGGGCAGGGCGGTGTTTCATTCTGCTGGACAGAGGGTCACTGTGGGCCAGAAGCAATTCAAAGGCATCTGTAAAGCGTTTAACATAGAATTGAGCATGTAGTAGTGGGTTGCAACAATGAAATTGCCATTTTTGTAGGTAACAAAAATAGACAAGCATTGGTAATTGCATGTGATTCAACATAGTATCCAGACAGTGAGAGGACTAGTGAGGAACAGAATGCAGCCTGGAGGTGTTTGTCTTCCCAGGATGGTGTTTAAGCCACCACAAGACTGGAAAGAAGCAAGTCAGCTCCTCCTCAGAGGAGCCCCTGAGTAGGGCAGCTGCTGATTAGACTCTTCCCAAGTCCTTTTTCTTCCCAGTCTCCTGGAGGGAAAGGTCCCTGCCTTTCGTCCCTGTATCCTTCCACCCCCAGGCTAGCAGAGGAAACGTTTGTTGAATGAATGGATTACTAGATAATCCCCCAAGTGGCGTATCTACATCTAAAAACCAATCCCCATAGCAGTTTTCCAGGCTCTCAGAGCTACCTAATCCTGTTTTATAATCATTTTTCTCTCTCTTGCAGGAGCCTGGGTGGTCATCTTTCTCTTGCTGGTGATAGACTGGGTGCTGGGATAGAGCCCCACGCAGACAACTCCCTTTACGCTAGCCCCTAGCCACAGTTTTATAGCCTGAGGCAAGGGTGGGGTAGAAGAAGCCTCAGAAAGACCAGTAAGTAGTCTGTTCTCTTGTGAGGGGCCAGAGAGGTTGGGGTGAAGATGGGGCCAAAGGTCAGGCCCAACTACTGTTTGGTAAGGAGTGGTGGCTGCTTCACATTGGGCTGTACCTCCTCATCCCCCCCACTTCCCTTCCCATGTTGGAAACTCCGCTCTGCTGCTTCCTGGTGGAAACCATTGGGTGGCTGCACGTGGTTGTATAAGAAGACAGGGCCAATAAATAGTACCGGTAGGACATTCTGATGCCTTGTGTTTGACTCCTTTTCTATGTACTCTGTCTGTGAAGCTGCAGCACTAGGGGTGTCAGTGCTGAAGGAATGGGGGTGAGGGGCGGTGAGAACACTACTCTCCGTGGGCCTCAGTTTCCTTATTTGTAAAAAGAATTTGACCAGGTGAGCTCTGCCTCAGTGATAGGACTCCCTGTTCTTGTTCGAAGGTCCCTGATGGGCAAATCGTTTGGACTTCACTAACCTAAATGCTGGCAGTTCCAACACAGTCAGTTGTGACAAGACTGGGAAATCTGTTTTCCAAAAGACAACAGCCACACCATTCCATAGAAGCAGTTCTATGCTGTAACACATAGTGTTACATAGTCAGAATGGACGTGATGGCAATACGTGTGTGTGTTTATCCTCTTGTTCCATGGACAGTTTCTAGAACTTGGCCAGTTGGCTCTAAATCACCTTTCATCTTCTGCAAAGTGGTCAAAAGCTAGTCAACTGCAGAATTAGGGTTAAATGTATCCATATCATCTTTCCAAGCCTTCTCTTCCTATCCCTTAATTATTCCTGGCCTTATTAGCCCCCACCCCCACCCACCAATGCTTCCTAATAGCAGATACATAGAGCAATGCTTGTGCTACTAGCATTTCATTAAAAAAACAAAAAACAAAAACAAATGGTTGGGCTTCTGAGGACATTAATTGGATTCCTACTGAGGTCAGAGTTTGCGAGGTTCCTGGTTCCCGCACATCTGGCCTAAATTGGTAATATCCTGGTTATCAGCATACATCAGGAACACCAGGGTACCCCTTCACTTAAGCTGGAAAATAGAGCGGCTGAAAGCTATCAAGGGCCCACTAACTATAAATGGGACAGAAACGAAGGCCTCAAAGTCGCCCTCTAGTCCAGGGGTGGGGACTGTCACCAGTACCAGGAGACATCACGCGCATCGCCAAAGACCGCTCATTCCAGCCATCGCATTCGGGGTGAGTTAAGGAAATGTTTGACCAGGATGGCCCTCGAATCATGTTCTAAATCTTCAAATGTCCCTTGGAGAAATGGAGAAAAAAGGGTCTCCTCCACCTGTGCTCTAATCCATTTCACCAGTTTTCTGAGAAAGTTCTCTTTCAAAAAATTAACTCTCTCAGCCTTTCAGAAAAGAAGTATTGAAAAGATCCAGAGAGCCCCAAAGGATGTGTATTTGTTTCAATAAAAAATGGTCTGTACACATCCCTTTACAGAAGGGTCGAGGGGAGGAGAGCAGCCATTCAGGATGTGATGTAGCAGCAATGAAACATACAACTTTCCTCTAGTTCCTAAATGCTTCCATCTCCCCGCCCCCCCACCACTATCATGATCCCAATTCTACCTTACAAATCTGGCTAGATAGAGATGTACACTGGCACAGATAAGAACTGGAAACACAGGGAATCCAGGACAGATAAACCCCTCAGGACCAACAATGAGGGTAGTATTGCCAGGAGGGAAAGGGGAAGGTGGGGTATAAAGGGGGAACCGGTCACAAGGATCTAAATATAACCCCCTCCCTGGGGGACGGATAACAGAAAAGTGGGTGAAGGGAGACATCGGACAGTGTAAGACAAAAAATAAAATAAATAAATTATCAAGGGTTCATGGGGGAGGAGAGGAGGAAAAATGAGGAGCTGATACCAAGGGCTCAAACAGAAAGAAAATGTTTTGAGAACGATGAAGGCAACAAATGTACAAATGTGCTTGACACAATGGATGGATGTATGGATCGTGATAAGAGTTGTCCGAGCCTCCAATAAAATGATTTAGAAAAGAAAAAGGTCTGTAAGAGAAGCCAGCTTCAAAAAGTGACTGTGGATTGGACATTCTGGAAAGAGGAACTTGTTGAATCTGTCCTGACTTATAGGGTCCTGCATACAACAGAATGAAACTCTCTGTGCCATCCTCACAAACTTTGTATACCCAAGGCCATGGTTGCAGGCCCCAACCTCAATCCATCTCCTTAATGGTCTTCCTCTGGATGTTCTTTGCCAGGGACTCATCTGATAACATGCTCAAAGGGTGGGAGACAAAAGCTTGCATTCCTCATTTGTGACGAACACTCTGGATGTACTGTACTTCTTCCGAAATAGATTTCTCTGTTCTTCTGGCAGTCCATGGTATATCGGGGCCCTATATCCAATAGTCTTCACCAACACTATCATTCAGAGATATCAATTCTTCCTTATGCATTATCCAGACTTCATAGACATCTGAAACGCCAAACCAAACTAACTAGTATCGGCTAATTCTGCCTCGTGGCAACCCTTTACGACAGACTAGAACTGTTCCCGTGGGTTTCTCAGGCTGTGAATCTTTATGGGAGCAGACAGCCTATTCTTTCTCCCGCAGAGAGACTGATGGAGTCATATTGCTGACCTGGCTGTTAGTAATAGTCCGATCGATGTGTAACTCAATCCACCACCAGGACTCTGGTGTTTTCGTGGCTTCCTTGACTTCTCATTTTGTGCTTTGTCACACATACGGGGAATGCTAGCTCATATGCAAGTTTAGCTTGAAGCTGGAGAAAATGAAAACAAATCCACGAGAGTCAACCGTGGCTTTGAATACAGCTCACCTGAATCTAGGGACCACCTGATGCATTGAACACTAATGACCAAAGCCCAGATGCATTGTGGGATGATATCAAGCACATACATACCGAAAGCAAAAGGTCATAAAAAGAGCAGTGAGAAAAGGCAGAGTGGATGATAGAAAAGACTCTGAAACTTGTTCTCAAATGTAGAATGGAAGAAATGAAGAAGTAAAAGTTGAAAGAAGATTTCAAAGCAGCCCAAGAGGATAAAGTAAAGCATTATAAAGAAATGTGCAAAGACCTGGAGTTAGAAAAACAAAAGGGAACAACGCAGAAAGAACTGAAGAAAACTTCAATTTTTGAGTTGTGATATTGGAAACTTCTATAAGCAAAATATTGAGTGATACAGGAAGCATCAAACAAAGATGGAAGGAATACACAGAACCACGCAACCCAAAAGGCCAATGCGCCACTATTTCAAGGGGCAGCAGATGATCAAGAACCAATGGACTGAGGAAGCAGCGGAAAAACAAGGCTCCAGGAATTGATGGGATGCCCAACGAGATGTTTGGAAGATAGCTACCCAACCTGCTGACTCGTATTTGTTCCCAATTCAAAGAAAGGTGACCCAACAGAATGAATCATTATTGTCCCTTATAAGAAAGTAATTTTTTATTAAGGATCATTTAAAAATGGTTTCAGCAGTACATGTTCAGGGACATGTCAAATATTCAAGCCAGGTTTAGAAGAGGATGTTGAGCCAGGGATATCATTGCTGATAGCCAATGGATCTTGGCTGAAAGCAGACAATAGCAAAAAAAGATGTTTACTTGTTTATTGACTATGTAAAAGCATTGGACTGTATGGATCACAAAAAAACTGTAAACACCATTATTAAGAGTGAAAATTCCAGAATACTGGAATTATATTCATGCAGAATCTATACCTAGACTATGAGGCTGTCTTTTGAGAAGAAGACGACCATGTTGCATGGTTTAAAATCACGAAAAAGTGTGTGACGGTTAGTTCTTTCACAAGATTTATTCAAACTGTATGTCGAGCAAATAATCCAAGAAGCTGGACTATATGAAGACGAATCTTACATCAGGATTAGTGATTATTAAGATCCTGTGATATGCAGATTGAAAGGTTGGAAACTGCGGCGCAGAACAGAGAATTTAGCCAGGAATGTGCAGTTGAGAAAGATCTTGTTGAGGGAGGGAAAGAACTCCCGGGAGGGAAGGGAGAGCAGGGAAAGGGACGGGGCATCTTGAGCCCCTGGCGGGTTCCCCGAACCAACGAGTTAGGTCAGGGAAGTCCTGCCTGGTACTGGGGCAGTGGGACATATGTAGGGTATGAGATTAAAGGCATATGGGCCGGTAAGGGGAAGGGAGGTTCTTTGTGCTGCAGTTGCAAGTTTCGGGCCAGGTGACGTCCTGTCAGTATCATGGTGTTTCTAGGAAACAATGCTAGGGAGAGGGGAGCGGTGTTCTGTCTGGAGAGGTAAGCTCTGTGAAATGCTGAAGGCAGGTGCTTTGAAGCTCAGGTGCTTTGAAATTCAGCCAGGTCATTTGTCTTCTCGAGAAGCTGGTTCAAGGGGCTGCCTTGGTCCGGACCTGGCCCAAACACAGATGACACACCTTGTCTGCTGAAAGGGAGGGGGACTTGAAATACTGACAGATGAAAATCAAAAGAAAAATAAAACATTAAAAAAAATTAAGCCTTTGTAAGCATCCCCACGCCCCGCCCCCCTGCCAATTCTCACAACTGGATCAGCAGACAACAACATCATAAATGGAGAAAACTGAATGTTCCTTTTGCTCGGATCCACGATCATGCTCATGGAAGTGGCAATAATAGAATGGTGATTGCAGCGGGCAAATCTGGGGCCCAAGACCTCTTTAAAGTGTTGAAGAGCAAGGATGTCACTTTGAGGGCTAATATGTACCTGACCCCAGCCATGGAAACTTTAATCATGAAGAACAATTGGTGCATTTGAATTACGGTGTTGGAAAAGAACATTGAACATACGGTGGAGTGCCAGAAAAACAAACAAAGCTGTCTTGAAAGAAGTATAGCCAGGTGGTCCTTAGGAGGATGGTGAGATTTTGTCTCATGTACTTTGCATATGCTATTAGGAGAGGTCAGTCTCTGGTAAAGGAGGGCGTGCTTGGTTGGGTAGAGGGTAGTGGAAAGGAGGAATCCTCTAGTGCGATGGATTGACACAGTGCTGCAACAATGGCTCAAGCTGAACGCCATTGAGGCTTGGGCAGGACCCAGCGGGCGTTTCGTTCTGTTGCACACAGGATCGGTCTGAGTCAGAAGCAAACTGACAGCACTTAACCACGTGATGTGAAGGGGGAACAAAATTAGAGAGTTGAGATCTACTTGGTGTCAGATCCTATGTTAGGCCCTGGAGATTCGTGATTACAAAAGACAGTCCTTGACTTACAAAGAGGACAACTGAGTGCGTGAAGTATGTGGAGTGCCTGTGAGGGGGAAAAACATTCTCCAAGTGACAAGAAGGCTCTGTGGCTATTTCATGCCTGTCTCCCAAATCAGATTTCTGGATATTTCTTTATCAAAGACCCATTCCTTTGGCTGATGGCTTTGTTTTTCCTTTAAAATAGTTTCCCTTTTTCTTTTTTGTTTGTTTTTGTGTTGTTGTTCTTGTAGGCTTTTGTTTTTGTCATAATATGACCTCTAAAGTAAACCAGATTACTTCCGAAGGCCAAAGAGTAGTCTTAATCTAAAAAAAAAACCAAACTCCTCACATAGCAACACTAAGATAAATGGAGAAAAGAGTGAAATGATCAAAGGAAGGAGTTCACGTCCTTTGGATCCACACTCAATGCCCATGGAAGCAGCAGGCAAATCTGCTGCAAAAGAGCTCTTTAAAGCAAGATGTCACTTTCAAATTAAGGGGAGTCTGACCCCAGTCACTGTATATGCATATGAGAGGTGGAACACGGAGAATGAATCAGGAAAGACCAGTCCTTGGAGGAGGACAGCATGCTTGCTAAAGCAGAAGGTGAGGGAAAGAGAGGAGAAGCCCCGATGGGTTGAATTGGCACGGTGACTCCGCCGCAGGAACGATTGCTGAGGACTGCCGAGGGCTGGGCAGTGTCTCTGCTGGACATAAGGTCGCTGGGTTGGAACTGACTCAAGGATACTGAACAACATCCACATTTTAGAAACTCTGCAACAGGTTTTGTTTTTTTAATTACTGTTTTCATCAATACAAAATATAATAAACACCTCCAAAGTGAGAGGGGCATACATGCCATCCTATCTCTCCAGCCTCCATATGGCGGTTCCATTCGGCAAGAATCTCTATTAGAAGGCTGGTATCACTGGTTTTTATGCCGTGGTCAGATGTAACACTTTTGGTTTAGATCCCAGGACAGCAATGAAATTGAAAACATTTCCAATCCTATGCTTTTTTGCAGCATAAGGCAGTCTCAGTACATGCTTCGGACAGCTGCTCCTTTTACCTACCTCTTGTGTATGTCTTTGTGATGTTAATACACATCGTGAGCACTGATAATTTGCATTGAATGTCATTATTGACAGCTATGCTCCAGACACTGTACCCTCCTATACCCATTCACCTACTCAAGCAGTTCCTTACGCTAACCCAAAGTTTAACACTTACTCAGAGGAGAAAGTCTTCACGTTCCAAAGGCCAAATCTTTCTATCTCTACGTCCCAAGGATCCAGAATAGTGCCTGGAACATCTCAGGGGCTAAATATTTGTTGAATCAAATATAGTCCATCCATTAAAAAAAAACGTACATTTTTTAAAATTTAAAAATAAAGTAAACTAGTCATTCATAACCAATAGACAAGCAGATGGATCCTGGGCTCCCACTTAATTCTTGCCCCAATCCAAGAACAGTTAGTTCTTATAACATGGCCTTACTTGATACTTGCCTTCATGAAGAGATCACTGAAGATAAGGGTGCTACAGGAAAGTGTGGTCAAGAAAGCAGATGAAGACAGCAGTGGTCAGCTGTCAGTTGAAACAGTGTCTGGGGTCTTATAGTCAAACAAGCAGCCATCTAAGTGAGGCATCAACTAAGTGCACATTGAAGAAGCACACCAGCCTGTGTGAGCCAAAGATGTGGATAACAAAATCCAAATATGATGGAGGGAAATGTAT
>NW_022111357.1:18821145-18822801 GCF_000313985.2 Echinops telfairi | reverse complement strand
ACTTTTGTTATTTTATTGTTTCTATTAGGTCTCCCAGTTTATGAAGCACAGGAGTAAATACAATGGTTTATCAGGGATGGAGCGGGTGAGGATGGTGAGGGGAATTGGGGAAAAAACAATGAATGGGGGAGGGGAGGGAACATTAGAAGTGCTTGAGATGATGTATGTACTTTTTAAAAGCGACTTAACTGTGGAAGTGTATGATATGTGCATTTTATATGACGAAAACTACTGAAAGCAAAGAAACCAACGTTGACCAGAGGTTACCATGGGTGAAGGAGGAAGAATTCTTTCTTAGGGGCCACTGACTTTATGTTAATAGTGGTGGAGCAATTTGGAAAAGGATGTTGTACAACACAAAGAGTATAATCAATGGCACTGTATGTGTAAAAGTTGTTGAATTGGAGAATGTTTTGTTGTGCATATTTAAGAAAATGTTGTAAAATTGATTGTGGTGATGATTGTATAACTCCTCTGGATATGAAATATTGAATTATATGATATGTGGATGAAGTGCCAATAAAACTGTTTAAACATTGCTTTTACCCTGTCTAATGCTTCAAATAGAATGAAAATAACTAACAGTGCCTTTCCTGGATACCTAGAGTATGGTAAGATTGATTCATTCTTTGTCAACCTGGGTCTAACCCAGATCACAGGCTGAGCCCTAACCATGACATGTCAGTGATCCAGCACCGCCTAACTCCTGGTCACCACCTGACCTTGGCTTCTGGTGGTTGCGTCGATCAGTGGTTGGGAGGGCACGACAGCGTGAGGCAAGTTTGGTGGCGTTTCCGACGATTTGCCCTGACCCAGTGGAACTCCGCAGCCAGCTTCCCGATCTGCACCGGCCTGAACAGCGCCCTGCAAGCCTGGCTGAGCAGGGCTCCACCTGGCGGCAAGAGGCCGAGAAGCCTGAGGAGCGGCGGGGCATGCGCAGAGATCCCTCTGGCTCTTGGTGCCGAGGGCGGTGTCCCGGGGCGGGAGGCCGGCGAGACCCGGCACCTGATTGGCCGTAGGAGTAGAAGGGGCGGGGCAGGGGCGGGGAGTGCTCTCTGGCGCGCGGCCTGGCGGGTGAGTAACGGCCGTGAGGAGAACTAAGAGAAGGAACTGCCTCCCGCGGCAGACGTGGTGGTGAGTGAGTGAGACCCCCTTGAGTCTGGGATTTCGCCCCCTGCTTTTCGTTATAAAAGTTTTCCTTCCTTCGGGGCCCCCCGTTGGACCTACTCTGCCCTTCGTAGCCCCAGTGAAGCCGCAGACCCCCGCGCCCTTTCTCCGCGGAGGGCCGACGGTGAGCGAGGCGCATGCGCAAAGCGGCTAACCGTCACCCGCCAGTCTCCTCGCCGCCGCCGCCTCCAAAAATAATACTCCACGCCCCTCATGCCGCGCGTCCCTTCTCGCCTCTCCCGCGTTGTCCGGCTTCCCACCTCCGTCTTCCCGCTCCATCGAAAACCCGCGGCCTGCGCGCCTGGCCCGGCGCCCGGCAGACCGCGAGCATGCCCTGCCCTCAGGGAGCCCTCTTCGAGGGGCGTGACTCGGCTCTCCGTCGGGGCCAGGTACAGTTAGTTGGGAGGGAGCCCCAGCGGGGGCGGGGCAGCTGACCTGGGCCGCGAGGCCCAGGGAACAGCAATTTGAGTTTAAAAGGTAAAGACAGAA
>NW_022111357.1:18818969-18820983 GCF_000313985.2 Echinops telfairi | reverse complement strand
TTTCGCGATTGACATTTTTGGTTTCCACAGTTGGGAGAGTAGCAGTAGGCAGAGGCCGGGGGAGGCGTGCACCAGGACATCCCTCCACAACCAAGACTTTCCCAGCCCAGGGTCAGCGCGCTCAGGGTGGGAAACTTGGAGCTAGACCCCGAGGAGCCGGTGCTTTGGATGAAGTGGAAGTTGAGTGAAATACAGCGTCACTAGAGTTGATTCAACACTTTGTTCAACAGTCAACCGGGAGGACCGGAGCAATGTGTGTGTTTTAGGTCAATGTATTTCCAGCATTTATCACGCAGTAGGTGTTCAGTACATTTTGGTTGATGGATTTAACTAGTAGTCTGCCGGACAAGACTTCTTTGAAAGTGGTGAAAAGCACGTTTACTTTAGGACTCAAGTGTACCTTGATGGAGCCAAGGTCTTTTCAGTTGCCTCACACGTATGTGAAAGGCGGCCATTGAGTAAGGAAGACTAAAGAAAAATGATGCCTCTGAACTTTGGTGCTGGGAAAGGATGTTGAAAGGACAGCTCTGTCCCGTAGGAAGTGCAGTCAGAATGCTCCTGAGAGCACTTTGGCATGGTGTCATGAGAGACCAGTCCCTGGAGAAGGACCTCATGCTTGGTTTAAAGTGGAGGGGAGGGGTATGGAAAAAGAGGAAGGCCCCCAGCAAGCTGGGTTGACACGGTGACTACAACAGTGGGCTCAACCATAAGAAGAATTGAGGGTGGCGCAGGACTGGCCAGTGGTCCCTGCTGTTGTGCATAGGGTTGCTATGAATTGGAACTGACTATGGCACCCAACAACGAGGAGCTCTGGTGGCATCGTGGGTGACCCCTAAGGCTGTTCACCACATTGTCAGCAGTTTGAAAGCACTGGCCACGCCATAGGAGGAAGTTGAGGCACTCTACTTAGATGACAAGTTACAGTCTCGGAAACCCCATAGGGCAGTTCTATCTACTGCCCTATAGGGTCGCTTTGAGTCAGAATTGATTCAGTGGCAGTTTGTTTTTTGAAAGGGTGTACTCTAGCACAAGCTTTTGTGATCCTGAGTTTGAGATATTGAAGAGTGTGTTAGGCCCTCTGTGACGGGAAACCGGTTTGTGGGTGGTGGGTTTGGTAGATTTAGTGTGCTAGGTGACAAGAGTGATGAAGGTGGCCATCCATGCCTTTGCTCCTCACTTGCTCTTTGCTTGCTCTTCGGCCTTGTCTAGCGGTCTTCTATGTCTCAGGACTTTGTTCTCCGCAGAGACTTCTTGGCAAGGATATGGCTCTGCTTTCTCACTGGTTTCATGAGTAATCAAAGCTATATAGAACATAGTATGATGGTGTGAGATTCTTAATGTGTCTGTCTGCTTCAAATCCTCCTGTCTTAGATGTGGTTCTCAACAGCTGCCAAGTATGATTTTCCTCTCCACAATTGATTCTTCAAGTGGAGAAATGCTTATAACAGTTAATGTATAGTCCTTGAGGAGCAACTTGTGAAATAGGAGGCTTCAAAAATTTTGTGGAAAATGGAAGTAAAAAATAACGGGACTTTTTTCCTATGAGCATTTTTGAAGCCCTTTTATATAGCCTGGATGATAACCAAGGGCAAAGCTAGAAATTCTATGCGCTGATCCTGGAGCCCTGGTGATAGAGCTGTTAGACGTGATTCCACCGTCAACCTTTTCCGACCCACCAGCCACTCAGCTGGAGAAAGTTCAGGCTTTCTATTCAGGTGCAACAAGATACAGTCTCAGAAACCCACAGGGCTAGTTCTTTTTTCCCCTCTACTCTGTCTTACAGGTTTGTTGTGAGTTGGCGTCAACTCCATGGCAGTGAGTTTGTGTTTGATTGATCCCACAATCTAACTGCTTTGGGCTTTGCCAAGTCATATTGTGCAGAAACTCTGCTTTGTGGTGTTTTATTCTATTTTTTTAATCGTTTTATTAGGGGATCATACAACTCTTATCACAATCCATACGTACATCAATTGTGTAAAGCGCATTTGTGCATTCATTGCCCTCATCATTCTCA
>NW_022111357.1:18817060-18818523 GCF_000313985.2 Echinops telfairi | reverse complement strand
AGTTGTTATTTTTCATCGTTGCTACATCACACCCTGACTGGCTCATCTCCTCCCCGAGACCCCTCTGCAAGGGGATCTCCAGTGGCCTACAAATGGACTTTGGGTCTCTACTCCGCACTCCCCCCCTCATTTGCTATGGTATGTGGTGTTTTAATATATATCTTCCTTGATTTCTCTTTTTGTGCTATGTCACAGAAAGAATGCTGGCTGGATTTCTTTACCATTATAATCCTGGCTTCAAAGCTCTGTCTAGATAGGGCCTTTATCTTTACATAAATGAAGATAATATTAACTACATAATAGAGTTAATGTGAGCATGAAACATGATACCTGTGAAGTATTTAACACTGTGTGAGATGTATTGAATACGTGTTAGTGTTGAATGCATGCTACATTTGTAATGAATGGATATTTCTATAGTTTTAAAGGACTTTGTAACCTTTAGTAAGTTTATCTTTTATTTCAGTAAATCTCTTAAATGGTCCTAAACAATTTTACTAGTGTGCTAGCTACTCAGAACTTAATAGTAGGGGATTATATTCTGTATTATTTTATCCCTATGCCCTTGTTTTAAAATTGAGATAAAATATTCACACCATAAAATTAACCCTTTCTAAATGTACCATTTCCTGTCTTATAATGTATGTACAGTATTGTATAGCCATCACCACTCACTCTAGAACATTATGATAATTTGGCATAACTCTTTGTTTCCTTGAGCCACCAATCTGCTTTATGTCTCTTCTGGATGTTTCTTATAAACACCAAAGGCCTTGAATAGGGCCTTTTTTTTTTATTATATTTGTTTGAGTTTTTTATGTTTTAACACAAGTGAGTTCCAGAATACTAAGAACCAGAAGAAAAGAGCATACTTCTGTCTACAGGGATTTTCTTTTTGACAATTTGTTTTTTGTTGTTGAGAATATAATATACACAGCAAAACATACCCTAATTCAACAGTTTCTGTGTGTGCAAATCATTGAAATTGGTTACATTCTTAAAGCTGTGCAACCATTCTCACTCCTTTGAAAATCACTCTTCTCCCTTACCATAAACTTAGAGCCCTTATCTTCTGTGTTGATCGATATGTTGATCCATATAGGTAGTTCTCAATGCCTAAAGCAGACATTCTTTACTAAATAAGTTTAAACAACAGGCTGATTTTAAGACTTCAGGAGATAATTTTGATTTAAACTTTAAAGATAACTTCAGAGTAGTTCATGCAGCCTCCATAATTCCAGATGATCTGGGTTCCTTAGAGGGGGGCCTTTTCTATCTTTCTCATAGCCTTATGTTTTTAAGATTTACTTATGATGAGCCATGTATCAGTGCTTTATTGTTTTTTATTGCTGAATCAAAAACATTGTATAGATACTGTTATTGGTTGCCTTTGAGTTGGCCCTTAATCTTGGTAATCCCATTTACAATAGAACTCAAGTTTTGCACATTTTTTTTTTAATTAT
>NW_022111357.1:18812170-18814564 GCF_000313985.2 Echinops telfairi | reverse complement strand
GCATAAAAACAAGACAGCAAAACCAAGCAACAAAATAAAACAACAAGCCAATGATGAAAAACAAAACAACACAACAAGAAAGAAAAGCTTGTAGTTATTTCAAGGACTGTTTGTTGGCCTTCAAGAGTGTTCTCCAGTTGAGTCTGTTGGGGTGCCAAGCCCTGACCCCAAAGTCTATTCTTGGGACTCCCTGGGGACCTTGCTGCTCTGCTTCCCCCGCTGCTCTGCTGCACACCCCCAGTGTCCCGCCTCAGTGTGGTGGGATCAGGCCGGGCGCAATCCCCACATTGTGTCTCCAGTGCTGTCCCCTGTAGGGCTATGAGTCAGTGAGGGACGTTGTGTCTCATAGTGGGGCCAGAGACCACTGTCTGTTTTGAGAGGCTTCCGGCTTGGGGAGTTTATCTTCCAGAAGTATATCAGGGGACCTAAAAAAATTTGTGGAAGATTTTCACACTTTTAATAACATTTCCCACAAGCTTTTTGAAGTCCTGTAATATTTTATCATGCTTGACAGTGTTTTCATTGGCTAATTTTCCAGAATCAAGTTCCAGGCCTTTTTTGCTGAAACTTGTTTTCTTGGTTTTTGAAATATCAGTGGCATAGCTTCCAATATCATAGCATCACTGCTTAATAGATGACAATATATGTATATACAGCGTTTTATTCATAAATTGATGAACATTTGGGTTGCTTCTCCTTTGGGGCTACTATATGTAATGTTAATGTTGTTGTTCAGTTTTGGAATCCATTCCAACACATAACAGTGCGTACACCAGAATGAAACACTGCCTAGTCCAGCGCCATCCTAACAGCCCTTGCTATGTTGGCACCAGTCATTGTGGGCCCTCTGTCAGTCCATCTTAGATGTCTTCCTCGTTTTCTCAGATGGGAACATTTATGTACAAGTTCTTGTGAGGGCATAGGTTTTCCTTTTCTTAAGGTATATATACCTAGATGTAGACTTGCTAGTCATATAAGGTTTTCAGTGACTAATCCCTTAGAAGGAATTGTACCGTGTATTTCTTCGTTGTTAGTCTGGAAATGTTAGATTTCTCGGGGGAGAGATATACCTCAGTCCTTGGCTCCACACGAGAAAGAATTCATGCCGAAGCCTGGTTTGTGATCCAGGTGGGTTTATAGAGAATAGTAGCAGTTTCAGGTTCTACAGTATATGGAACACAAGCCAGAGTCCGCATATGGAACACAAGCCAGAGTCCGCAGCACAGTTGCAGTGGCCTGGCCACTCCGGACCAAAGCCTAGCTGTGCTACATAGTGTAGCAGCTGCTGGGAAAGAGAGCATGTGCACCAGAACAAAACCTCTGGCCTTTTTAGGGGTCCCGTTGGGAGGCGTGGTCGACAATACTGGTCTACCCCATTGGCTGAATTAAATTCACCTGGCTTAGATGGGCCAGTCCAGGTGTAACGCCCACCTAGTTGTACCACCCTTCCTGGCTGGAAGCTCAAACCTCTGAGCATGAGTAATGGATGCCCCGGTCCCTGAAACCTGTTCACTTTGGATGACCCTCTGGGTATTTCAAATACTGATAGCACAACTTTTAGCATGAAAACAATGTGTACAAAACAGGACAGTATGAAAATTGACAGATGATTGGATTCAACCAGCAGAACAAACACTGGAAAGCCCTCGTGTTAATGCCAAGAAATTTGAAAAACCTGGGCAACTGACTAGAAAACATCCATGCCTTGGCCATTCAAAAGCGAGGTGATCCAATAGAATGCAGATATAATTGAACACTTTCAGTAATGTTACATGCAAGTAAAATTTTGCTGAGGATAATTTAAAAATAATTACAGCACATCAACAGGGACCTGCCAGAATTTTAAACCTGATTTAGAAGAGGACATAGAACAAAGGATATCATTATCATTGCTGATGCCAGTTGGGGCTTTGCTGAAAGCAAAGAATACTAGAAAGATGTTTGTGTTTTATTGACTGAGCAACGCCAATCTACTGTGTAGTCATAAACCATTCAAACTACGGATAACATTGTGAAGAATGGGAATTCTTTTTTATAACTTTTATTGGCACTTCATCCACATGTCATATAATTCAACCATATCAAAAAGAGTTACACAATTATCTCTACAATCAATTCTATAACATTTCTTCCTTGTACTCATTGTGGCAGAAATATACACAACCAAACATCCTCCAATCTGACAACTTGTACATGTGTAACTCAGTGCCATTGATTTTATTCTTCGTCTTGTGTTTTTTTTTAATCATTTTATTGCCTCATAAAACTCTTATCACAATCCATACATACATCAATTATGTAAAGCACATTTGTATATTCATTACCCTCATCATTCCCAAAACATTTGCTCTCCACATAAGCCCCTGGCATGAGCACCTCATTTCCCCCCTCCCT
>NW_022111357.1:18794282-18810491 GCF_000313985.2 Echinops telfairi | reverse complement strand
ATGAGGGAGGGGGAGGGGAGAAGGAGGGGGAAAATGAGCAGCCGATATTAAGGGCTCAAGTAGAAGGCAAATGTTTTGAGATTGATGATGGCAACAAATGTACATATGTGCTTGACACAATGGATGAATGTATGGATTGTGATAAGAGCTGTATGAACCCAATAAAATGATTTTTTTAAAAAAGAAAAGTAAAAAAAATTGATACATTTGAATTATGTTTTTGGTGAAGAATATTGAAAATATTGTGGACTGCCAGGACAAACAAATTTATCTTGGAAGAAGTACATCTAGAAAATGCCCCTTTAGGTAGAAGAGGGTGTCTTTTGTCTCACGTACTTTGGACATACTATTAGGAGACACCAGTCTCTGGGAAAGGACATATAACTTCCTCTCTGGGGGATGGACAACAGAAAAGTGGGTGAAGGGAGACATCGGGCAGTGTAAGATATGACAAAATAAGTTTAAATTATCAAGGGTTCATGAGTGGGGAGTGGGGAGGGAGGGGAAAATGAGCTGATACCAAGGGCTCAAGTAGAAAGCAAATGTTTTGAGAATGATGGCTGCAAATGTGCTGAACACAGTGGATGTATGCATGGATTGTGAGATGCAGACGAGCCCCCAATAAAATGATTTTTTTTAAATGCTGAAAAACTTGGCTTATACATGAGTATATACAGTATATACTCCTGCTGAATTCTCCACATCTACTACTAAGGGTTCCAGTTTTGGAATTGTTAAGTGGGAAAAGCCCTGGTGGCACAGCGGCTATGCGGGTTGATTGCTAACTGAGAGGTGGGCAGTGTGAGCCCACCAGTTACTTCATGGGGAAACGCGTGGCAGTTTTCTTACAGACTTGCAGCCTTCGAAGTCATTACAGCAGCGCCATTCTGCCCTCTAGGGTCACCATGAGTTGGAATTAGTTTTACGACTGTGTGTGCTTGCTGTAGAATAAATAATTGTTTTAAGGGATGAGGGGAGAACAGGTCCATGCTCCCAGCTGGGGTTCTTCTTATTACCAAAAGTTTTATTAATTTCTGTGTATCATGATTAACTTTCATTACTGAAGAAATTGGGAAATTGGTCTTATGTTGCTTATAATTGATGCTATTGATTTGATTTATTAGTCTTTGTTTTACTTATCCATTGCTAAGAAGATCCAGGGCAAAGATGTGTTCATCAAAAGTAATATATTTTAATTTTGCAGTAATTAGAAGAATTCTAGGACTAAATTGTATCATTATTGGCGAACCTCTGTCTGATTTTAGATTTTCCCTATTTAGGAAAAGAAAGATGTGTGGAGCATTGGGTGTTCTTTTGCTTTAAAAAATATATTGCTTTAGAGAAAATACATATGGAAGAATATCTGAATATCCTTTATGGCCTGGTCAGTTGCTGTTGAATGGGAACTGTGTTAGAGGGAACTGAAAAATACTGGAGAGAGCTAAATGATTCTTCCTTCTACAGTTGGCTCAGAAAACTGTGATGGCCATGCAGGAGAAGTACCCAAGTGAGAGACTCTCCCAGGCCAATTCACCAGGTGAGTCAAGTTTTTTAAGGGGAATACTGAACAGACAAGCATTCTCTGAAATAGAATTTTTTTTAAATAGTTTAAAACACCAAGAAAGTAGTTGCTCGCTATAGAGAACAAAAATACACTGAAACTACATTGCATAGAAAAACGGGGGAACAGTTATTTATCTCTGGTTCTGTATGGCTTCCATCAAGACCACATGATTGGGAGGGGAGGATCAGAACAGAGTGACTTGGAACTATTTCCATTTGAAAGCAGACAAACACGGCATAAATTACTGTGTTCTATGATGTCTTTGTAGTCCTCTGTGTGGGTCAGTCATCTGGCAGCCTACAAAGATCAGAATTCCTGTGAATGCCAACAATCCTTGTGTTTTCAGTAGAACTTGAAATTTATCTCGAGCATGGTTTCACAAGATTTTGAAACCTCAGTAGATATATGAAGTATAAAAAGGTACATATGGCATATTTCAGATAGGAAGTAGCATTTAGAAAAATAACTGAATGCTAGGGCATTTGTGAAAAGAGGGGGATACATCTTATTTAATGAAGAGTTTGTTTTATTTAAATTTAGATCCCACTGTGCTTTAATAGCAGTCCTCTGTTATATCCTCCGAGGCACACTGCTTTGCTTGTAACAGGCTGTTGTTAAACCTGTTGAATCAGGTCAGCCAGCATTCAGCAAATATTTATTAAAGGTCTGTGGAGTGCCAGGCACTCTTTTGTGTGTGTGTGTGTGTGTGTGTGTGTGTGTGTGTGTGTGTGTGTGTGTCAGGCACTCTTGTATGCAGCTTCCTATGAGTTATGAGGCGCTCTGGTGGCATAGTGAGTTAACAGTTGGACTGACAACCACAGACGAGGCTTTCTGCGCCCATATAGGCCTGCAACCGTGCAATACAAAGGGCAGTTCTGTGCGGCCCTGTAGGAATCAGCTTGATGGCAGTGGCTTTGGGTTTGGGTTTTGGAGTACAAACACACAGTGCACATTTGTGGTGATGTAGTAATTCTAGCAAAGCTCAACTGCCTTTCTTGTAGCTTTCTTTTTCTTCAGGAGTCTCTCGTTCAAAGTAATAATAGTCTTAGTATTTGATAAAGATGCTATTGATAAGATAAAGCATAGCACCAAAAAAATTCAGCTTTCAAACTTAAAATTTGAAATAAGCATAAAACCTCAGTGCTGTCACATCTATTTAAACTCAGAAACTCTCTAGGACAGAGTAGAATTCCCCCAAGGGGTTTCCAAGACTGTTAATCTGTACTGAAACAGACTGATCTTTGTCCCACAGAGAAGCTGTGGGTTCAAATTGCTGACCTTGCTGTTAGCGCCGAAGCACTTAACTGTTAAACCACGAGGGCTTCTGAAATAAGCGTAAGTGAGTTATACGAAGTTACTAGGGTCCTTTACGTGCTGTGTAATAATTCTGGGTTTCATACGCTTGTAGGTGTGGTCCCGTTTTTGGAGGGCACTATCTGGTAACAAAACAGGAATGGGCTAAGATTGTATTCTGACCTCAGTGTAGAGAGTGGGAACTCTTTGTTTCATGGTGGTCTTAGTTACTATTACTTACAGTGGATGTTAGGAATTATCTACGACAGCTGAGAGAAGAAAGAAAACTTTGCAGTGGCCTGGGAAAAAGCCAGGCTGATTTAAGATTAGTAGGAGGTCAGTGCTTACAGGAAACATCCTGCATAATATACACACAAATAAGATGCATTCCAGGTCACATATACATAGGTAAGATATAGTCCAGGGGTGGGGAAGAGATTTATTACATTTGTACCATGTAACTCCTACCAAACAACCTTTCCCTACATGGGTCTGGTAAGAGGCTTCTGTGGAGGAGGATACTGATAGGATTTGCCTGTGAGTAATTGTGAGCAGGATTCCCTGCAATGCCATCTTTCGGTGTATAAAGTGAGCCCAATGAGAAGCAAGGGGTGTGATCTCATCACTGGTAAGAACCAGGAGTGGTGTGCGTCCTCTGGCCTTAGCATCTGGCTCACCCTTGCCTGACCTTTGGATAGAACTGTTACCCTCCATCGTAAGAGACATTCCGAGACCTCTCGTGCCTTCTGTGGAACATCGCAGCAATTCACAGAACCCCGAGGTGGGAGGGAATATACCAAAGGACAAATAGATCAGACCATCCTGCAGGAGTTGGATGTTTGGGACTTTTTCCATCTCCAACTCCTGGGGAGTAGTTTGGTGTTAATTCTTAAAAAAAGAAATTATTACCACAGTAAGTATATGTAAATATGGAGTGAGTGGATGGAAATGTGGTAGAGGTGAAGAATGAAAGATTAGTCATAATAGTAGGATGTGTTTCTAGTAGGAAGGCTGGGAACATGGTGATACAGACCATGTTCAATTTCCACTATTTTAAAAGACTTATCTAATTGTTGTGAGATAAAACCATATAGACTCACAAAGAGCTCAAATTTCCTTGCCATTGGCTAGAATTAGACCAACTCAGTAACTAGTTAATCTCACACCAATCTAGCTGTGATTGCTGGTTATGTCTTATATTAGAAATTATTACAGATGACTGCATATATGTAAATTGGACAAATTTTGCTTGTGACCTCAGTTTGCCTTCAATAAAAAATAGAAGTAAAACTAACAAAAAAAGAAACAAATTTTGTTGGGATCCACAACCCAATGCAATGGGTTATTTGATTGCTCAACTGCTGCTTCCATGAGCACTGATTGTGGATTCCAACAAAATTTGGTTTTCTTTACATTGAGTTATAATCAATATTGAAGGCTGCAATCCTTCATCTTTATCATGTAATAGAAACTACTGATTCTCTATAAAATATCAGTTTGAGTTAAAATTTTAAAATGTGCTTCTACAGACTCTTTGATGTAGTGGGAAACAAATTATCTTTGAACCCAAACCACTTTCTTCTGCCTTTCTTACAAACTTAGTGCTTCTCCCATCTTTTTAACCTACCGGTACTTCTATTTTTGTTTCTTTTTTTGTTAGGGACAGTTGTGAGGATGGCATAGGCATATTTCGTTCTGTTGTGCATGAGGTCGGTAAGAGGCGGAGCCATCTAGACAGCACCTAACAACAACAACAAGCAGCCCTGTGGTATAGGGGACTGTGCGTCTAGTTGCGAACTGCCTGGTCAGCATTTTGAACCCCCCAGCTGCTCCAGTAAAGATGAGAAAGTTTGGGAAATCCAACTGCCCCACAGGATCTGAGTTGGAATTCACTCGAGAGCAGTGATAAGGGGCCCTGGTGTCCTACTGGGTTATGTGTTGGTCTGCTGGATGAAAGATTAGCAGTTCAAATCCACTCCCCACTCCAAGGAAGACAGCTGAGGCTGCCTGCTCCTGTAAAGACTGAGTCTTGACAATCCGAAGAGACGATTCAAGTGTGTCTCGCAGGGTGGCTGTGCGCCAGAATTGCCTTGATGGCTGTGGTTTGGGGTTTATTCCCTTTGTTGTTGTTTCCATGGATCATCAGATGCAACTTAGAAATCTAAATCTAGTTTTTAAAAATTAGTTTGAATTGAAACCTTTGCTTTAATTTCATTTCAGTGGAAGTTTTTGCCAGCATGTTAGTAAATTGAGTATTGAATACTTCTACCTGTCAACCTTCAAAGAACTATAAAAAGTCAATAAAGTCAAATTTTATCAATTGTGTTTTTGTTTTTAGTCTTAAACTTGCTCTGAAATTTTAGCATCTTTTTTACATTGCCCTCAAAGTAAAGTCTTAAAAGTTTTTCATGTTGACTCCTCACCCCTAACATTGAATTAGGTTCACATTGACTTTTAAAAGTCACCTTGATGATACCTTGCTTTAATCAAGTGGTGGTTTTCAGCTGAATCGAGCGCCCTATTAGCAGTATTTGTGATTGTCACATGATTGTGGGGTGGGATAAGGCTTGCTGTTGGCAGCTAGTGGATGTAGGTCCATCCTGTAACGCATGAATTCCACACTGAAGAACTGTCATGCTCAGAATGACAAAAGTACCCATTAAAAAGCCAACTTTGCCAAAGGAAAGAATGTGTGTTGGGATCAGAAAGACCTGAACTCAAATCTCAAGTGTCCTCTAAAACGTGGGTGATCATTTTCAGTAAGTAGGTAGGTGAATCATGTTTGTAAAGTGATGTGGCATCTGATAATAAGAATTACTCCTGGATTCTATCCTTGTATATTCTCACCTCTCATGCTCTTTACATTTAAATTAACTCGCTCAGAGTAGCTGAAATTAAACCGGGAGAGAAAGAGGTTGGGTGCTGTTATTCTCACATAGATTTGAGATTTTTTTTTTTTCTTCATTACGTGATCTTTTGGGGTTTTATCAGCTGGTTCACATCAAAGGTGGGATATGTCTCTTGTTTCAGGTCCCAGTGTGATTCAAAAGGGCAGTTCTCTGGTGACTGAATGGCAGACCCCAGTTATCTCCGAGCCCTTTCGGAGCCGTTTTAGCCGCTGTTCAAGTGTAGCTGACAGTGGGGACACAGCCATTGGCACGTCATGCTCAGATATTGCAGAGGGTAAGTGTGGATTACTGGTTTGCTTACTAATGGTCTACGGCCATACCACCCTGAACATGCCCGATCTCGTCTGATTACTAATGTATATTATACTTTGCAGATCGTGTTCTAGGTGGTTTGTTATTTCTAGATTAAGATAGTTTCAGAATATCTGTAAGGTCAGTTCATTCTTTCAAGGAGTCTGCTGGATTCTTCCTTCACCATTGTGTAAGTGGGTGCCTTAATGACCAGATCTGTTCTCAGAGTGTAGGATGCTGACGGTCCAAATGCCGAGTGTCAGCCCTAGGAGAGGGGCTCTCTGTCAACCCTAACTCACATGACATCTGGGGAACACAGTTCACTCCGGTGACAACCATGCTGCTCACATGCAGTTGACTGCTCTTTGTGTCCACTGTTTGTCCCAACGGAAACAACTTTAACAGGTTTTTTCACCCTCAAGTCTTTTCCCCCTGTTGCCAGATTAATCTTGTTAAAAGCTTGATTTCACATAGTTTCTCTTTCCTGCAAGTTCTCAATTGTTCCCATTACTTGAAGGGTGAAATTCAGAGGCCTCACTTCTTTGTACTCTGGCCTTCCCCTTCCCAATGAAACCTATTACCCACAGTCACTGGGGACCTTGTCCCGGCCTGCTCTGTTGTCACACTGTTAGGAAAGTGTGCAGTTTTAAAAACCAGTCTTGCCCTTTTCCCCCATCTTTAAGTTGTGTTAGTCCCACCTCCTCTGATCCTCCCTCCCTGATATTCGACTCTTATTCAAGATCTGGTGCCATCCTACAGCTTCCTCCATTCCTTCCACCCCTTTCTGACCTCCTTCTCTTGCAGTCTTACATTGTCGGGGCTCTGCCTCCTGTTTTTGATCCTTAATTAAGAACTGCCAGACAATATTTTACAAGTATATTTATTTTTCCCCTCTGTTATATTTAAGTCCCTAGAGGGCAGAAGATCTAATGATAATAATTAAATACCATTATTGGATACTTTGGTGATTAGCTAATTTTATTATATTATTTCATTACTACACTTGAAACCCCTATGAAATATTTTTCCGTTTACAAATTTCAAAGTGAGTGAATGACTTTAATAAAGCTATAAAACTAATAACCTTGGATACTGTGAATGGAAAACATACCTATGCATACCCACTAGGATGGCTGTATTGGCAAATACTTAGAGAAATTGGAACCTGTATACATTGAGTGGTGCTGTTTGGCCCAACAATTCTACTCATAGGTATACTAAAAAGAAGTATTCATACTTCCACATAAAACTTTTACATGAATGTTCGCAGATATATTATGATAGTCAAAGAAGTAGAAATAACAAATGTTCATCAACTGATAAATAAAATGTGACAGATATAATGAAATGTTGCCCACCTATAAAGAGAAATGTGCTGGTACAAGCTACAAAATATATGAGCGTAGAAGATGTTTTTTAAAAAGTGGAAGCCTGCCTATTTATCTATGTGTGCGGGTATGTGTATTTTTTTTTTAATTTATATGAAATGCCCAGCATAGGCCAGTCTGTAGAGACAGATCATGGAGGAGTGGTTGCTTGGCACTGGGGGGGTTGGGGACCATGAGGATGCTAAAGAGTAAAGGGTTTCTTTGGGGAGGCTGAAAGCAGTGATGATGGTGGTGGTCGCACAGTCCTGAAAATATTACTTTATATGGCTACATTGTGTGGTATGTAAATTAGATCCCAGTAAACCTAGTCTAAAAAGAGTCATTTAGAAACGTTTGGGGGAAAATAAAAGGAATGAACACCCAAATCTCTATTAATGATATTGACTCTTAGATATCCTGGCACTTAATTTTTATAGTTTGACAACTATGTGTATGTGAGGTGATGATCAGTAAATGCTGAGTAGAATTAATCATGAGTACTGAGATAGAGAGAACTTTAAAAATCACTAAATCCAGCTCCTCTTTGCTGGTGAAAAATAAAAATTCCATGAGGGCGTAAATAATATGCCAAATGTCTCACAGCTAGTTGTCAGACTCTAGTCTCCCGACTTTTAACAGTCTTACCATCCCTTCTGCAATCAAAAGTGTTACTGTCCCTGTAAAATTAAGTATTCTACATATTATAAACTATAGTGTGGCTGGGTAAAACTAATGAGAAGACCATACCTGATCAATACTTACAATTCTGGAAAAGTTATAATATCTGTCACCTTGTTAGCTGATGTGGTTGGTGTTTAAGAAATAGAGAAACAGAAGAGTGGCCTACTCTTCAAGGTAGATGTGTTTGGCGGGAGCAAAGGAAAGTCACTCCTGAGGAGCCGCCAAAATAGACTTCAGACTAGGAGGGGCGGTTCCCGGAACCCTCCAGGACTGGTGGGGAGATAGTCGTAAAGGTCAGTGGACAGGCCGGGAATTATGTATGCTTTTTCATTTTGCTTTTGTTTTGTCTCGGTTATTGTTGCTTTGCCCACCAATATAAGATAAGGCAAGGAAGCAAGCCTGAGGAGAAAGCAACAGACTCACAGTTCTGGGGGGAACTGGGAAAGGAGCCGTGAGCAAGCAACGCCATGGACGGGAACAACTAGAGTATTAAAAGCAGCAATGAGGAGAATGTAGAGATTCCGTAGTTGGAACAACAGCAATCTAGCTGAGAGGAATTACTAAGAGGCAGAAGATGGTGGGGCAGGAGGAAGGTAAAAGGAAACAGAGGAAAGATCTAGGAAGCAAAGCTATGGATACATATATAAACATCGGTGTACACTTAGGTAAATATATTAATGCATAAAAATAGATTTTGGCCTATGTACATATATTTATATGGCAATACATTGAGGAAATGGACAGACTTTGGGCCTCTGCTCAAGCCCTCCCTCAACACAAGAACACTTTGTTGTAACAGTCTGGCATTCTATGATGCGCCCCTCCAGATGATGACTGAAGACAAAATGGGGGCATAAGCAAACAAGCTGCATCTAGCAGAGACGCCACAAGCCCACGTGGAAGAAGCACACCAGCCTGTGCCATCATGAGGTGTGGATGGAATCAGGTAACAGGCACCGAAAGATCCAAACAACAAAAAAACATATTGTTGATAATGACGGGGCTTGGAGCAGAGACCCAAAACCCATGTGTAGACAGTAGGACATCCCCTCACAGAAGGGTCACAAGGAAGGGATGAGTCATCCGAGGCACAGTGTAACACCGATGAAACACACAATACTCCTCTGGTTCTTTGAAGCTTCCTCACCCTCCACTACCATGACCCCATTCCTGCCTTTCAATTCTGGCTAGACCGGAGCTTGTATACTGGTACAGATAAGAGCTCACAACACGCGGAATCCAGGTCAGATAAACCCCTCAGGAACAGAAATGGGAGTAGCAATACCAGGAGGGTAGGGGAAAGGTTGGGGGAAGGAGGGGACGAAGGGAGAACACGCAATGATTGGTGCACAATCTGCTTCCCCCAGGGGGATGAACAACAGAAATGTGGGTGAAGGGAGAAAGTGGTCAGTGTAAGATAAGAAAACATGGGGAGGGAGGGGGGAAAAAAATGAGCTGATACCAAGGGCTCAAGTAGAAAGCAAATGTTTTGAGAATGATGATAGCAACAAATGTACAATGTGCTTGACCCAATGGATGTATGTATGTATTGTCATAAAAGTTGTACAAGCCCCCAATAAAATGATTAAATTTTTTAAAAAATGAAAACAATTTATAATTTATCAAGGGGTCCCGAGGGAAAAAAGAAGAGCTGATACCAAGGGCTCAAACAGAAATAAATGTTTACAAAATGAGGATGGCAACATATGTACAAATGTGCTTGATATAGTTGATATATGGAATGTTGTAAGAACCCCCAGTAAAATGATTTTTAAAAAGTAGATGTGTTTGGAAAAGGACAGATAGTTTTAGTCTCACATTCCTGTCTTGTCATTTGTTTGCAGTCACTACCCTGACACGGTGGTTCTATGATCTTGTAGTGTTCCTCAGGGCAGCGCTTGAAAGCTAGAAATAGGTAAAAATATGAAGTTCAGCAGGGCCTCTCCCAAGACCAGGCAGGAGTCAAAGGAAGCAAACCCAGTTTAAAGGAAAAGTTAAAAACCATAGTTAGACACCTCCCCCCTCGAGGGGCATGGATACCAGGATTGTAGGTGAAGGGATAGAATGGGCAGTGTACTATACATGTAAATAATAATACATATTATATTAAGGGTTTGCGAGAAGGGTGGCGGGAGGGCCTTAAGAGGAGCTGATGTCAGAGGGCTCACGAAGAGTCTTGAAATTGTTGATGGCAACATTTGTACATGTCCACTTGATATGGATGTATGGGTTATATATGAGCCCCAAATAAAGTGATTTATTAATACAAAATAAAATCATAGATACCAACAGTGGAACAAGTGTGAAAAGCCAAAAAGAAAAGAGTGGATTTTAGTGTGTGCCCACTTGGGAGTGCTCACTGCTCGAGTGAAACCTGAGCGTTACTAAGAATAACCTCCTAAAGTCAGGTCTGGGGTGGGAGGAGAGAGACCAGAGCCCTGGCTCAGATGCCATATTCCCTGCCCTGGAGGCCGAACACGTTCGTCTTACTCTTTGGAGATAGTTTCAACTCATTGCTCACCTTTGCTGGGCTCTGGCAGCCCTTGGAAAGTGGATTTTTATCAGATTGGAATATAGCTCAGAGTTGTCCATCTTCCAGAAGTGTAGGACCTAATACATTTCCTTTAAGTAAGTAGTTTTTGTTTTGTTTTGTTTTGTTGAATAGTTTGGTTTCCAGCTTTGTTGACTGCCGGGATATTTTTACTCCAGTACACGAAAGTGAAGCCAGGGTTGCCTTTTGTTGGTTGTACTTTTGTGAACTTGGTGTCATTTGAGATTTTGGAATACACATCTCCCTGTTAGGTTGCTGTGCCTTTTTGCCTGACTCTTCTAACGATAGTGCCCTCTGCCCGGTCTCAGGCAGAGAACATCTGGCGTTGCAGCCAAACTCAAGAAAGCTTGCTGTTTCAAAGTTGGCTTATGGAAGACTATTCTCTTTGCAGATTTTTGCAGCTCAAGTAGCAGCCCTTCTTTCCAGCCCATCAAAAATCACGTAACCATTCCAACAGCCCATGTGATGCCTTCTACTTTGGGGACCTCTCCTGCCAAGCCAAGTTCTTTACCTCCTGGCCCCTCGTCCTCCAAACCGCCTTTGTCAGGGTCAGCTGGAAGTGTGGGGATGACGAGAAATGGAGACCTGGCAACAGTGAAGCGTGGCCCAGCTCTGTCGAGAGATCTGCTGTATCTTTGTGGGGCTGCTGGAGAAAACGGAGTTGAGCAGTCCTGGTTTCCAGCAGTGGGCCATGAGAGAGAGAAAGAGGTGAGGAAGTTTGAGGCTCCCAACATGGAGGCCACCCTCAATCAATCAACGATCATGGAGACACTCTATTCAGATCCCCACTACCGAGTCCACTTCCACAATCCAAGAGCGGACTCAAACAAGGAGCTGTACAAAGGATTACCTGAGTCCAAGAAGGCACCAGGCAGTGGCTCAGTGTGTGAGCGGAATGGACCGCACCCGAGCAGCACTGGGCTGCTTCCTTTGGGACTGCAGCCGGCTCCTGGGCTCTCCAAACCTCTACCCTCTCAGGTATGGCTGCCGAGTCCTGACCCTTGGCATCCCCGTGAGCAATCCTGTGAGCTCAGCACTTGTCGGCAGCAGCTGGAGTTGATCCGTTTACAAATGGAGCAGATGCAGGTAGAGGCTCTTCTTTCCTTGGATCTTGTAGCTATATTGCCTTTGTCATATATATAAAGAAAGTATAGTTTGTAAGAGCAAATGAAGTTGATGGAAATGAAGACTGACTTGTAGCTTATTGACCTTGCAATCTGTCTAAAGCAGATAGATTCTCCACTGTAGAGAGGGAGGGAGGTAGGAGGGAAAGGCAGAGGCCAATCCTGATTGTGCACTTCCTACCTCCCAGTCATTAGGCAAGGACTTTCACGTGCAATCTTATGTAATCTTCCCAGCACCCTGAGGAGGGAAACGTACAAACTCACCAGGTTCTTAGAATAAGTGGTCTATGTCCAGGATCGCAGAGCTAGGATATAAAAATCGTCTTTAACCTAACCCTGTGTTCTTGCCCACTGTGCTGTTTGTGTTTTAATCCTATAAAGGGAACAAGAGCACATGGGAGGAACTGACATCTCGAGCCATGTAAGACCAGAAGGACGTTTGCTCAAAACAAAGCTCAGAAGGCAGGAAAGAATAGGAGAAGCAGACAAATGGGAACAGGGAACTCAAGTAGGAAGTGTGGGGAGAGCCCTCTTACATTGAGAAAACTTCAACAAATGTCACAAAACAATAGAAAACTCCTATTCCCCTCCCCTGGCTTGTAAGGACATCTTAACTTCTGGTTGCTTCTGTTGCTAGATACTGAAAGATAACTGGCCTGTTTTTAGAAACTGGAGCCTTTTGGAGCAGGGAGTGTCCAGCTGGCAGAAGCCTCCTGGGCGGCAGGTTCTTTCGAGTTGTACATCAGAGCTAAAATTATTTCATAAACGCTGGACCTGCTCAGACTGACCCAAACAGTCTGATTGCAGAACTTGGTGTTGCTCAGGTGTTGTCAGGCGCCTGTAGGTCCGGGTCAAACCACCTCTTGAACCTGCTTGTCTTCTAGCTTCAGAACGGAGCTCTGTGCCACCATCCCGCGGCTTTTGTTCCTTCGCTGCCCACTTTGGAGCCAGCACAGTGGATCAGTATCCTGAACAGTAATGAACACCACCTGAAGGAGAAGGAGCTCCTCATTGACAAGTAAGAGGGCATGGGGTGCCGCAAGACCAGCCTCTGCTTTCCCAGCTCCCACTGAGGTTTTCCCAAGGGTAGTGTGTGGCCCTCTGCTGGTGCCCAAGCCTTGCCGGATGGTAGAAGTGGGTTGATAAGCAGACGAGTCATGTATCTGGCAGGCCACTTGTAGTTCTCTGCAGTGGCCCTAGGGGCTGCCTGAGTGGGCAGCTGCTTCACTGCAGCTGATCTTTGCTCATGTTCCCAGTCAGCTTTGCCATTTGCTCTTCATCCTTCAGCAAAACGGTGCCTCTGTAACCCACAGTCTTGGCTTATGTCATGTGACTTGGGCCGTCTTTCGAAGAAACTGCCAGAGTCGATTCCGACTCATGGCCCCAAAGGGTTCCTGGAGTGTAGATCTTTATGGGAGTCACCACCAGGTCTTTGCTCCTATAGAGTGACTTGTGTTTGCACCATTGACGACCTTTGTTAGAAGCCAAGCACTTGACCCGACCGTTGTGCCACTAGAGCCCCTCAAAGGAAAGTTGGGGAGGGGCTTATATTACAAGCAGACTAACATCAAGACCCTAAACCCAATTCTACTTGTTCTTGCAGGCAACGGAAACACATCTCGCAGCTGGAACAGAGAGTGCGAGAGAGCGAACTACAAGTCCATAGTGCCCTCTTGGGCCGTCCCGCTCCCTTGGGGGATGTCTGCTTGCTGAGGCTGCAGGTAAGCACTGTCAGCCAGGAGGGCATTCTGCTGACCATCATTCTTGGCACAGTTAGGTCATCTAGAAAAATTTTAAAGGACCAAGTATGTAAGGTGCTCCTGCCTTCAAAGAAAAAGCACCCCCTGCTGTGCCCTTATGGGGCAGGCGAAGCTTGTGGTAGAATCAGGTGAAAATCCTCAAGGCTTAGTGTTGGGACATTGTTTGGAGACGACGAGGAAGGTAGGGCTCTGTGCTATGCCAGCTCAGGCCAAAGGAAGGGAGCTGCAGGATGCTGAAGGACTTAGAGCCATTCTCGTTTTGCTGCCCCCAGTGCAGGAGCAGCGGACGGAAGCCACGTGCACACGGAGGTAAATGGCTGGGTGCTGATAGCTAGAAGAGAAGCCTCCTGGACTGTTTGGACTTTTGAGTGAATGAATATTAAATGACATAGCACTGGCTTTGCTATCTCCTGAGCCTAGTAAGATGGTGTTGCATCTCATAGGATCAGAATGTTAGTGTAGGAAAGGTCCTTAGCTAAAGTCTACTTGGATCTTCCAATTTGCTGGTGAAAAATACTGGGGAGGAAGAACCTAAGATCTTAAGGAAAAAAGGTGGGACTTAAGACCCAGTCTTCTCTACCTTGTCCTACTGATATGAAACTCCTGGTAATTGTTTTAAGACAGTGTTTCTCAAATTTCAGCGTCAGGCAGAATCCCCTAGAGCAGCGGTTCTCAACCTGTGGGTCGTGACCCCTTTGGGGGTCGAACAACCCTTTCACAGGAGTCACCCGATTCATAACGGTAGCAAAATGACAGGTATAAAGTAGCAACAAAAATAATTTTATGGTTGGGGGATCACCACAACATGAGGAACTGTGTTGAAGGGTCGCAGCATTAGGAAGGTTGAGAACCACTGCCCTAGAGGGCTTGGGAAAGCATAGATTATGGGGCCCACCCTAATTCAGTGGGTGGTCCGGGAGTTGAGCCCAAGAATTTGCCTTTCTAATGATTTTCCAAGTGTTACTGATGCTGTTAGTTGTAGGACCACCCTTTGAAAATCACTGCTTGGAATAAGTCAAATATATATATGAGCTTGTGAAGGCAGGCAACAGTTACATGTTGAGAATCTTTCTGGCAGGAACTGCAGCGAGAGAACACTTTCTTACGCGCACAGTTTGCACAGAAGACTGACGCCTTGAGCAAAGAAAAGATGGAGCTTGAAAAGAAACTCTCTGCTTCCGAAGTGGAAGTGCAGCTCCTCAGAGAGTCCCTCAGAGTGGCACTGCAGAAGCACTCGGAGGAGGGCAAGAAGCAGGACGAGAGGGTGAGCTGAGGATATGACCCCTGTCTGGAAAGGAGAAGAGTCAGACCTCTCCTGCACCAGACTGCATGAGACTGTATGTGGCCTCCAATTCCAGAACAAGGAGTAGCTAGTTGGGAAGACCCTTCCTAGGCTTCTCACTCAGGATCTATCTGCTAGAAAAGGAATCCTGCCTTTCTGCCTTTGGAAGCAAAGCCACCAAAGTCAAGACAAGTGACATACATCCCTCAGTGTCCTAGTTTGTCATGTGTACTGCCAACCGGCCTGCGTCAAAAACTAGCCTGGGCCGTCATGCCAGATGGCACTGGTGCAGAGTGTTTCAATCCCTCTGTCAAATTCCATCATTCAGTAGGGCTTCTCTTTACCCAGCTTAAAAAGCAGAGAAAAATTCCATATGTGCAGACCCAGCACAATAGCTCTTAAAATTGCCTTGGCATCATAGATTTGCTCATAGAAGAAACTGGTTTAAAATCTTCTGGTTGTGAGAGTACCTCATTTCACAGCTTGTTGAAATGCAGGTGTTCTTGGGGAAATCAGTGTAATGTTTAGTTCTGGATCACAGGTATCTAATCCGTGCTTCTCAAACTTTAATGTGCTTAAGACTTGCTTGGGGATCTGTTAAAAAGTGCAGATCCTATTTCAGTAGTTGTAGGAGAGGCCTGATATCCTGTATTTCTAACAAGCTCCCTGGAAAGGGAGTTATGGTGCTGCGACTCCAGCAAGGACTTAAAGGACTTGTTTTAAAAAGAAAGTTTTTGTTGTTGTGGTGGTTGTTTTTAAATTTTATTGGGGGCTCGTACAACTCATCACAATTCATACATACATCTGTTTTGTCAAGCACATTTGTACATCTGTTGCCATCAGCATTCTCAAAACATTTTCTTTCCACTTGAGCCCCTCCTTCTCCCACCCTCCCTCCTTAACAAACCTTGATAATTTATAAACTATTATTTTTTCATGTCTTACACTGTCCGATGTCACCCTTCACCCACTTTTCTGTTGTCTGTCCCCCAGGGAGGGGGTTATATGTAGATCCTGTGATCGGTTTCCCCTTTCTACCCCACCTTCCCTTTCCCCTCCTAGTATTGCTACTCTCATTATTGGTCCTGAGGGGTTTATCGGTCCTGGATTCCCTATGTTTCCAGTTCTTATCTGTACCAGTATACGTCTCTGGTCTAGCCAGATTTGTAAGGTAGAACTGGTGTCATGATAGTAGGGGGAAGGTAGCATTAAAGAACTAGAAGAAAGTTGTATGTTTCATCGTTGCTATACTGCACCCTGAAATCCTTCTGTAAGGATCCTTATGTAAGATCCTTCCAGTTGGCTACAGATGGGCTTTGGGTCTTCACCCCGCACTCCCCCTCATTCACAATGATATAATGTTCTTTGATGCCTGATACCTGATCCC
>NW_022111357.1:18768981-18792783 GCF_000313985.2 Echinops telfairi | reverse complement strand
AATCAATTTTTCCCATAAAAAATAACAGAAAATTGATTAATCCGTTCTCAACCACCAAGTTTTTACCCTAACCTTGCTTTTTTTTTTTTTAAACCTTGCCTTTTTATACAAAACATTACACAGAAATTTTGACTTAAATACTGGTAAGTTCAGAGTTGAATCACAACATTTAAAAAAAGTGTTTAACAACTACAGTATGGCCCATACCTTGAGATTGATGAGGATCTGGATCTGAGGACACGGATGTGGAGAGGAAGTGTGGAAAGAGATTGTTTGGAAGGCGGGGATCCCTTTCCATAAAATCAACTGGTAGCTGCTTTTCAGTTTTTTCCCTTCTTTGCCTTTTTTTCTCTGGGATCTGGCTGGCTTTCTCTGAAAAGGAAAATCTGTCTAATGTGGTCTGTTGTTGGCATTTCCTTGACTGTGTTCTAAAAGGGTTTACTAAATTATTATCAACAATATCGATAACATGGCTAACCATTTCCTTATCATGATGATTCTTTTTAAAAAAAACTCATGACCCATGTTTTTTGGTTTTGTTTTATTTTTTCTAAAAACAGGACAAAAAGCCACAAAAACTAAGAAAATTATAGCAAAATGCTTGGAACACAGCCGCTAAAGGTTTAAACATTCGTACTAACAATGCCAACTAGCACCAAGTGACTGAAACACAAACTGCTTTTGTTTACAATAATCACGTGCGTCAGATTCCAATGTTTTGTTCGAGCTCCAATGCAAAATTTTGTGGACATTTTGCGTGGAAATCTGCTGATGGCCTGTCGAGTGCTGATGCGGTTGAGTAGTAGTGTATCCCCCGACCTTTCCTACAAGGCAGTCATCCTCAGTACTCCTTTCCCTGAGATGTACCATATGTACTCGAGTGTAAGCCAAGCGGAGTATCAGCCAAGGCACCTAATTTTACCACTAAAAATGTGCCGAGAAACTCGGCTTATACACGAGTATATACGGTACCTCTTAATTCTGAGTTGTGTGCTGTGCTTTTGTTCTATTTTTTAAAAACCCATTTGAAAAAATCCATTTGCGATATTTTCTAGAGTCAGGTGAACCTATCCTCACTGAAGAGTCGGGTACAGCTGTCTCGGACGTCTCCTTCTTGTGTTCCTGCAGGTGTCTCGTTGTGCTCTGTTGTGGTGTCCTTCACGTTGAACGAAGCTGGGTGATCTGGAAGCAGTGGGCACGGACGCTCTCGGGGTCACGGTGGTTCTTGGTAGTTCATGGTGGACTTCGTTGTAGGGTGATCAGACTTAGACTGCCTGTTTCACCTGGGGACCTTCATGTGTCAGTGTCTGGGTGTCTGGTCTTACTTTCTCTAGAGGAGAATCTTCAACCTGCAGCCTGGTGAGGAGGCTGAAGTCAGGAATGCTTGGATCTTTTGGGTCTCAGTGATGAAATTGGGTTTGGAGTCCTAGAGCTAATATACATATGGACTTCACTTATACTGGTTTCCAACCCAGTGCTTCCAGAGACTGACTTCCAGTGAATCTCCCTACGTTCAGGCCAGTGGCTGATACCTGTGTCCAGAGGTACCTGGTGCAGAATCTGCGGAGTTGTGAGAGGCTCTTGCTAGGGCTTGTAGCTCCTCTGATTCTGTCTTCTATTGTGTGCAAAACTTGTTGAACTCCCTCATTTGCTTCTGTCTCTTCCCCTGCACTCTATTTTTTTAGGTTAATATTTTCTTCCTGATAGCTGTTTTGGAAGGAATAAATGTCTGTGGCCCTTGGACCACTTTGTACAGTGAGTTGGTTATCAGCATTGTGAATGAGCTTCCTAGGAATGGGTGATTAAAATGTGAAGCCCACAGATTCAGAGCTTAGTCCTGTCTTATCTTTGGCTTCAGCGCTGTCTCTGCCACCTCGTCGGCATCCGTGGGTCTGCCTCAGCTTTTCTTTGCTTTCTCTTGCCTTCCTCAGCTCCCCTTCTCGATAAGCCACAACAAAAACCCTCAATAGTGAAGGAAAACATCTTTATTCAGCATATCTTTATGAATAGAGTGCCTGCACTGTGCTTAGCATTACACCAGGTGCTAGAGATACAATAATGAGTAAAATGAACACAGCCCCTCCCCTCAAGGAGCTGACCATCTCATTAGCTTTAACAAATGACCGCTTCACTTTTTATTGCTTGTGGTGTTTAGGGAAGAATACATGACCTTTTTCACCAGAACTGACCAAACTGGTTTGGCAGTATTTGACCTACTGCCCCCCTTTCAGGAAACTTTTTTTTTTTTAACTTGGGAATTTTTTAAGTAAATTAAGCTGTTTTTGTCCTTGGCCCATAATCCCGGGTAAATTGTACAGGTCTTCTTTGCAGCTTCCTGGATCTTTCTAGCTGCCCCCTAGGGGTCAGCAAAGCACATTTGGGAAACACTGATGTAGAGGGAAGTGCTACCAGTGCTTTTAAGCTGCCCTGTAAAGAGACTTTTCCTCTGGCCCCGAGTAGAAAGTTCAGTTGTGGAAACTATGAACTTCATGCCAGAACCCAAACCCAAACGTGGTGAATTTCCTGACAGTGAAACAGTTGCCACACCACCAAGGGCAGAGACGGTGGTCACTTTGAAAAGGGTGGGTGCTGAGAGTCCTAGAGCCAGCGGAGATAGGCTCTTGATAATTCTTTTTCCAGGTCAAGGGTCGTGATAAACACATAAATAATCTGAAAAAGAAATGTCAGAAAGAATCAGAGCAGAACCGGGAGAAGCAGCAACGTATCGAGACTCTGGAGCGCTATTTAGCTGACCTACCCACCCTGGAAGACCATCAGAAGCAGAGCCAACAGGTAATAGCAATATCCGGGCACGCCTGGGGCAGGCAGGGTCACCTTCTCAGCATCTGTGACATACAGTTTACCCGATAGCTTCTAAAAAGCAGGGCTTCAAAGCAAGTCATTTTAGACTTGACACCCCCTGCCGCCGCCGCTGCCACTACCACTAAGAATTTGTATTTCTACCACAACCCAAACCACACTGCCGCTGAGTTGATTCCAACTCACAGTCTGTAGAGCCCTTGGGGTCTCTAAGACACTACACCTGGATGAGGGCGATAGTCTCTGGCTCCTGTGGACCGACTGGCGGCGGATTGAAGCTGCCGACCCTGAAGTGAGCAGCTCAGTGGAGAAGCCTCCATGCCGCCAGAGTGCCTGTGTCCACTCCAGATGGAATCAGTCAGAACCTACATGTCTAATAAGGACTCCAGGGGAAGCTTATGTACACATCAGAGTCACCTGGGCTTCTAGAGGGGCCACCAAAACTCTCCCAGGAAATCTAACTTAATGAACTAGTTATAAAAGCCTTGATTAAAGAAAATTCTCAAGAGCCATGTCTAAAATCTATCAAATTTGCAATTGGACTGGAAGTGTCTAAAGGAAGCCAAAGTCTCCCTTGCTTGTTGGTCTAAATGTGGGGTCCTGTTTGTCAGCTGAAGGAATCTGAGCTGCGGAGCACAGAGCTGCAAGAGAGAGTGACGGAGCTGGAGAGCTTGCTGGAAGAGACGCAGGCAGCCTGCAGGGACAAGGAGGCACAACTGGAAAGCCTGCGACAGAGGGAAGCTGCTGGACCAAGGTAACTACTGCGGTGGGGTCAAAGGAGAAGTGGTGCGCCCTGAGTGTTGGTCTGGGCGGTCCTACATGCACCTGTGGGACATTGGGGAAATCACGTTACTTCGCTGGGCTTTGGTTTCTTTAGATTGTAAGTCATATGAAAGCCTCTTAGGGAATAAGTATAAGGAGGCTTCAAAAAGTTCCTAGGAATAATGGAATGAAAAGGTAGCGGTGGGGGCTGTGCAGCAGGGCTTGTGTCTACCCTCTGGAAGGACGGCACTGTGTGGAAGGAGCCCTGGGGGCGGAGGCAGTTAAACGTTGGGCTGCTATCCACAAGGGCATTGGTTCAAACCCACCAGCTGCTCCACAGGAGACCTATGAGGCTGCCTGCTCTTAGAATGGTTTACTGCCTCTTGAGAATGATGTACAAATGCGCTTTATACAATTGATGTGTGTATGGATTGTGATAACAGTTGTATGAGCCCCTAATAAAATGTTTAAAAGAAAGAAAGAAAGAAAAGAAAGGTTTACTGCCTCAGAAGTGCTCAGGCGATTCTACCCGCTGTGTGTGAGAATCAACTGGGCCCTGAGTTTGATTTGTTTTGAAATACAAATGTGAGGTGAATGGAGAAACGTTAAAAACTAGAAATGAGGTATCTGCCTGTTTATAAAAGTAGATCCTCGTGAGGTGTAGGGGTTATTTACACTTCAACCTTGTAAGCAAAAGGTCACCAGGAGCCATATGTGTGTCTTCAGCCCTAGAGATTGCTTTCCGTTACTGTGGCGGGCTCTGAGAGTAGAGGAAGGTGCCTAGCATACACTCGGGGTGCCTGGGAGCCTTCTCCATTAGGCACTGCTTTTCAGTTGAGTCCTTTCGAACCGTGATGGCTTTCTTTTCATAGCCTCTTGGACCAGATCCAGTTTCTAATGGGGTGGATTGGATTTGTCATCACAGTGATCTTGTGTATCTCAGCCAGATGGGCCATGGGGGAAGTGATTGTGGGAACCCAGGAGAGGAGAACATGGAGTCAGAAGGGAGGTTAAGGATTAAAGGTGACTCTGCTCGGCGCGTGGCTAGGAAAAAGGAACTCTGTTTATCGTGTTCAAAAACGTCTGCAATGTATGTGTGTGACTTCCTGATCCAAATACAGCAGTGAATGTTTACTTTGAAAATGTCAAGACAAATCAGAAAGATTCAATGGCACGTTATCAAAGATTTTGGCCCCTCAGGAAGGGAACTAACTAACACACTGAGCAGCTTCTGGGTAAAGCAGCACATTTCGATGGACTGAAGACACTGTCCCAGCTATGGTTTGAAGACGTTGCTCATCCTGCCCACAACATCTAGTAAATAAATAGTAGAGCTAGAAATCAAAGGTCACTCTGTAGAGTTCATGAACAGGCCACGGTCTGTCTTTCAGCCTGCAAGATAAGCAGTCTGTGAGGGAAGACCGGACGGGAGACGGTCCGAAAGTAGAGCTGGAGTCCTGGCAGAAGGAGTGTGATTCCCTCCGAAAGGTAACTTGCAGGGTGTCCAGGCTGTGGTGGTCAGCAGATGGGGAGGAGAGAGAAGAAACCATGAGAGCCCAAGGCCTCCTGGCACCTGCTGTCTAGAGCTTTCACTCCCTCTCTCCCTCTCTCTCTCTCTTTCTCTCTCTCTTTTTTTTTTTTGCATTTCCTCTCTTTTTTGGAAAACCCTGCATAGTGACAGTTTGCATTTTAGATATTCACTCTTGTGACAGGCACACTTCACTCGTGTAGAATACAGACATGTTCATGGGACAACATGCCTCAGCACTCAGGGCCTAAAATGGTGCACTCAGGGCCTGGCTCCATACAGAGTCACTGGCGCTAGGCCGCGTTCTCACTGAGAGGTAGCTTCTGTAACCAGGAACAGGGAGCCTCGGAACTGCCTAATTGGTGAGCCTGCCTGAGCTGAGCCAAAAAGGAAGCCCAGAAATGGTTCAGAGAAAGCAAGGGCTCAGAAAAGTGCAGTGAGGCTGTTCCGGGCCTTTCCTTGGACAGTGTGACAAAAGCTGTATGTAAGTAACCACAGCAGTCCCCATCTCAGGGCACGGAATACATTTAGCCATGTCCTTGAGCAGAGAACCCCAAGAAGCAGGATATAAAGTGATTCTACTGGTTTCTACTGGTTTGGGGTCACTCAGGTGAGAGGTCCTCCCCCTCCAGTGGTGGTCATGGGTCCACATTACAATCGGGTTTCAACCTCTGTGCTTGGGGTGCAGTCGTGGGAGACTGGTTAGTCTGGATCAGAGCCCCTCCCAGTGGAAATCTGCCAGATTGCGAGTAGAGCTAACTCAACTTCACCCTGGTCTCACTGCCAACGGGCATAGACGGTGAGACTAGTAGTCCTGGTGCTGGCCCTTCTCTCTGACCTCACCGCTGGCATTCCGCTTGCACCTTCTGATGGCTTTTCCTTCTCAGGTGGTAGAGAAGCAGCAGCAGAAGATGGATCAGTTGCGTTCCCAAGTACAGGTGAGCAGTCATCTTTGGACGTGACGTCAGCCTGTGTGTTGTTCTGTTCTCTGCTCTGCAGCTTACTCAGTGCTAAGGTATACACCAACAAGAAAGATGAGCTTCATCTTGTTGGGAAGACAAACTAAAGGAAGTTTTGGCACAAAAGAGTGATGTCCAGTATACTGGGAGCGCAGTCGGGAAGGGAGCAAGCTAGGTCTAGGGATGCTGAAGCCTCACAGACGAGGAGGAGTTAGGCCCAAGAAGAGGGAGGAGCTGGGTAAGATGGCATTGAGTTCTAGATGGAAGGAAGCACGTGGAAGCATGAAACCGCGTGGTTTAAACCTAGAGCTGCCAGCTGTTTCCGAGTGGTGACGTTTTCCGTGTCAGGCGGTGAGTAGGAGAGGTGGCTGTTCCAACTACAGGGAGGGCCTGTTCTCTCCAGCCAAGGTAGCTTTCCTTTAGGGAGGGAATGGGATGCTGTTAAACCACTTGTTCGGGGTGTGATGTCCTCAGATTTAAAATCAAGCTTGAGTCTTGAGGAATTGGCCAGCTGAAGAGAGGCAAGGCAAAGGTCAGAGGGCTGTTGTAAAACTCTGAGTGAGAAACGGGTGCTAGAACCTGATTGAGGCAATGTAGTAGGGATGGAAATGTCAGGCGACCGATCTCAGTGATTTTTAGGAGGTAACATTGAAAGGAATTAGTAGCTGATGGCATGTGTGGAGGGGCTGCAGAATAAGGGAAAATCAAAGCTGGCTCCCGATTTCTGTTGCGGGCCAGAGCGGGACTTAGTTGGGTTCTCCCAGAAGTCCTGGGAGTGAAGAGTTCGATCACTGTTCTCAGACGCCTGGAATGCACTCAGTCTGAGGAGCAACTGAAAGCTACAGCACACGCCATTGTGTGGGGTCTGGACTGTGTATATATATGTCACCTTACTTTAAGTCCTTGGCCTAGCAAGCTTTTAAGGAGCTCTGGTGATGCACTGGTGAAGCGCTCAGCTGCTAACTCAAAGGTGGGTGACTCAGACCCAGCAGCACATCCTTGGGAGGAGGCTGTGGTGGTCCGTTCCCATACAGTTCACAGCCACCGAAACCCTCTGGGTCTGTTCTCTGTCCTGGAGGGTCACTGAGTCCACAGCGGCTTTTGGTTTAGAGTAAGCTATAAAAGCTATGAAAGGTATTTCAAATCCAGGGCCTTAGTATAGTATTTATTGAACTTGAAAATAGGTTCCCTGGACTTCTGAGATCACACAAAAGTCGGAAAAGCCCAAAGTTTTAAAATGGTACATTTACCCATGATGGGGCTACTTAGACAAACTAAAATGCCACTTGGAATTTGGTAGAATTAGCTGCATTGAATGTGGTCATACCTGGCATTTCTTAATAAGACATTCTCCCTGGCTGTTGTATTTTCCTTATTACTATAACATGGGAAAGTTAATTTGTTTGTAGTTTATTGGAATAGTTTTTGTAATTGGGAGAAGGTAAAAGCATACATACTTTCTCTGGCCTCCCTGAGGTACGCACGGTCACACAGTGCCTACTCTACCCCATCTCGTGTGTGTTAGAATACTTCACGCACAGTGTTGTCAAGAGCTTTCAACTGGGAACTCCTCAGAGACTGGGACTGTCCTTAATGTGTGTCACACAGTTGATGTGCTCAGTAAATGTTGAACTGAATTGAACGGCATGTGTCTTGCCCTGGGGAAAATCCTAGCTGGTGGAAAGAGGAATCAGCATCCAAGTGGAATATTAAGCACATGTCTCTCCTGGGCCGTGGGAGAGGTATGAGCTAGGAAGGTGGGACTAGGGTTAGTTGGATCCAGTTTGCAGACTGAGGGAAGCTCAGGTGAACCTTGGAGGCTTCTTGGGGGTAACAGAGCAGAAGGCAGTTTAGGCAAAGGCATTGGGAGGAGCTGGGTGGAGCCTTGGGGAGGAAGCCAGTGTGGTTAGAGTGCAGGAGGGATGGAGCGGAAGAAGCAGGGATATGGCTGGAAAAGTAGGTAGGCCACAGACTGGCCTGGAATGCCCTCCTCAAGAGTTGGACTCCATGGGTAGGCTGCTGTGACATTTCTAGCAGTGAAGGGTGGGTCTGAGCAAGGATTGTGGCATGGGTCCCGAAAAGAGGGAATGGAGAGAGAAGTGTTGAGTGAGTTTCCATATTACCCTGGGTGTACTTTTCTACCACTCCTTGCTGTGTGATTCAGAGTCTAGAACAGGAAGTGGCTCAAGAAGAAGGAATAAGCCAGGCCCTACGAGAGGAGGCCCAGCGGAGGGAGACTGCGCTGCAGCAGCTGCGTACAGCTGTGAAGGAGGTGAGCAGCACCCACCAGCCCCCCTCAAACCTGATTACTCTGTTTACCTTGCTGCCCCCATGAGATCCCTGAGCTTGAGAAGACCCCGCTGAGGGGTGGGCAAGGACCTGCTCTCATCCCTCCTCTCAGAGGCCCTCGGTTTGTCTTGGCGTGAGCTAAATCACTCAGATAGACATCTTGGATGCAGGAAGTACATTGTCAGTCTCCCTGCAGCTACTGATTTGTTGGATTAGAGGGAAGGTTCAAGAAAATGGGTTTGGTATCCTTATGTAAACTGAGCTGTCAGCAGGGGGCGACCGAGTTCACTGACCAAGCTACCTAGAAAGTCAACCCCTGGAGTCAGGACCTTTGAAGCAGAACAGAGGTAAGCTGGGAAAGAACGGGAGAGGAGAGAACTGTGTAGGAAGAGGAGAGAAACAGACATATTTGAGTAGGCTTGGAAAATGGGATTGAAAGATAATAGAATTTGTTCACTACCTCTTGAAGGCCCCTCCATCGTTGGAAGACTGGCAAAGGCAGGGCATTCTAGTATTGGGTTTTCCAGTTGCTGCTTCTCCAGGCCTTCCAGTTCCCACTAGCTGTCTTACTGCCCTGTCCCTGTTTATTCCTCTGACGTCCACCGAGTAGGCTGGCTGATGGCCACCTTTGTCGGGGTGGCAGGGAGAGATTGAAAGCAGTGTCTCCTCGGATTTCACAGTTCAGGTTAAGCCTTCTCTAATAGCCTGGCTCACAGAGCTGGCTGAGGGACCGGCTTCAGCTAGCTCCTAGGGCCAGGGCCATCTCTAACTTGAAGGCCGCTCCCTCAACAAGGCTGGACCCCATGGGTCCAATGCTCCCTGCAGGAGGCCTGCTATTGGGTTGAGGGGGACCCAAAGTGTTGGTGGAAGCAATAAAAGATGTACCTGTAATTTAGCACCATCCCTTTCCCCCACCTCCCCACACATGGATACATAGGTCCATGGTCCAGCTTCTCTGTGGGCCTCTCCCTGGGCCTGGGTGAATGAGTGGCATTCCTGTCTGTCTGCTCAGCTTTCGGTGCAAAACCAGGACTTGATTGAGAAGAATCTGACGCTCCAGGAACACCTGCGTCAGGCCCAGCCGGGCTCCCCACCACCACCAGACACGGCCCAGCTGGCACTGGAGCTGCAACAGGAGTTGGCCAGTTGCCTTCAAGATCTGCAGGCAGTCTGCAGCATCGTGACCCAGCAAGCCCAAGGCCATGACCCCAATCTCTCTCTGCTTCTAGGCATTCACTGTGAGTCCCCAGGCCCAGAGAGGTGGGTGGGTATGTGGGGGGGTGGGGTATGTGTACCCTCTCTCCTGCTTCCCCATCCTTAGTGCAGTGTGGGCATAGGGCTACCCCACGTGTGTCACAGCTCGATTTGGGAAGCAGGTATTCTTATGGGGTAGCTGCAGCCAGATGCCTCAGGCAGCAAGTTAGCTTTTTAAGAAGTGCCATGTCCCAAAGCCCTGGCTGTAGGGCTGCCTGTCCATGCTGCCCCTTCACAGGAAAGCCTTTCCCAACTGACTACTGACAGGTACTCTCGACCCCTCTCCTCCCTAGCTGCCCAACACCCAGGGCCTCCGGTGGACTTGCAGAAGCCAGATGTGATTAGGAAGAAGTTAGAGGAGATTCGGCAACTGCGCTGTGACATCGAGGACTTACGGACTACCATGTCAGACAGATATGCCCAGGCCATGGGAGAAAACTGTGTCACACAGTGAGGAATGCTGGGGGCGAGGGGCAGGCCCTATTGCTCCAGGGAGGGTCTGGGCTGCTGAGAGTCCAGTCCCACCGGTCCCTGCCCTGACACTTGTGCTTACTGTCTTGTGCTATTCCTGGAGAAGAGGGGCAGTGAGTCTGCCTTGGGGGCCCAGGGTGGATCAGTGAGCCACGCCTGTTCATGGGTTTGCCTTGTTGGGTTATGTTGGTCCTCTCATCCTGATTCACCCTGAGGGTGAGTTCTTAGTTAACTTTTGCAGGCAGAGCTGCTAAGTTCTCACACACTACTACTCCCAGCCTCAACTGATGCTGGAGGCAAACATCGTGCTAGAGGATGACTGCTGTCTCCATCCTCTGGGAAGGATCACATTCACCCCCACTCTCTACTTGATCCTGCTGCTTGTCAGCACTCCTTAAAGAGGCCTGGCTGTCCGAGTCCCTAACATAAGGGCTGCTTGTGAATTCTTGGGCCTCATATGCCAGCCTTGCAGGGAGCTGAGCTAGCAGCTTTCTGGGGTCTCTCTCAGCCCCAGACTGCTGCTGCTGCTTCAGGGCTCTTGTTCTAGCAGAAACCTCTGAAGAATGTCTTCACTTGCAAAGTCCCCACAAGGGTTGGAGGCCCAGAGCTTGCTGCCGAGGGCCTTCATGTGCTCCCCAGGCCAGTCTCTCTGGCTGCCCTCTGACTCAGGGGCCCTTTTCCTCCACTCTCCATCCGCTTTGGGCTTAAATTATAAACACTTTGGTGGCTTCTGATGTGGGTGGGATTCCCCACAGAATACCAACTGTCAAGCTGTATTCCCCTCTCCTGGAGCTGGGGCCCAAGCTTGGGCTGTTTGTGCCTCAATTCCGGGGGAGGGCTTTGACTTTCTTGGCTTTGGGCTCCTTGAGAACTCGGAGTACCTTTAAGTTAAACTCCCAGTGTTTTTGTTTTGAGTTTGTATAGGGTCTTTGGACCCTCTGCTTTCCTGGGTTATCTTGCCTTCTTGGTTTAGAGGGCATCTCACAATTGTTGGTGTCTGGCTCTTGGGACTGGCCCAGGCTGACCCTAGATTGGAAGCCAGGCCAAGCAGGAGCCAGGAGGGCACGAAGGAGCCCCGAGCAGCTCAGGAGTCCCTGAGCAGCATCCTGGACCTCCCTCCTGGGTCTGAATGCCCCTCACACAGAAGGGTTTTTCCATGGTGTTGGACCCGTGGAGGGAGGGACTCTACCCTTCCACTGGAGCAGCCCCGCTGCCCTGCCCTCCGCTTCTGGGCTCCTGCTTCTGAAAGCAGAGCCGCCTGGCTGGTCTTTGCCTTGCGTTTGGAGCCCGGCCACCATGCTCACGGGTATTTTTCCTTGTAAAGTTGATAAGCAGGTATTTATATGAATCTTTGTTTATGTTAACTGGTTTGTACTGCCTATTTTGACTACAAAATAAAATATTTAACAGACTCCTTAGTTTTCTGTAGCCTTCCATCACCACCATGCCCCTACCTCACCCCTGCTGCTTTGGCTTTTTGAAGCCAAAGGCTGGTGTTTACTGAAGTGCCCAAGACAGTGGTAAATAAGGCCCAGGCTCATGCCTGGGTCTGTGCCACTTGCTTTTCTGCTCCCCCGCCCCCTCTTGTTCTGTGGGGGCACATCATACACGTACATCTACCCACACCCCTCTCTGTTGAGCAAAGTTGGCCTGAGTCATAGAGCAAGTTTGTCATTGGAAAGTGTGTCAACAGCCTGCCCAGAGGAAGTGTTACAGCTCCTGGCTGCTAGGAGGAAGCGAGGCCATCCATCTCGATTTGGTAGCAGTCTCGCTGAGTGGTTCTCTGTCTGAGCAAAAGACCTGGGAGCCACTGAGGCACAGATAGGCCTCCAAAGCTGGCCTGGCTGCGGGAGCCTGCTCTCTCTGACCTGCATTTTGCTGTGAGCAATGTGCTTTGGAGTGCCATAGAGCCCGGGTTTAGCTGGAGGCCCCCAGCAAGTGTAGTGAATCAGTAATGAATCAGTGGGGGGGGGGGGTACAGCTGAGGCCAGACTGCGGTTTCCACACCAGCTTGGCCTCTTTCCTTGTCTCCCTGGGGCTTCTTGAGGGTGTGGCCGCCACCCTTCTGTGTCCAAACCTGCCCACCTGGGGGGGTGGAGGGGGAGAGTGCCTTTGAAGTCGCCAGCAGGGGCTGCCCCTGCTGTGCCTTTCCAACCACCCAGGGCCAGCGCAGCGGTGGGGGCATCCTGGGGGAGGTGGGTCTGGAGGCAAGGGTCCAAGCTTGAGAACCTGAGTCCCGGCAACAGCCCAGGCAGGAGCTAGCTGCAGCATCCCCGCTACCCTCTTAGCGGTGGGGGGTGGGGTGGGGGACCAAACCCGGCCCCGCCCTCACCCTCCTCGGCCTCTCGCCATCGTGTCCCACCTCCCCAGCCTCACCCTGGGCACCCTAAAACAGGGTAGGGCCTGAGAAGGCGGTTACAAAAGGAGTGGCCCTGCGTGGGACTGAGGTCTAGTGGCGCCTGGCCACAGAGGGGGAGGGGGAGAAGGCCTCTGGCGCGGGGCGGTGTCACGCAGGCCCCGCCCCAGCCACTGGCTGGCCCGCGCCACCCATTGGTCCCCGAGAGCAGTGACTCGTACGCTGAGCAGGAAGGAAACCGCTCCCGAGAGTGGCCGCGTCGTCTCCTCGGCCGTGCTGCCGCCGCTGTCGCCCCCCGCCTGTCCTCCCGCCCGCAGGCAGCATGAGTGGCCTGCGCGTCTACAGCACTTCGGTCACCGGCTCCCGCGAAGTAAGTGCGCGCCGAGACGGGCCGTGGGGGGACAGCCAGGGGCCGGGGCTGGAGCTCCGGACCCGCCCCCCAAGACAGGGGTGGAGCAGCGGGGCCTGGGCTGGACCACGGAGATCTGGGGGCCTCATCCAGGGCCCATTCCTCAGGCATCTTAGGTCCGAACTGCCTGTACCCATCCCCCATCACCTAGATAGATAGCTGCCCTCCGCACCCCCACGACCGGCTGCCCCGCCACATCCGTAACCTTCTCCGTGGGGTGGCGGTGGGGGTCTTTCCTTACCTGCCTCCAGGCCGGCTTGGCCCACTCAGCTCCTAGCTACCCCCCCTGTAGCTTTTCGCCCCTCCCATCCTGCACACCACAAGCCTGACTCACCTACCCAACTGACCAGTGAACACAAGCCTTTCCCAGCGTGTGGAGGGGGCCCAACGTGTCTGGTCACAGACAGGACCCCCAGCCTGACCTCTGATGCCTGCTGGCCCTCTGCCCCAGATCAAGTCCCAGCAGAGTGAGGTGACGCGAATCCTGGATGGGAAGCGCATCCAGTACCAGCTAGTGGACATCTCCCAGGACAACGCCCTGCGGGAAGAGATGCGAACCTTGGCGGGCAACCCCAAGGCCACCCCACCCCAGATTGTCAACGGGGACCAGTACTGTGGGGTATGTGCCATGGGAGCTGGAGGCTGGGGAGGGGCAGCGACACTGGGGGGCTTCCTGCGCCAGCTCTCGGGACCCACCCCTGCCTCGCGCCCTCCCCCAGGACTATGAGCTCTTCGTGGAGGCTGTGGAGCAGAACACACTGCAGGAGTTCCTGAAGCTGGCCTGAGCCACGCCCACCACCGTCCACCTCCGCCCCTGGCTCTGCAGGCACACTCCCGTCCTCGCGCCACGGCCACCGGGTGGCCGCCGCCCGCTGTGAAGGGCCTTGTGACCAGTTATGTCATTCCTAACCTTCTGACTTTGGCACCCTTCCCCCAGCCCAGGCCCCTCCTCCCCTCTAACCGTAGCCCCTCTTCCCACTCAAAGGCAACATTCCGAATCCACTAGTCTTCAACCACAGTTCCAGGGCTAGCTGGCTACCCCAGCCAGGCCTGAGGCGGCCACCTGCCCAGTACTGGCCCAGCAGGCACTATGTTGGTGCCAGCAGTCAGGGCTCTGCCAAAGGCCCCGCAATCCCTGTCAGGGGAGCATGCAGACAATTAAACAGTCCATTCCATTGGCGCTGTGTCTGTCTGGTCGTGGCCTTGGCCATCTGGGGCAAGGCTGGGAGAGGTGACTGAGGCGGGGCACTGTGGCAGGGCAGTTAGCAGCCCCAGGTGGCAGGTCATGTGTGTGTGTGATGGTGCATGTACTTGCATCTGTGTCTAGCTAGCAGGCCTGTGTGGATGGCAGCTCCCAGGGACAGAGCTCAGGCCTGTGCAGTGTCCAGGCTTTGGTGTGAGTGTGCGCCCAGGCAGGCTTCCTTGTCTGGGGGCCAGCGAGTGTGGGTGTGCCATGGGACTTGGGGTACAGCTTCACTGCTGCCGGTCTGGGGCCAGGGCTGTGTCCCACTGGCTTGTGCATTTGTGCAAATGTATCTGCAGGCCGCACACTCGAGGCCCAGCTGCGGACGTGGGTATAGAAAGCCCGCTGGACCAGCCCTTCCGTGCTGGGGAACTGCTTAGGCCTCGTGGGCGCCCGAAGAACCTGGAGGACAAAGACCTGAGCCAGGCTGACCGGCAGGGGCTCGGGTTACCGAGGGGGCGTCCGCACCACCCCCCACCCAGACCCAGCTGGGTTCCCCGCCCACCCTGGCACCCTGCTCAGTGGCTGGGCTTAGAGGGCCTGGCAAAGCAGCAGCTTTATTTGGGGCTGGGGCCAGGGTCTGGAGCGGAACCAGGGTGAGCCTGGGAGACAGGCAGTGGGGCCCGTCGGGCTCGAAGCAGGAGCGTGGCATTGGGCACCAGGCCTGCGGCCTGCAGCGTGACTGTGTCGTCACTGTAGACCGTGGGTGGGAACGTGCTGAAGATCTCAAAGTCAGCGGAGTCCATGGCCCTGGGGACGGACCAGGGTGGTTAGGTGGATCTGGAGGAATGGGCCTACCTGCAGCCTGTGCCCCTGTAGCACCCACCTAGCCCTCGAGAGCAGGGTCCGCACATCCCCCACAGTGTCCTTGGGCCACATCATCAGCAGAAAGGCCTGCTCACAGTTCTCGGACTTGATGCGCAGCATGGAGAGTGGGGGCACCGGCGTCTGGGGCGACTCCTGGCTCCTGCAGACCCCGGGCCAGTCAGTGCCATGGGAAGCCCAGTCTCCACCCCCACCCCCCCTCGGGTCCTCACCTCTGACGCTCGGCAGCCAAGGCAGGCGTCTCTACCATGATCTCCTGGATGCGGCCTGGCAGCGGGCAGTAGTACTGGAAGGACAGAGGGACCTGGCGGGTTAGCTGGGCAGTGGCTCCATGTGAACCGGGACCCAAGAAGGCGTGGAACTAGAGCACCTGCCCCATCCTCGCCACCACCCCTCCAGCTGTGCTTCCCCTTAGTCTACATGGGGGTCCGTTCCGTAGATACAGCCAGTGGGGTGCCATCCTGGGAAGTAACATCTAGACTGTGCTCTGAAGCTTGAGGAGTCCTTAGAAATGGGGCGGGGGCAGCAGGGATGTTCCAGGCAGCACGGGCAAAGACCCTGAGCTCAGGAGAGGCCCCTGGAGGAGGTGGCAGCAGAGGGAACTGCTGAAGCTGGAAACAGGTTGGACTGGTAGAGGCTGGAGGGAGGGAGGGGCTGTATGTCTGGCGGCCTGGAGGGCAGAGATAAGGAGCCTTCCCCGCTCCTCCCTAGAACACTAGGAGGATTTCAGCACAGAAGATCCCAGACATGTTTTCCAAGGAGGCGGCGGGGCTCCCAGGAAGGCCTGTTGGGTGATAGCTTGGTGGGTGGTGCAGTTCTGGGAGCCAACAGAGCAGACAGGGCTTGGCACTGTGGGGTGAAGGAGGCAGGGGCGTCCTGAGAACAGGTGTGTCCTTCCTGAGGCAGGGGGAGGGGCAGCAGGCTGAGGAGTGGAAGGGTGATGAGTTCTGTGAGGACCTGTTGGATTTGAGGGGGCTGGGGAGCAGCCAGGAGAGGATATTGGGACTGAATTAGATTGCGTTGGTCTAATCCATAACGGGCAACCTTGGCCATGGGGGCTCATCCCAAAGCCTGAACCTTGAACTTTCTCCTCTTCCTGCCACAACCCCTTTGTCCCCACTCCCTCCCGCCAGCCTACTGCTGGGTCCCAGAGTCCAGGGGCGGCTGTCTGGGGTGATCTTACCTGCAGGGTATCCCGAATGGGGCCCCTGATGTCAACCACCTCACCCTGGCGGATCATGACCTTGGGGAGCCTGTTCAGAAACTTCTCGGCAGTCATCTGGGAGCCTGCGGCCAGGGAGGAGGGTGTTGGGAGCCTGGCTGCGGGAGGAGGGGAGCACCGCAGGAGCAGCCTCGGGCTGTGCTCACCTGAGTTGTCCACACTGCCTGAGGCCTTGAACATCCCGTGGCCCACCACACGGCCCTCACCTGGGAATGGGTCCAGCCCACCCTCGGGGTAGAGCTGATTCCGAAAGTCGCTCACCTGGCAGGAAGGCAGGGAGAGGAAAGCAGGCCCCGCCCTTCAGCCCTGCTGCCCACAGAGGCCTGGGACAGACCCTGGGAACCAGCCACCAGAGCAGGGCCCACAGCACATGGTGCCGTCACCCCCCACGGTACCCGCGATCTCTGCCTGCTGACGCCACAGCACCGACTTCCTCCTCAGACCACTGTGAGGGAGGTGTGACGGGGTGGGCCCATGGTGCCACCACCTCACTTGCCACCATCAAGGCCCATCGCGTCAGCCCCCACCTGGGTAGGTCGCCTCCTGCGCCCTGAGCCTGGCGCACTCGTTCCCCAGCTGTGGGCACTGCCTCCCTGTGTGCCCCCAGCAGCACCCAGTCCACCCCCCAGCACGGAGCTGCGCCATCCCTTAGGCCCCAGCATCCAGCCCCTTTCCTTTCTGCACTTGGGACCCACAGGACTGCCTGCCATACCCCGGCTCCTGGGGAGCTCCTGAGTCCACGGGGGACGGGAGGCAGCAGCCAGCTGGCCTCCTGCCCCTTCCCAGCCCGCTCTGGGGCTTGCCTCCTCCTGCGATCATTAGGCTGGGATCCTCCCTGAAGGGTACTAGAGCGGCTCCCCACCTCAGCCTGGAAGACCCCCAAAGGGAGCTGCTTCTGCTTGTCCCCACCCTCTCCACAACCCCCACCTGACCCTAACCTTAAAGGGGCCTCCATGGGGGTACAGTCGCTGGAGCTCCGAAGGGAAGAAGCCGTCCAAGATGTCGCGGAGGCAGCGCTGCAGGGGGAGGGCAAGGGGGCAAGCTGAGTGTGTGTGGTGCCCTGCAGCCTGCTCGCCCAGCAGGCCCCGCTGGTGAATGCCCTGGGCTATTTCCCAGCGGTCTTGGACAGGGGTCCCCTGCTGTGGTTGCGCCGAGGTGCCTGGCAGGCCGGGCTTGGGTGAGATGGGCCCCACCACCTCCCGCTCTCTCGGTGGCCAGGCCTGCCCCCGGCCCTAACCTGGGTGGAGGGCTCGTGGAAAGGCCGGAAGGGCCCGTTGAACATGACGATGCCATTCCGGTACAGCTTCAAAGGGATGGGCTCCAGGGGGCGGAGCCTCGCGCCACCTGGAACTGCCGTCACCTGGGTCTCGCCCTCGGCCGCCAGTTCGCTGAGGTCCATCAGGCTGGCCAGCAGCCTGTCAAAGTCCACCTCCGGGGGCACCGCCGAGTCCCCTGGCGAAGAGGGTGGGCCCCCATGATCCTCTCCTGATGGGATGGCTCTGGGGGCCACCGTCTCCCTAAGTCACTCCCTGAGGAAACAAGGGCAGCTCACTGTGCCCTCGGGGCGTCCATACCCATTGTCACCTTCACTCCTGCACCAACCCTCTGCTGTGGGGCTTACCATCTGCAGAGGAGGAAACTAAGGTTAACCCCCCAAAACCCACCACCAACTCCAACAGCTCCCTGGCTTGAAACCCTCGATCCTCTGGGGAGAGGCTGGGTGTTTGAACCTCTGACCTCTCCGTCAGCAGCCTGGCACCTGACCCACTGAACCCCAGGGCTCCTTAGGCTGGGGGTTAAGTGATGGGCCAGGGGGCCAGGGGTCGCAGGTGGCCGAAACAGGATTTGGTCCCGGGTCTGTCCGTCAGGCGCTGGGGTTGGCAGCTGAGCAGCACGGGGCAGAGTTCGGCCTGAGGGTCACGGCCGTCTGGTTCTGGTCCCGGCTCCTATTTCTGGCTGTGCACCCCTTGGCCAAGTCCTTGAATGGCCACCAGCACTGGCCTCTCGAATGGTGGCTGTGGGAGCCCAGGATGACCAGGTGAGGGCGTGCTCTGCACAGTCACGGTTGGTTGTTGCCCCCAAGGAGCCTTGGGCCACCGCCCTCCCCCAGGCAAAACGGCAGGTGTTATTTATCTTAGCCTCACACTCGGAAACAGGCCCACCACGGGGAGGTGGACCGGGAGGAGGGCCGTGTGGGCCGGGGCTGGGTTCTGAGTGGGGCTGACTGAGTCTGTCTCCCACCGTTTTGCCCTTGGGGGGGGGGGGGCGGGGTTGGGCCGGTTTTTTTTAGGGGGGCTGCCCAGCCAACTGCTGGACAAAGGGATGGGGCCCACTGAGACTGTGCCTGTGTAGGCTGTTTCTGGGCCACAGCACTCTGAGCAGCTGGGCCCACGGCCGCCGTGCAGGGTGCCGGAGCAGCGAGGCAGGCGGGCGGGCGGGCTGCCAGCTGGGCACAGGCTGGGGCCTGGTCCCCCCAAATAGACCATCCACCAGGATGTAACCAGAACCCAGCACCCCAGTGACTTCCTGGGCCTTCTTGGAGGCTATTTATCACCAGGACAGCCCGGCTGCAGCAGGATGTGGGTCAGGACTCTGGGGACCCAGTTCCTTTCCGCACAGAGGCATGGCACAGGGGTGCGGATGTGGGTGGCTGTACTTCCTGTTGCCCTGTGGGAAACGAAGCAGTTGGCCCAGCTGGCCTTCCCTCTCCCCCCACCCTGCCGTCACTCGTGAGGCTGCACCTGCCACCATGTCCCCCAGGGGCTCCCTGCACCCCCGAGACTCTGGCTGGCGGGAAAACCTGCGCAGATCGCCCTGGGCGCCCCTGTGGCTTCAGAACGACCGAGATGGTGCTTTCCTTCAAACCAGAGTCGCCAACAAGAGGGAGAAGACACCTCCCGGACACGGGGGTGGAGGCCAGGGCACACCAGGGCAGCTCTGGAGGTTGGCCGAGCTGTGTGCTGAACACAAAGTGACGCACACGGACACCCCCCTCATTCACGACACGAAGCACTGGTACGCCGTGGGAAAGCCGCCGTCTGCTAACCCTCCTGCTCCCCTAAAGATGTACAGCCTCGGACCGCCACACAGGGCCACTTGGCATCGTCAAGGGCTCCGCAACAGGAGGCTGGGGTTTGGGTTTAAGGACAAATTGGTCAACCTTAAAATAACAATAGAGAAGTTCTCATATTTGGTGCTTGCTGTCCCACCCGACTCCTACAGGCGAGTGAGAAAGACCTGGGAGGTCAGGTGACTTGGCCAACACTGACCACGCAGCACAGAGCCAGGGAGGCTGATTCCAGCAAACTGCCTCGGGGAGCCAAGGCTATTCGGGGAGCTGATGGGTGTGGGGCTGCAGGGACCCCTGGGGCTGTGACCAAGATGCAGTGCCAGGGGAGCTGGCTGATACAAGTGGCCCCAGAGGCAGCCCCCCCGGCCAGCTGCACTCGGCTCTGCTCAGTGAAAGCAAGGTGGGCTAGGCAGGATCAGCAGCACGGGGGACCCAGGAGGCGGGGCCCTGGCTCTGGGTGAGCCCAGGCTGAGAGGAAGGCCACACAGCCAGGCCGGCTGATGTCAGCTGAGGTCTGACCCCGAGCTGATGGGGGAGAGGGGTGGTGGAGGGTCACAGGAGCGGACAGGGATTAGAGGGCCCACCCTGCTCTGCCCTGAGCAGAGTTAGTAGCAGACCTGGCCGGCAGGCATCCCCTGAGCCTTGACCCTCGTCTCAGTGGACTGGGTGGCTGTGGGGGACCCTTGCCCTGCCCCACAGAGTCAGTGGGGAGTCTGTCTGTCAGGGTGATTCAGTGAGGTGGCTGCGCCACGCGCCTAGGAGGCAACACATTCCAGATGATGAAGCTGGGCCTGGTAAGGCCACGTGCTCAGGTCACGTGGCTTCCAGAGCTCTGGTGGCCACACAGACTGCTTCTTGGTGGATCCCTGGGATGCAGCTCCAGGGGGTTATTTTTCAGGGAGGGGAGCAGGTGAGATGGGGGGGACATCCGTCCCTGAGGCCTCAGGCCACTCCGGGAGCTTAAGATTTTACCAGACTATGGAGCGGAGCCTGAGTGATGCCCGAGTCTGAGCTCCTTGGCCGTCAGAGCCAGCCCCCCACTGCCATCACCGTATCCCCCCTGGGCTCAACAGCCACACGGCCAGGCTCTGCCATTACTGAGCCATGTGACCGTGTGCCAGGGGACAGACCTCTCTGGGCCTCTGCTCCGTCTTCCTTGGTACCAGGGTCATAACCGCCCCTTTACAGGGCGGCGACTAGGCTTGGCGGAAGTGCCTGGCAGCTGCTGGCTGTTGTCACCCATGCCCACCCTGCTGCTCAGCACAGGCCTGCGCCTGGGCCGCTCCCAGCACCCCAGCTCCTCCAAGAATCCTTCCCAGGAGCCCCCTCGAGCTGGGGCTTCTCAGCCCTTGTCACGTGCTTGTTTGTGAGTCCAGCCACATCGAGTGTCCCTGAATGCCACGCTGGAGCAGCCCGACCCTGCGTGCTGTTGCCACACGAAGTGCAGTCGGCTTGACCAAGGTTCATGAGGACCCTGGCAGACAACGTAGAACTGCTCGGCTCCCTGGGGCTGGGTGCTGGCGCTGTCCCACTCGGCTCTTCCTGCTTGGACCCGAGTGAAGGCCATGGGCGCCAGTGCACCGTGGGGCGCAGCGCCTAAGTGTCACTCTGGGGGCACTCTGTCACTCTGGCTCCCCACTCCACTCTTCCCATCAGCAGGTGGGCTTGCACGGGGGCTGGCCAGGCGGGTCCCTGGGGAACCACCCACTGTTACAAGACCCCAAAGGAAATGGAGCTGTTAAGCTGCCCTGCTAGCTGGGCCCTGCCCTGGGACTTAGGCCGCGGGCACGCTGCCCTCAGAGGGGCCCGGGGAGAAAAGCAGGCTCTGAGAGGCCCGCCCAGACAGAGGCCGACTCCATCCCACCTGAAGCCCTTTGTCCAGGCCCTGTGAGCACCACACTGCTCCTGCCCAGCTGTCTGTGCAGCCAGCAGGCTAGTCTCCCCAACACACCACCAGGCCAGCCCGCCTTGCCACAGCCAATCCCGTGTCTGCATGCGTGCAAACACACACACACACACACACACACACACGCCAGGTCCACGTGCCAGGTACCCCCAGAACTCTCCATGACGCTTCCTGCAGTCTGCTCACTGACCACGCAGCCGGCAGCAGTGAGCACTCGCCTTCTAGCCTGGAGGCAGCCTAAGGCACACAGCCGAGAAAATGGGCACAGAGCGGTGCAGCAACTGCTCATACAGGGTCAGAGCAACCCAGACCCCCCCCCACCCTCAGCCCGAACCTGGCCACCTAAAGCAGATCCCTTCCCACAATGCCTTGGGCCAGCTCTGAGAGGCAACTCAGTGCCCCACACATGTCAGCACTGAGATGTGGAGGAGGGGGGGCTGTGAGGCAAGCCTAAGGGAGGGGAGAGAACGGGCAAGGCACATCCAGTGGGGGAGTGGGGACACCCAGCAGAAGTGGCAACCAGGGAAAGGAGGAGCCTAGACTGCAGGGCGGCAGAGAGTATTCCAATCCAGAGAGAAAGGGTGGGAGCTGGCAGGGAGACGTGGAGGAGGGCAGGAACTGGATGGGGAGAAGAGGAGCTTCCAAAGGAGGATGGTGGGGAGTGGATTTCAGAGACAGCTGAGGAGGGAGAGCCGCTCAGGGAGGAGGGAGAGGAGCTCAGAGGGCTGAGGAGCTCAGGGAGGGAGGAGCTTAGAGAGGAGGGGGAGGAGTTCATGGAGGATGGGGAAGAGCTCAGAGATGGGGGAGAGGAGCTCAGAGAGCTGAGGAGGAGGTAGAGGAGCTCAGGAAGGAGGGGGAAGGAGCTCAGAGAGGGGTAGGGAGGAGGGAGCACGATGAGCCAAGAGTTAACCTGAGCTCTGAGCCCTGAGGCTCCACAGCATGTCAGGGCTCCACCTTTCATCTTTCTCCACCCTGTGATGGGACGGGGTGCATGATCCAGCCTGAGGCAAAGCCACTGTACGGCTTCTCATGGGGGGCAGCGGGATGGTAACCTGTGGGCCCACTTGATCCTCATACCTAAGGCAGCTAGTTCCTGCTCTAGAATGTTCTCAATGATCCCCACTTTGGCCCAACACAGATCCTCTGGCTCACCCCTCCCCTGGCCTGCTGCCCTGCCCATGGGGTGAGTTTCTATGGGAGTGGGCCCGGAAAATGAGCCAGAGATGAGGACTTGGGGGCAGAAAGGGGCGAGCCAGGGACAGGGGCACCCAAATGGAAAAAGGGTGTCAGAGAACTGGGGAGAATCAGAAAGCAAAGACAGGGCGGGGGCCACAGAGGGGACTTCCGGGAAGGAGCGGTTGGGTGGCTTTCACAGCACCAAAGGCGGCCCTGCGGGACCCGCCAGCAGACAGGCGGGCAGAGGGGATCACAGAGCCAGAGTCCAGCCATCAGGATGGAATTGTGTCCCTCCACGCCCAAAACTACGTGGTAAATCCTATTCCTCTAAGGATGCTCGGCTACTAACTGAAAGTGGGAGGTTCAAATCCACCAGCCCCTCCTCAGGACAAGGCAGAGGCGGTCTGCTTCTGTGAAGAGTGCCAGCCGTGGAAACCCCGGGGGGCAGTTCTAGTGTGTTCCGTGGGGCAGTTCTAGTGTGTTCCGTGGGGTCCCTGGGAGTTGAAGTTGGCGTGATGGCTGCTTCGGTGGGCTCTGATCCCATTTGGGAATAGGTTTCTTTGTCGTGTTACTGAGAGAATAGTCGTGTGGAGTGTTTTAAATCCATGTCTTCTGAGACACGGCGCAGGTCACCTAAGCAGAGGTGGAGGAAGATGGAGTCCAAGCCCCAAGAAACCAAAGGAAAAACACCACCAAGGAACAAGGCCCTTCCCTCCGAGCTGACAGGGAGCCCTCCCGACGCCAGACTGCCAGCCTCCTGAAGGAACAGAAAGATGCGTGTTTGCGAACGCGTCACACTAGAGGTATTGACGCTGGCACCACGCACAGGGCTGCCCGCTGGGCTCAGGCACAGAAACAACTTGGAGGAGGCTGCAGGCCCGGGCAGCGTTCCGCCCGCTCGGTGGAGCATAGGGTTGCTATGGGCTGGCCCGAACTCAATGGCGCTTTAGAACAACAGCATCACAACAGTGCTAGAGAACAACGATAGTCCTCAGAGGGGTGGGAGCACCCCACCCGCCAGGTCAAAGGGCATCCTTCAGGAAGCTGTGGGGGTCATGTGGTGCCTGAGACCAGTTTGCTGTGCAGACCTCTGACCCAGGGACAGACCCAAGGCCTCATCGCTCCCTCAGGTGGTGCAGTGGATGAGTGTGAGGTGCTGGGGGCCCTGCCTGCAGCTCTGCCCTGGGCAGCAGAGCTGAGCCTGCCCTCCTGTCTGCAGTCCATCCTGGATCTGCCTCCTGCCTCCTGGACAGCATCTCGTCCAGAGGACTGTCACCGGGCCTGATGTCTTGCCCCGCCACACAGCAGCCAGCCTCTGCCTCCTTGGTGCACATCTGAGCCATGGGCAGGTCTCCGTAGAAAGGCCAGGAAAGCTGCTGTGGTGGTGTCTTGATCTGGTGTCAATTCGAGGACTCAGAGGGAAGGGGTGGGGTCTAGCCTGTCAACCAGGTCAGAACCAATGAGGCCTCTGTGTGGGCATGGCCTTCTCCTGAGGATTCTGGGAACTCCTGT
>NW_022111357.1:18762039-18768809 GCF_000313985.2 Echinops telfairi | reverse complement strand
CTAGTGCCCTGAGCTGGAGGAGCCACATGGAGACCCCTGCCAGCGCTGAGATGCTTCCACCACCACTGGATCCACAAGACTTCCCACCCACTAACCTGTGATCTTCCTGCATTCGGCGTCATTGCGTGTGTTTCATGAGTCTGAAGAGGAATTTAGAGATTGACATCGGACAGATGGGCTAATATCGGACTTATGGACTTGATCTGGACTGGGCTGGTGTGTTTTCTCAGTGTTCTATTGCTCTTGTATAGAAAGCTCTTTCTTATACACATAGGAGTGTCTATAACTTTTGTTTCTCTAGTCCACCTGGACTAACACAGCTACAAATGGGCCTCACACGACTAGTCCCATCTTTGGAACCGCCGTGAGCGAGTTGTGTCCTGAGAGTCTGGGGAACCTGCCCAACCCCGGGTCTACCCGTGACGTAGGATGCTTCCTTATTGAGAGTGGTTTTCACTGAGCGGAAAACGAAACAAGGAGAGTGGTGCTAGCTTTCAAATAGCACCCACCCCACCTGAGCTCCGCTCCCTTGAGATGGCATTGCCTTCCTGAGAGAGAATGCTGGAGCAAGCCAGCGGCCAAACATGGGGAAGCCAGGAGAACGCCAACTCGCCGGGCGGACCACCTGCCAGGAGTGCTACGTGCCCTACCTCCACTGGCACCCGGCTGGCAGGGATGGCCCCCTCTACTGAGGAGGCCCTGGAGGCCCAGTCACCCCCGAAATCCGAGGGCAGTCAGAGTGAGCACTCGGCTGGCCTAGCTCCAGAGCCTTCTGGGAAGCAGCTGGCATCCTTCGAAGGCAGGCAGGCCTGACTCTTAGAAGCAGCCAGTCCTGGGGTCCCAAATCTAAGGCGCAGGGGCACAGGTGGAGAGAGAATGTGCTGGGAGTCCCCCTAGGCCGATGGAGGTCCGTGGTCTGGCTGATGAATGAGACTGGAGGTGGAGGCCCCGCCCTGGCCTGGGAGGAGCAGGCTTCCAACGCCGAGGGGTTTTTAAAAAGGAAAGAAAGGAAGACGGATGGCATTTTGTAACCGGCAAGGCCTGAGGAAGTGGTTGGCTGTCACGTCTTGGATCTCTGGCCCTGTGGCCAGGAGGTGGGGTGGTTGCCGCAGACCATGGCCTTTCTCCACCCACATCAGGGGCAAGGTGTGGCATATCGTAGGGCGGGGGCATGAAGGGGAGGCTGCTGGGGAATTCTCTGTGTGGGAGAGGCCTGCCATACCCCTCCTCTGCCTGGCTTCCGGCAGCCCTGGGAGCATAGGGGTCACTCACTGGGCTGTTTCCACCGAGTCAGTGGTTCTAAACCAGGGGTCCTCAAACTTTTCAAACAACAGTCCCTCAGACAGTTGGAGGGCCGAACTATAGTTTTAAAAAAACTATGAACAAATTCCTATGCACCCTGGACGAGTCGCCTGCTAAGCAGGGCAGGCAGCGGTGGCGGCAAAAACACCCGGCGGGCTGGATAAATGTCCTTGGTGGGCCACATGTGGCCCGCGGGCCGTAGTTTGAGGCCCCCTGACCTAAACCACCAGCTCTGCTCCTCGGGAGAGAAATGGACTTTCTGCTCCTGTACAGAGTTAGTCTCGGGACGCACGCGGCAGTGACCCTGTCCTATAGGGTCGCTCTGGGTCAGCACCGCCTCGGTGGCAGTGGGTTACCTGGCTTCCAGAACTTCTTGACTGTCATCCAGTCCTCCTGGTTCTCCTCAGAGACTTCCTGGCCCTCGGAGTCCTCCTGGTCCATGGGCTCCCCAACCCACTGCAGGCCATAGTCACTGAGGAACCGCTGCAGGGACAGAAGGGGAAGAAGATGCAGGGACACTGTCTGTATCAGCCTGGCCCTCAACTTCCAGAGTCCGCTGGACAGCGAGGATGCTCTCGAAGACCTGGCCCCTTCCTACTCTGTGACCCTTGGAACCTCTTTACCCGCCGATGCCTCTGTAGAGCGAAGATGAGCCACCTGCCCCCCAAGGCTGTGAGGGCACTCAGAAGATGCCGAACATTGGCAGGTGTCAGGCAGGCACAGCAAGCCCTCTGCTCAGTGAGCCATGAAGGCTGCGGGCCTGGGGGAGGTCGAGACCCCGTGGGTCTGGACAGAGTGTGAGGGACAGGGAGGAACTGGGAGGACATGGCCACCACATGTGCCCCCCACGAAGGTTTTACTTCACATTCTCTCTGCCACAGGAAGGCTTGGGCTGTCGACACTTCCCGCGGCCAGTTCCTTGGCTGCCTTCCTTCTTAACTTGACCTCCCATCTCCACCCCTCGCGCTGAAGCGGTTCCCGCCCACCCTGGCCATGAGGCCCCACGCAGGACCCACGTCTGCCTTCATCGCTCTCCACAGCCCCCGGGGGGGTCCTCCTCGCTCACAGGCTGCTCCTTTTCCCTTTGTCTTGCTGATCCCCCTCTAAGGAGGGGGCTTCCAAAAGCTCACAGGAAAAAAAAAATGCCCTTAAAAGATAATGTCATTTTCCCACAAACTTTTTGAAGTCCCCTCGCCTTTGCTGGTACCCAACATCTCTGTTGGCAGGTGCAGGGCTGAGCCCCCTGTCCCTTGTGGGTGTATCGGTCCCACAGATGCACATACTTGTTACTGTGGCTCTCAGGTGCCATAGAGCCCTGGTGCAAATGGAACCAAACCCTGCCAGGCCCTCGCCATCCCCACAGCTGATGCTGCGCCTGAGCCCACCGTTGCAGCCACGGTGTCCGTGCATTCTGCGGAAGGCCTTCTCTGCCGCTGCCCCTCTGCTTGAGCAAGCACCACGTCCTGACAGCAGGCACCTGGGTCCTTGCTCGGAGGCGAGCTCCTGGAAAGGCGGAATGGTGACTCATTCTGTTTGGGGACAGTGACTCTGTGTTCTTCCCATCTTCTTTTGCGGTTTCCCGCGCCGTCCAACATTTTGCCCACAGACTCTCAACATCGCAGCTCGAGGCGTGCACTTTCTCTGGAGTCCTTTCAGTTGGAGCTCTGCTGCACATGTGCTTCCTTTGGGTTTTCTAGCCGCAGGGCCTTGGCCATTCCCTCTCCCATTTGACTTTGTCGCCTCGAGCTGCTCTTTGGTGTCATCTTTCCTTCCACTCGCCTCAGCTGCTCTCGGGTGAAGAGCAAGCTCCAGAGCCTGCTGCATCCACTCTGGAGACCTTTCACTGTCTTCGTGAGCGCTGAGCGTGATGTCAGGTCTTCTGTCGCGCGTGCTCAGTGCAGCAAAGCTGCTCTCGGGATGTTCTCGAACTCAGGTGGGGCGGACTCGAGGTTGTGCTTGGGCTCCGGGATGCTCTCGAACTCAGGTGGGGCGGACTCGAGGTTGTGCTTGGGCTCCGGGATGTTCTCGAACTCAGGTGGGACGGACTCGAGGTTGTGCTTGGGCTCCGGGATGTTCTCGAACTCAGGTGGGGCAGACTCGAGGTTGTGCTTGGGCTCCGGTGCACTTGCGTTCATTTCCTTCAGCTTCCACCTGAACTTGCACATGAGCAATCGGCGGTCTGTCCACAGTCGGCCCCTCGTCTGGGTTCAGCTGCTGATGGGGGGCTTCTGCAGAGGCTCTTCCCACAGATGTAGGCACTTTGATTCCTGTGGATGCCATCTGGAGAAGTCTCAGTGTATAGTCACCGTTTGTGTTGTTGACGAAAGGCATTTGCCATGAAGAAGTCATTGGTCTTGCAAACGTCAGTCATGCGATCGCCAGCTTCATTTCTATCACCGAGTCCACGTTTTCCAGCCTCTGTTCCTTCTTTGTTCCCCACTTCTGCATGGCAATCACCGGTGGCTGTCATGCCTCTGACTGCAGGTTGGATCCACATCTGACTGAAGATGTAGGTGCAACCGAGTTGATTCCCACTCCGTGCCTCTCACATGCAATAGAACGAAGCCCGCGTTGGCCCTTCGCCGTCCTCAGGATTGTTGCCCTGTTGGAGCCCACTGACAACCCATCTTGTTGAGGGTCTTCCCTCTGGTTTTCTGACCCCTACCTTGCCACACACACACACTTTACCACGTATACATACATATATGGACAGTACCCGCATTGAGAGCGACTGCAGATTTCAGCCCTGAGCCCCAAATTCAAATTTCCACCACTGACATCTAGACCTCAAATAGGTCTCTCAAAAGTAACTCTTCCAAATAGCCATGACACCTTGCCTCTCACCTGTGCCCACACTTCTTCTCTTGCAGGTTTCCCTCTCTCGGTCGATGACCACCACCCCGAGCCCCAGGCATCACCCAGGGCCAATGCCCCCCACACACACACACACACCGGGGACAGTAGAGCTCACTGTGGGAAGCAAGGCTCACAGGTGAGGTCCCAGAAGAGCAGGGCATGGCCCCCTGGTCACCTGCACCCCAATGCCTACCAGAGGACCTGATGCACAGTAGGTACTTTAGTGCATGAGGTGAGCTTGTATATTTAATGAAGCAGTAAGCTTATAGATCCCAGAATGTGTCAGCTGCTCGGGTGCCAGCCTCACGCCTCACAGCAGTGCTCTGAGAAGCCCCAGGGACCACCGGGGGATGGGGGATGGGGGGCCTCCGGGAAGACGGTCCAAGGGAGCAGTGGGAGGAACAGGCGCCAGGCAGGAAGGGCTGGCAGCTGCCGCTGACGCGTGGCCCTTTGCTTCGCCAGCTTACAAGAGTTGGAGCTTTAGAAACCATGCAAGAAGCGGGAGCGAAGGGAGACCTCAGACAGAACGTCCAGCAGGGCAGGGGAAGTGAGCCCAGGACCTTTCCTCGTGCCTGGTGCCCCTGGAGTTCAATTCCTGACTCACTCGCCCCATGTCTCAGGCCCTCCCAAGACAGACCTTCCGTCCTCTGTAACCCCTGACCCCAGGCCTCAGTGCTGGGTGTGACGCTCCCTCTCCCTGCCCCTCTCCCCCCAGCCTCAAAGAGGGAAGCTGGGTTGACAGGTGTGTGTGGTGGCCGGATGCCCACGCCCCTGGGTAAGAAGGCTGGTGCAGAAGCAGGATGTGGCCTTGGCATGTCTGCCCAGCACTGAGCTGGGCCCCAGGCCCCAGCAACGAGCACAGGGGAAGTGGTCCCTCCTGTGTGGCATGCATGGGAAGGAGGAAAACGAGATGAGGCACTAGGATTATGACACACAACGTGTGGTCAAGGGCCAGACTGGACCCCTGAGGAAGTCGCTTCAATCTGAAACTGGGGTCCAGTGAAAACTGGCCTGGGGAAGTGGGCAGGGCCACGGCAGGTGGCACACAGCATGAACGAGGCCTGAGGTGGGAAAGAGCCCGAGTGGTCACAGGACCAGAGGAGGGGCCCATGCCGGAGGACATGTTGGAGGGCAGGGCAGCGTGAAGGGAAGTGGTTCAAGATGAGACTGAAGCAGCTAGCAGGGTCAACCCATCGGGCAGCGGGAGAGGCATTCAGCCCAAGAGCAACGGGGGCGGGGGCATGAGGGCTACTGAGCAAGGAATGGGGTGATCAGGCTCTAAAAGCTGTGTGTGCCCCGACCCTGGACCTCTCCCTGCATCTTCAAACTCCATCCAGGGCCCTGGGTGGAATGGGGAAGGTGGGGGGGAGGCACATTCATCAGAGAACTGGCTCCCAACTGAGGGGCAGGCACCCAGAGCCTCACTCACCTCCATCTCGTCCACCTGCCGCTGCAGCTGGGTGCATGTCATCTCCAACTCCTCCTGCTGTTGCAGGGCCTCCTTGCCTGCAGGGACAGACAGGGACAGGGTTCCACTAGGCCAGCTCAGAGGCCACCTCCGAGAACCCTTGGGACCCCCCCCCCCAAAAAAAAAACTGCTTCTGGGTCCCGATCTCTCTGGTCTCTCCACCAGGCACTGTGGCCAGCTCTCAGGAGGCCAGCACCTCCCCGCCCTTGCCCCAGGTTGGAGGTTTCTGAGGGGGACTGGGTCCCGTGCATACTTGCTCATTCAGTCCCTGATAGGAGCAGGGTGTCCCTGCCCCAGCAAGCACAGAAGTCAGCTCGATATTCTTGGGTCCCTGATACCCAGAAGTCTCTGTCCAAGCGCACAGAGGCCATGGGGGGGGGGGGGTTGATCCCTGGACCAGGGGCTGCTCAGCCCTGCAGAGGTTGGGCTGCACCACCCTCGAAGGCTCCTGCCTCCTACCCTGGCTTTGCTGCAGGGTCTGCACCAACTTCTCCAGGGACAGAATCTTCTTATCCTGCGGCAGCAAGGCAGAGGGTCAGCGTGGGAGCGGGGGACTCCCCAGCCCCTCCGCAGGGGAAGAGGCAGTGTGTTGGCCTGTGTGGGAGGCTGAGGGCCCACTCATCACTCCTGTGCCTCCGACAACCCTGGTACATCCTAGTGAAGTGGGGAGAAGGGAGGCGCACTGCCGCCCTCCAGTCCAAGTCTGGACCCTCAGCACGGGGGAGAAGGTCGTTAGTCTCAGGGACCTCGTCAGTCGGGTGGGGGAACGGGGGAGGAGTGGGTTTCCCTCATCCCTGGCCTCTCTGGGTGGCCCGTCCTGGGACCCTCCGCCCCTCAGATTGGACCATGGCCCTTCCCACTGGGTGCCCCACCTTGGACAGGATCTCCGCAGCCTGGGCCTGCACCTGCTGCTCCAGATCCTGCAACCTCTGTGCTATGGAGGGTGTCACATCCGCGTCACAGAGCACAGCGCCTGCCGACCAGACACGTCCGTGGGGCTCAGGCCGGGACTGAGGGCTGTGAGGCTGGGGTCCCCAGGAGCCAAAATAAAAGGAATAGCAGCATCTAACACTTGTGTAACTGCCCTGAACCCTTTACGTAGATCCATGTGTCATCCTTGCCTTCTGCCTATGAGGGACATCAA
>NW_022111357.1:18748950-18761561 GCF_000313985.2 Echinops telfairi | reverse complement strand
AAGGAAAGAACGAGAATGAGCAAGTGCAGAGAGACAGTGGGCTCTCTATGGGTGGTCCCCAGGAGCTGGGGGAAGCAGGGAATGGGTGCTGCCTTGTGAGGCTGCCTCTTGCACTTCTACAGGGTGACGCCACCTCGAGGCAGGAACACAGTGCCGTGGGTGCGCATTGCTCATGAGTGTGAGCAGGGCCACGGAACGGAAGCTTCCCAAATGGTTTAAAGGCTCAAGAACAGCAAGCTGGAAAAAAGACAGGCGCTTTCGTTGAGGGGCACTGGGAACTTGAGTGCAGGACATTAGATAGTATTATGAATCATTCACATACTTAAAGTATGATAGCAGTGTGTGGTCATGTAGTTCTTTATTTGTAGACATGCACACATTTAGAGGTGAAATGTCTTGACATTTGCAATGTATTTCTAAATGTTCATTCAAAACATACATTAACACTTATATACACACACATACATACATACATATATGCTCTGATGCCGGAGAGGGCTACACACGGAGCTTTTTTTTTTTAAATCATTTTATTGGGGGCTCATATAACTCTTATCACAATCCATCCATCCATCCATGGTGTCAAGCACATTTGTACATTTGTTGCCATCCTCATTCTCAAAACATTTGCTTTCTCCTTGAGCCCTTGGTATCAGCTCATTTTTTCCTCCCTCCCCACACTGAGCTTCTAACTGCAAGGTCACCAGTTTGAAACCACCAGCTGCTCTGTGGCTGAGGATACTCCCATTAGTGAACAAAATCAGTTACTCCATGGATGGATGGATGGATGGATGGATGAAAAAGAGGCGGCTGTCTACTCCCCTACAGAGTGGGGTCTCGGGGTCCTCCGAGGGCAGCCCCACCCTGTCCTATGGGCACTACGCCTCGGAGACAACTCAAGGAAGAATGACAATAAAGATGACAAGATGTTATCAATTGGGGACTCTAGATGGAGGCTGGGCATCACTATATTATTATCTCCACCTCTTGGTTGGCTCAAAAACTCAAAATACAATGTTTTGGAGAAAGAGAGCAGCTTTTGGCGCAGCAAGAAAGGCCCTCCCCTGGCAGGCGCCATCCTTCGCATGTGTGATAGGAAGAAGCCATGACTGCGAGGCCATGAGGGTCTGCCAGCCCAAAGGGATCTCGGGGGGTTGGGGGGAAACCCCAACTTGTGTTTTCCTTTTAATGAGTAACTGATTTTGTTCACTAATGGGAGTATCCTCAGTCACAACACACCCAGGTCAAGTCCCTCCACGTGTAGTTCAGTGACAGTGCAGACATTCCCTGAGTTGTGCCCCCGTCTCCCCCCTTTCCTAGACGTCCCCCCCCTTCACAGAAAGGCACCACCCTCGAAGGCTCCTGTCTCCTCTCTCTAGTCACTGATGTTGAGCTGACACACAGACGGGTCTCAGAGCAGCTGCTTTCTACTTCGGCTACACTACAGCGAGGTTTTAAGAAGGCTTCAGGGAGACTTTTTGGTTTAGGCTTCGACTGATTGTGGGGCAATTATTTTGGGGGTTTGTCTAGCTTCGTGGTTCCAAAAAGTCTGGATTCCATGATGATTTTACATTTTGTTCTACATTTCCACCCCCCTTTTGATCAGAATTCTTTAACAGACTCTCTGATCAAAACAATCAGTAACGGTAGCCGGTGAAAACGCTTAACTACAGGCTGGGAGGGAACCCGGGCACCAACAGCCAGGTCACGACATCCTCTGGCATTACGTTTCCCAAACCCGCCAAGGCACCAGATAAGCCGCTGATGCCCTACATGAGGTACAGCAGAAAGGTCTGGGACCAAGTTAAGGCTTCCAACCCTGACCTAAGGTTGTGGGAGATTGGCAAGATTATTGGTGGCATGTGGCAAGATCTCACTGATGAAGAAAAACAAGAATATTTAAACGAGTACGAGGCAGAAAAGATCGAGTGCAATGCATCTATGAAGGCCTACCGTAACTCCCCCACGTACCTGGCGGACATCAATGCCAAGAGCCGGGCAGAAGCCGCTCTAGAGGAGAGCCGACAGAGACAGTCTCTCTTGGAGAAAGGAGAGCCTTACTTGAGCATTCAGCCTGCCCAAGACCCCGATGGTAAAAGCAAAAACGAGGAAAGTGGAATTGCATTTGTTTGCGTGGAATGTCTCTTTTGCTCTGGAGTTGAAAACAGAGAAACTACGTGGCATTGGAGTATCTTGATCCACTGTTTTGAGAAGATGTGTTTGTGAAGAAAGCAGACTGCCCCCCTCTTGAGTGCCACAAATAGCAAACAGCAGGTATTGTCAATAAAAGTCATTATACTCAGAACGCAGAAAAGATTACTAAGGCATGGTCAGAAGTTTGTGCCAGCTGCTTTCAAAAAGCTAAACATGTTCTGACTATCGGATTTTCTTATTGGGTCCCTACACTTGCTGAATTAAGACTCTTAAGGGAGGAAGTTATTGAGTGAATAAAAGTATTATGAAGTTTCAAAAAAAAACAGTGAAGCACTTAACTCTTGACGTGGTCTTTGAGCTGCTAAACCAACAGGCCTGGAGCGGTCTCCTTAGGGCTTCTTGGTATGCCGGGTAATAGGTCTTCTGCAGTACCCGAGACAGGTGAGTAAGGGGTTTCTCTGATTGGTAGTCAAAAGCACCTAGGGCAGCTATTCTACGTCCTACGCTGGCGAGTGGGCATCAGCTGGGCTCTTAAGAGCTTGAGAGTGGCCCTCTAAGCTGCAGCGACTGGCCTCTCCCTGCCAGGAACACCAAAGAGGAAGGAAAACCAGAGCCTGGAGGAAACAATTCGTCCAAAGGAGTGAGGGCAATGGGCACGTCAATCTCCACTCCCCTGGGACCAGAAGCGCGCGGTGGCCAGCTCTCACTACCAGCCTCTGGGTCAGGGTCACGCAGAGAGTCCTGGGCAGAGTGAGGGAAACCATGTGGAACGAAACTCAAAGTCCACGTAAGTAACGGAAGAAGACCAGGCTCGCTCGGCTGATAGAGACGGATAGAACCCCCAAGACGGTGACCCTGAGACACCCTTCGAGCCTGGCACTGAACTCAGTCCCAGGACCGTGAGCTCTGCAGAAAGGCCAGGGTCCTTCCTTATCTGTGACCTTGGTGGAGGCAGGCACTGAGTGGCAGGGACCAACTCCCTTTGTTTGGACCGGTGAGAAGGAGAGGGAAGTGGGGGGAGGGCAGACAGCTCTTTTCAAGGAAAACAGCTTTTCGGTTGTTTTTTGTCTTGTTTTTCTGCGTTGACTACTAAGAAGGTTCCCAGCCGGAGTGTAGAAGATTCTGGCTTTGTGACTACATGTCTATGAGACTCGGCTCTCCCCATGTCTAGGCTTCAATCCCCCACCAGCAAGAAGAGAGGCGGGCTTCGGTAGAGAACTATCACTAACCGGGCAAGTGGCCCCCTCTCCCTCCAAGGGCTAGGGGTCTTCTGTTGAGCAGTCTTTTATCAAAGCGGCCACACCGGGATATCAGAGCTAGCAGAAGAGTCTCTCCTCATGCCAGTACCTCCAGACTCCCAGCTCAGACCCTGATCCTACCAGCACCCCACAGCTCATCTTGGCCTTCCCAGGCCTGCCGAAGCCTGGCTCCATGGGAGAGTCCACAGGGGATGGTGTGAGCCAGGCCAGGCGAGGTCTCCAGTAGACTTTGGACCTGGTCCAGAGCCCAACGGAAACAGGACACAGATGGCCAAAAGCTGGGCCCCACCTCAGGCCCTCCATCCCCTCTCCGGCCCTGGACGTACTGACATCACGAACTGATGTGATGAGAACTCCAGCCGACTCTACTCCAGAGGCTCTGGCCACAGCCTGGCCCCGGGGCTTGACCAGACCTGCTGAGCCACAGGTGGGCCTGGGTGGCTTTATGGCCAACCAGACTGTGAGCAAGTCTGGGGTCCCGGCACATGGTGCATGGCCACACCAGCCATAAATAGGAGGTGAGGAGTGGGTGCTGTCCCTCTTTGGGCCTCACTGTACGCCCCTGGGACTCCCACGTGCTGCCAAGCCTGGGCACTTGGGGCCGCTGCTCTCACCTTGCTTGCCCACAGGGGCGCCCATGCTTCTGTAGCAAGAGATTGAGAACTTTTCTTCGGAGCCATGATCGTCATTCACAATGTTCACCTCATCTTCTGCAGACAAAGATGCCCACGTCACACTCTGGTGCCCTCCAGGATATGAGGAGGTGGAGAAGCAAGAATGGGCCCCCCTGGGAGTCCCCCACACCAGGCCAACTCCTGGGGGCTCCAAGCTGGTGTTGTCATGGGGGCCTGAGTGGGTGGGCGCCACGCAGGGGCTTCAGTGAGGAAAGGCTGTGGTGGCCTGGGGGAGGTCGGGGAAAGGAGGGCTGGGGCCCAGAATGCCAGACCTGGTCTCTAGGCCACCACCGGCCAACCCTACAGTGAATGGAGAGCCTCTCATTTGACAGTGGCATCGCTGTCGGGGTGCGGAAAGCTGCTGGGAGGGAAGCCCCACCCTCGGGGAGGGGTTGGGGGTCTGCAGATGACCCTGACTCTGGCTGACAGACCTGTGCTGTCTCTCCAACTACCCAAGCCCAGGGAGGAAGACAGGAGGGCAGAGCCCACACCCACCGTCTTGTAGATCTCACCCACCGTCTCCGTAGATCTTTATCCCCCGTCTCCTAGGCGCCGGGGCAGGGAGGAGAAGGAAGGAATACAAGTTCGGGCCCCCTAGGTTGCCAGACTTGATCCCCCACCCACCCACCCCCAACGCCTGCCAAGGCTACAGAGGATGAAGGCCAGGCGCCTGCCTCCTGACCTCAGGCTTTGGCATGTCCAGCTCCTCCCAACAGAAAGGGCTGGGGCAGTGCTACGGGCAGTCTTGAAGGGGGAAGGGGGAAGGGCTCCTACACTGGAGAGCCCCCGCGTCGGCCCTGAACCTCTTGCAGCTGAGCGCTCTGGGTCTCTTTGCTTGGAAGGATGGAGCAAAGTGGTGTGCGCGAGAGCAAGAGGGAGCAGAGCTGCAAACAAGACTTTGTAGAGACAGATGCGGGGTTGACCTTCCCTGAGAGCCCAGCCCAGGGCTGAGGAATAGGTGCACCAATCCGGGAGCAGAGGGGAGTCGATGGGCGGTGGGCCATTCCTAGGGGGCCCAGGTAGCACTAGACACTCCAGTGAAGGGCTAGACGCACCGTGGAGCTTCCAGAGAGAGAGAGAGAACCTCGCCAGGAAGCCACTCTTCTTTGTATTCCCCCAGTGCACCGAGAGCCGTTCTCCTCTGGCTACGGGAGGTAGAGAGGGGATGGGGATGGGGATGGACAGGCAGCCCCCCTTACCCTGGGTTCACAGGCTCTGATGGCAGGGGCACTCTCCGAGTCTTCCCAAGAGAGGCCAAAGGTGAGCTCATAGTTCTCCAGGCAACACCTAGGTATCAGAAGCTCCCTGAGAAGAAGGAAGGAAGGTAGCCCTTAGGGACAGAGGACACACAGACAGCCTGAAAGCCCTGCTCTCCCTGGCCATTTTCTCAGAAGGGACCACTTCCCAGGAAGCAGCACCCCTGTCTCTGCCCCAGGCAGGAAGTTCAACCACAGCCCCACCTTGGCCCCTGTGCTGATGATGCCTGCCCCATCAGACCACCCACTCTCTGCCCTGACTCCGAAAGCCTTGGGCCTGGAAGTATTTGGGAACAAGTGGGGATGGGATGCGGAGCTTGCTCAGAGCCTGGGACAAGACTACCCAGCAAGCTGGGGGCTTTCGTGGACACCAAGCCCAGGGCACCAAAACTTTAGTGCCACATCTGGCATCTCACATCTAGAACCGGAGGGTCACCCAAAGGCAGTGCTGGGGGAAGAGTCGGACAAGACAAGAGTGCTGGGGGAAGGCCGGACAAGACACTCCCATAGAGATGACAGTCTAGGTCACCTCTCGGGGCAGTCCTACTCTGTCACTTAGTATTGCTGGGAGCCGGGGTCACCTTGATGGCACACAACACTAACAATACTAACGGCGTGGGGCTACTGCGAGATCCCAAGAGACCATCAATGCATGGGAGCCACTTAGCACTCCAAAATCGGGAGTTGTGGCTATTGTGACTCCCACGGTTAGGATCACGTTCCTTCTGCAAAGACGCATGCACATCGAGGTGTAGCTGCAGGCCGGCCGTGACTGAATTCCGTGCAGAGAGAACACTATAACAATCTAGGGCCCTATGCAGCACCAGTGGCTTGTCCTTAACTGCTAACCTGAAGGTCATTGGTTCCAATCCACCCAGCAGACCCATGAAAGTAAAGGGCTGGTCATTGGCTTCCACAAAGAGGACCGTCCAGAGAACAGTTGTAGTCAGTAGCAAGTGGTGCCCATGAACTGGAACCCACAGGAAGGAGACAGGTTCATAGCTAGGAGTCCTAGAACCACCAGGCCTGCAACAGCACCCGAATCACGTCTTTTTAGGACAAGTCCAACCAAGTCCCCTTAGTTGGTGGCCCTGGCTTCCACACTGCCCCGTAGGCTGTCCACACTGTTGGAGGCAGCCTCCCTTGCCTTCATTCTGGAGACTGGGGCTCACCGCCCCCCTTTCTGCAGTGGTTCTCTCCCAAAGACTGGGCCCAGAGTTCTCCATCTCCACTATCTGCCTGCCCTGCCCGGTAGCATCCGCCTGGCTTTTGTGGACCAGGTGGCACCTCCTCCTGCATTCTCCCCATGCTGCTGTCACAGGGGCCTTCTTAAAACACAAAGGTGACATGTCACTTCCCTGCCAGAAGTTTTCTAGGTCTCCTTCTCTTGCTCAGAACCCCAAACCCAAGTTCACTGCCTTCCGTCCATTCCAACTGCATCCTCTCCAGACCACAGTCCTCCCCTCACTCCTCCGACAGCCAAGCCCTGTGAATGGCTGGCAGTGCCTCAGAGGGTCCTCCTCCCTGGAAGCCCTTCCTAGAACAGTCACCCTGCTTCTGGTGACTCCACTTTTTCTCTCTCTCTCCTTCCCCCTGTTCTTTTTGTTTGTTTTAGTAATTTTTAATAACTTTTTTATTTTAAGATAATCACAGATTCACAGGAACTTGGAAAGTGATGGCAGGGAGCGCCTTTCAGCAATTCCCCACCCTGGTGACAGCGTAGAGAACCACAGTAAGAGACCAAAAGCGAGAAATCAGCTCTAGGGCAGCTGGGATCCAAGTCTGACCCAAGCCAGTCCCAATGTTGGAACATTTTCTTCTTTCTTCTACTCATTGTTATTAGCTCCCCATTGCCCCCAACCTCCCCTGCCATACCCCCCCAAAACCATCAGTCCAGTTACTGTCTCTATAGAATTACCTATTCTGTTGTTCATAGACAGAAAAACATACCAAAAAAAAAAATAGAAATAAACCACAAACAACCCTAACAACAATAACAAAGTAGAACAGATAATAACCTCAAACAAAAAGAACGCGGAAAGTATTTTTAAAGTAGAGCAAATTATAAATGGGTCAAAAGGGAGACCAGGAGACCCAAGTTCACCTGTAGGACAATTAGACAGTTCCTCTCAGAAGGGCCACATGGAAGGGATCGTAAATCCAGGGTGTGGTATGGTACTGATGAACCACATAACTATCCTCTAGTTCTTTCATATTTCCTCCCCTTACTATGGTTTTTATTTGTTTTACCTCATTAATCATGTTAGACTTGCACGTCTATTTGTGTAATTAAGATCGTTCAATACATGAAAGCCAAGCTAAATAATCCTTCAGAAACAGTAACAGGAGTAATGGTTCCCTGAGGGAGCAGGAATAGGGGATGGGGCTGATAGCACCGATGACTGTATAACCCCACTGAAGGGGAGTGAACAACAGAATTGTACGTAAATGGATAGATATATTGGATGGTGTAAGATATAGCACAAAAATAATAATAATATGGGTTCCTGGGGGGAGGGCATAACAGATAGCAAGTTCAAGAAGAAAGAAAACATTTTGAAACTGACTGTAGTAGCAATTGTACAATACTGTACTGCTTGATGTGATTGAACTATGGAATGTTATATCTGTAAGAACTCCCAATAAAATGATTTTTAAAGAATCACAGTCAAGAAAGTAAACATTTAAAAAGGGGATCAAATGATAAGGTGTTAAAATTTAACCTAACTGCACCTGCAGTAAGCTGTTCTCCAATCCACTCTACGTGATAGCAGGGCGGTTCACATCCCTGGTCTATGGTCAGAGGGGATTCGCAACCTCACTGCCACCGAGTTAATGCCAACTCACAGGGACCCTCCAGGGCGGGGTAGAAATGCCCCTGAGTTTCCTAGACTGTAACTCTTTATGGGAGTAGACAGGCCTGTCTTTCTCCAGTGGAGCCGCTGGCGGCTTTGAACTGAGGACTTTGAGGATTGCAGCCCAACCAGGCTCAGCAGAGGTTTAATCCATATGTACTTCCCCTTCACTTCTTTTTTCAAACTGAAACCATTTTAAAATGAGTCAAAAGGGAGATGGATTGATAGGTCCACTGACTTTGTGAAGCCCCCTGGTAGGGCTCTGAGCTGTTTCATTACCTGATGATTCCCGTAACCACCCCCACAATCAAGATCCACAACTGTCCCTTCAGCACAAAGCTCTCCCCTGCGAGTTAGAGTTAGACTCACCTGCCTCCCCTCCCCCTCCACTGCCCTCAACTCCGGAGGCCACTCATCTGCTTTGTACGGCTAGAATGGTGTCGTCTCAAGGGACAAAAATGAAATCATACCACGCGTGGCCTTTTTTGGTTTTTGTCAAAGCAAACAGCTTTCCTGAGGCGTAATTCACATACCATATACTTCGCTCATTTAAAGTACACAGGTCTGAGGTTAATTATTTATAGAGTTGGTCAGCCATCGCCACAATCGACTTGAGAACATTTTCTTCCCCCAAACAAACACCACGCCCATTAACAATGACTTCCCATTTCCCCCCAACCTCTCCAAGCCCCCAGCCCACCCCTAATTTCCTCTCTATTCTGGACGCTTTATATCAATGGAATCATAAAATAGGTGCTCTTTCATGTAACATGTTTCCAAGGTTCACCCAAGTAGCAGTAGCAGCTATCAGCATATATTTGGGTTGTTTATACTTGGGCTCTTAAAAATAATGCTGCTATGAGCATGCCTGAACAAGCTTCATGTGTGGGTTGGGGGTGGGGTGGGGGGCGGGGAGTATATACCTAGAGTAGAATTGTTGGGTTACAGGGCAACTTCATGTCTTAACCACCCGACGGATGGCAGACTGTGTCCCCACGGGCTGCATCTGAGGGTTCCAATTTGTCCACCTCCTCAGCAATTGTCTCTTGTCTTTTGATTCTCCTAGGGGGAGGGACGTGGTATTTGACTGTGGCTTGGATTTGCCTTTCCCTGGGAGCTAATGATGTTGAGCATCTGGACCTGTATTGATTTATTGCCCATGTATAGATCTTCAGATCCTTTACCCAGTTTTAAATTTGGCTTGTCTTTTTATGATTGAGCAGTTGGAGTGCTTCATATATTCTAGTACTAGTCTCTAATCGGATGACTTGCAGAATGTTTTATCCCATCTCTGAGCGGTCTCTCTTGACGGTGTCTGCTGAAGCTCTGCCCTTCCGTGCTGATGAGCCCCTGGTTTCTTAGGCATGGCTTCCTTTGCTGGCCGTCCATGCTATCCGTGTTGCTCGCACATAGTTGAAGAGGCAAGAATGCTTTGCCTAATCCAACCGTAAGTCTCAAGGATCTTCTCCTGCTTCCCTCTAGGAATGTACAGTTTCAGCTCCCTATATTCCTGGGGTCAGTCACTGTCCTCTGGGCCCCCTGTTCACCCCTTCCAGAGCACTGCTCTCCCGGCACTGGAATTCGGCTCCACCGCCAGACGGCTGGCACGCAAGGACAATGTCTTTGCTTGTCCATGTCTTTGCCTCCTTCCTCGCACAGGGCCTGGCCCAGGAAGGCATCTGAAATATTTGTTGAAGGCGTCTATGGATGTGCCCGTGTGGAATGAGGGACAGCTCCTCCTTGGGGTGTATGACTCAGCGATGAGACAAAGTCCTTGGGTTATTGGCACCCCCTCCCAGACACACGGACACATGTCTGTCTGGGGCACTATCCCGTCAGGCGTGTGGACTGTTCGCTAGAGGGCTGGTAGGTCAGACCCCCCAGCGGCTCCACAGGAAGCTGTCTGCTTCCACGAAGACTTACAGCGCCCTCTCTAGGCTCAGAGTCGGAATGGACCCGAGAGCTGTGGGTTTGGCAGAATGCCCTTTCACTCGTCGAAGCCCCAACGCACACCATAACATACATTTTAAAAGGCACCCATTTTCCACCTGTGTAATTCCTATGGTAAAAACAAGGGTTTTTACTTGGGTACAGTGTACGGTTTCTTTATAAATGCACTGACGAGCCCTGGTGCTACAGTAGATTAGCCACTGGGCTGCTAGTGGGGAGCTGCTCCGAGGGAGGATTAGGCAGTCTGCTTCCACAAAGAGTTAGTCTCAGAAGCCTGTGGGACAGCTCTACTCCGTCCTCCAGGGTCGCCGAGTCAGAATTGACTGGACAGCAGTGGGCGCTACGGTTTACAGTTTACACGTTTTCTTATTCTGGATGTAGGGCTCTTTGAGTTGGGGTGTGCTGCCCACCCCCCCATGGTTCAGCAAGCAGCAAGAGTAGTCCCGGGCGACGCAGGCTGGATTCTGAAAAAAAGAAGTACAACAAGCCAGGCTGGTCAGATGTAGCTTTTATTAGGGAATGGACAGAAAGCGGTCAGCGCCAAGATTCCCAGGGACTGCGACGACGTGGTGCACGCACAGCAGTGCAGGGTCAGGGGTGGACACACTTTGGGCTTATGTGCAAGATCCTGTGCTTATGGCAAAGGACCACATACAGCAGGAGGCGCCCGCGCACGATGCAGGGGGTGTTCTGTGCGCACTCACAGCTTCCAGCTGATGTGCCCAGAAGTCAGGTGCCAGCTGGTGTGCCCCGGCTCAGCTCACTGCTCAGCAGCTTCCCTGGTTCTTCCCCCGTCCTTTACATTGCTCAAGGTCCTCTGGGGTGGAGCTCAGTCGTAGAAATAAAGGAGTCCTTTGTAGGGCTTAATGGAATAGTGATTAATTGTATCCTTTGGTTTCTCTTAGGGGAGAAAACAGTCATCTTTCAAGCATCCAAATATTTGTGTAGGGCTTGAGAGAGTTATGGGTCTCAGGTACTGGGCCTGAACTCCCACCAAACCTGACCACCCCTCCCTTCTCAACAGGAACTACCCCAAAGCCGGAGCAGAGCAAGTGTTGATGTAGATGTGCAAAAGTGACGCCTTCATGCACTGCAGGTGGGAATGGAGCGGCGCAGCCACTTTAAGAACCAGTCCGACAGTCCCTCCAATAGCTAGCCTGTCTCTTAGCAGCTCCACTTCTAGACATCCCCCGAGAAATGAAGACAGGTTCACACAGATTCATACAAGATTCCTATAGTCACAGCAGCACTGTTCATCAGAGCTAAAATGCATATAAGCAACCCAAATATCCATCCATTGGTGAGTGGAGGCACAATATACGGTATATGCAGACAATGGAATATTATTTTGTCATAAAAAGGAATGAAGTGCTGATATTATATGCTACAGGTGAATCTTGAAAACAAGCTAAATGCAAGAAGCCCGCCAGAGAAGAAACTAAAGATTATCATAGTATTATAAAATGCCCAGAATAGGCAAATCTACAGCGACAGAAAATAGATTAGTGGCTTGTGGGGCATTGTGGGAGATGAGGGAGGTTGAAGGGAGTGGAGGCCAATGAGGACAAGGTTTCTTTTTTAAAGGATGCTGAAAATGGTCTACAATTGATTGTGGCTCTGGATGTAAAACGGTGCATATACTAAAGTTCTTTGACTTACACGCTTTAAACGGGTGAAGTGGCTTATCTAAACAAGAGTGTTGAAGAAGAAAAAGGAACTGATCCCCAAACCCCACCAAATATCTCCCTCAAAATCAGCTCCTTCTATGTTCTCCTTAACATGACCCCCATTATCCATCATAAAACTTTCCATTCCCTCCTCCCTCTTCATTCCCAAATCCTGCAACGTCTCCTAGTGCCCACTGTTGGTCATCCTAGTGGGGGCTCTCACTATCCTTGTTTGGGGGTGATCACAAGTCCCCACTGATTCCGAGCTTCTGTATCACTCCAAACCCGACCTGACCCATGGGGTATGGAACACCCTTGAGGAGAAAATCTCTCTTCCATCAACCTGAGGCTTTTGAGGGCAGAGCCTTGTCTCTGGCGCCCTCACCCTGGTGGGAGGGGCGCCCCATGAAGTCTACCCTCTAACATTGGAGCTGGGGGAAATAGTGGGTGATACATTGTGGGGTCTTCCACAAGGTCAGCAGTTTGAACTCACCAGCCGCGCAATGGGAGAAAGACGAGGCTTTCTGCTCCTGTAAAGATGCACCGTCTTGGAGACGCGCAGAGGCAGTTCTACTCTGTCTATAGGGTCACAGGGGCTGCAGGTGACTCGCTGGCAGGGAGGGCGTGAGAAGGGGCTTCCAGGGACAGGGCTCTTTCCTGCTCTAGCGCCTAAGGGCAGCGGGGATGTCTCCCCCACCTCATACTGGGGCTCTGGGAGCAACACTTACTGTGTCCTGAGCCTCTGCATTTTGAGACTGTACTCAGACGTGCTTGACAAAATCTTTCCTCACACTTT
>NW_022111357.1:18741734-18748622 GCF_000313985.2 Echinops telfairi | reverse complement strand
CAGCTGAGGCCTCGGGCCGGCACTCACCGCGCAGGACCCCCGAGCCGTCCCGCGGCGCCGCCATCTCGTTGTCACGCGGTCTCCCAGGCGACCGGACGTCCGCGCTGCTCATTGGTCCGTGGGCGGGGCCGCTGAGCAATGAGCTGCGCGCGGAGGAGGGGCCGTCGTCCGGTCCTCGGGCCACGGATGCGGAGCCCAGACTCGGCGGCGGGGTCCGGCCAGCCCGAGGCGGGGGTCGGGCGCCGAAGGGCCGTCCCCGGGATTAGCGGGGGGCCACTGCGGGAGAGAGCCCGCTGGGCCGGCGCTGGGAGTCCCCACGTAGCACCGTGTCGTTGTATTGAACTCGGGGCAATTCTCCTCCCTCTGATCCTGTCTGTTCCCCGTGGGACTCGGCTCCCCACTCTGGAGGAAGAAGCCGCCGAAAAGCTTATGCTGAAAGCTCAGCCACTTAGTGTTTGTTTACTCTGAGTTGCTGAACTAAGCTCTTGATCACATGACAACCGGGTCTGATGAAAGACTCCCGGTCTTGTTACTTCGTGTCAGAGTTTAGATAAGAACACTTCTGCTCCCATTCATAAAATGCTTTGAGTAAAACACTTTTTCTTTAGACTCGTAAGGGAACCCTGATGGCATGTGGGTTATGCTTTGGGCTGAGATTGGAATGGTCAGCAATTTGAAACCACCAGCCACTCCTCTGGGGGAAAAAAAAAAAAGGTTGGCTTTCTACTTTCGTAAGCAGTGACAGTCTGGGAAAACCAGGGGGGGGGGGTCAGTATGAGTCAGCATTGATTCCATGGCTGAGTTTAGTGTAGCGTCTTATGTCAAATTAAGATCTTGGACTTGACTTGAGTCACCAGAGCAACTAGAACGCAAGGGGTTTGGCCTTGGGGCACTGTGCGTCCTTGGGCATTCCTTACACATCAGTTAGAGGTGGAAGGCCCCAGTTACTGAATGCTTTCCAAGGTCCAAGGAGCCTGGTGACACGGTGGTTAAGTGTTCCGCTGCAAAGGACCTCTTCAAAGTGTTAAGGAACAAGGGTATCATTTTGTTAGACTAAGGTGGGACAGACCCACGCCAAGGCATTTTCAGTCACCTCATTTGCAGGCTAAAGACAGACAACGAGAGAGGAAGGGCAGAGAACTGATGCACTTGAATCATGGTCTTAGTGAAGACCATTGCCAGTACCATGGACCGCCAAACGAACCAAGGAGTCCTGTCTTGGAGGAACAGCAACCAGATGGCTCCTTAGAAGCAAGGATGGCAGGCCATGGGTCACATACTTCAGACCTTTCTTCAGAAGAGACCAGTCCCTGAAAAAAGACATCAGGCTTGGTAAAGCAGAGGGTCAGTAGGAGAGGAAGACTCTCAAGGAGATGGACTGACGCAGTGGCTGCAACAATGGGCTGAACCTGCCGGCAGTTGTGGGAATGGTGTAGGGAGGGGCAGTGTTCTGTTTTGTTGTAAGAACCTACTCAAAGGCCCTTCCTCTCTTCCCGGCTCCGTGTAAGCGCCATTACACTTGGCTCTCTCTACGTTTGTCTTTTTAGTTTTTTAAGGTAAGCTCTTGTGTGTTTGGCATATTTCGCTCACCCTAATGTTTTCAAACTTGATCCACATTGTATAACATGTATCAAGACTTCATTAAAAAAAAACACTTGCTGAGCCGTATTCCTTGTAGGTAGGTTTTATCCATCCATTGATGGGCATTTGGGTGGTTTCCACCTTCTGCCTGTTGTGAACAGTACTACAGTAAACGTTGGTCTAGACATCTCTTTTCCAGTCACTGTCTTTAAGTCTTTTTTTTTTATTGTTTTATTGGAGGCTCTTCGCAGCTCTTATCACCATCCATCCATCCATCCACTGTGTCAAGCACATTTGTACATAAGTTGTCTTTATGTCTTTTGAGGAAGCCGCTAGGTGTGGAATTCCTGGGCCACATGGTAGTTCTATTTTCAGTTTTTCTGGGGAATCTCCACTGTTTTCCACAATGGCTATACCATTTTGCATCCCCACCTGCAATACACATGACTTCCGATTTCACCCATCCTAGCTCACGTTTGTGATTTTGTTTTGTTTGATTTTAGCTGTGGTAGTTACATAATCTGGTGTCAATTTGGGACTTGAGAGGATTAAGAGTGTAGGGGTGGAGTCCAGTCTGTCAATCGGATCATAGCCAATGAGGCCTCTGTGTGGGCATGGCCTTCTCCTGAGAATTCTGGGAAATCTGGCTTTTCCTCCTTGGAGGTGGGAGAGACTCTCTGCTCACTTCCTTGGAAACACTCTCCGGACAAGACACGTGGCACTGGGAGCCACGTGGAGACCCCTGCCAGCACTGAGATGCCAAAGACTTTCTACCCACTGGCCTGTGATCGTCCTGCATTTGGCGTTATTGCAGGTGTTTTGTGAGTCTGAAGAGGACTTTATAGATGGGTATGGGACATATGGGCTAAAATCGGACTTATGGGCTTGGACTGGACTGGGATGCTTTTATTTATTTTTAATTAAAAAAAATGTTATTGGGGGTTCGTGCAACTCTTATCACAATCCATACATACATTTGTTGCCATCATCCTCGAAACATTTGCTTTCTACTTGAGCCCTTGGTATCAGCTCCTCGGTTTCTCCGTACCACCTCCCCAAAGAGGAATTCCAGCGCCTGAACAGGGATGTGAACCCTGGACCCTCAGATAAAAAGTCTGATGCTCTACTGACTGAGCTATCCAGCCACCCCGTATACTTAATGTACAATTACCCTTTGTATAAAACTCTCTCTCATACACATGTGAGCATCCACGGACTTGATCCCTAGTCCACCGGCACTGACACATTAGCCATCCTAGTGGCACGATTCTTTCCTTGTGGTTTGGTTTGCATCTCGCTGATAGCTAACGAGGCTGAGCCTTTTGATGTGCTTGGTGGCCAGTTGAACGTCCTCCTTGGAAACTGTCTGTTCAAATCCTTTGCCCATTTTATGATTGGGTTATTTGTCTTTTCGCCGTGGTCAAATTCTTGCATAACCTTTGGTTATTAGATTCTTTTTGGATTTGTGGTGTCTGAAGTTACTCTCCCAGTCAGTAGTTTGCCTTTTCGCTTTCTTGGCAAGGTATTTTGATGAACAAATTTAACAATTTTTATAAGGCTCCCTTTGTTTTATCTTTTCATGTCTGTGCTTGTGGTATTAGATAATCCATTGTTAGAGTTAGGCCTGGTAGCGTTGCCCCAGCATTTTGTTCTAAGAATTTTGTGATTTTAGTTTGCACATTTAGGTCTTTAATCTACTTTGAATTTGTGGGGTTTCTTTTTGTATGATGTGAGGCATGGATCCTATTTTATTTTGCTGGATGTGGAAATCCAATTTCCCAACACCATTTATTGATAAGACTCTTCTTTCCCAATCAAATGAGCCTCAAAAATCAGTTGAACAAATGTACAGCACTAAATGCCTACATAAGAAAAAGCCTATCCCAGATCAACAGGCTAATTCCACAACTCCAAGAACTAGAAAGAGAAGAGAAAGCTCAGCCTAAACCAACTAGAAGAAAGGAAATATCAAAGAGCAGAGCAGAAATGAATAATATCAAGACCAGAAAACCATGGGAAGGATTCAGTAAAACGACTCGCTGGTTTTTTAAAACGATCAGCCTTGGCCTAGACTGATAAAAGGCCAAATCCTTGGCCTAGACTGATAAAAGATACAAATCATCGAAGTTAGACATGAGATAAGGAACATGACCACTGAAATGACAGAATAAAGAGACTCATGAGAGACTGTTATGAACCACTGCCTGGCAACCAACTGGACAGATAAGCTCACTGGAATAGACAAATCCTTACAAACACACAGACTACTCCAACGGATGGAGAGGCGATCGGAGAGCTCAGTATAACAAACGAAGACACTGGGTCAAGGATGAGAAAAATCTCTCAATTTTAAAAAAAATTGTCTGGACCGGTGGGACTCCACTGGGGAATTCTCCTGAACAGTTAGTGAAGAATTGAAACCAATACTGTGTAAACTCTTATAAAAGATAGAGACTCATACATGAAGCCAGGGAGGAACGGAGGAGTCTTGACTGTCAACTAAGGAGTCTGGGCTTGGTCCTTATGGAGATTTGCAGGGCATGAAAGTGTGGACTAAGATTTGCCATCCTACCCAGGATTCAGAGATAAGGTTTGGAGAAGGTTCACGGTGAGACACGTAGGAGCAGGGAGTTCCAAGTTCTAGTCCAGCTTACCTTCCTGGGTTGCCAGGTTTGCCAGTCAAATGAGGATGCCTCGGGGCTCTTTGAAGCTTTGGGATCGGCGCTCTGTTCATCCAGGTGTTGACAAGACAGAATGCCACTATTCAGAGGGCAGGAGAGGCGTTCCTACCTCCTTTCGCGGGTGCTGACAGGCTCCAGATAGGCTGTCGGGCTCGATGCCTCCAGACCTGACACTCTTAACAACGTTCCCCACACCCCTGTGCTCCACCACCCCCGGTTCAGCCTCACACACGCATGGCAGCACCGGGGAGGTGGCGATGAGACGGCTGAGGCGTCTCAGTCATCTGGTGGTGGAACATCAATACCACAGTGATGGCTTTCACAAACAAATAGTTTGCTGTTGTTAGCTGCCTTCAAGTCGGTTCAAACCCACAGTGACCCTACCAACCATGGGGGTGGGGGGGGACAAACAAACACCCCAGCTCCTTGTCCAGTCATCCTCACCACTGTTCCTATGTGTAAGCGCATTGCTGCAGCCACCGTGTCAATCGGCTTGTCGAGGACCTTCCTCTCTTCCACGCCCGCTGCCCTTTACCAACCACGTCCTTCTGCAGCCACTGGTCTCTCCTGATAACACGTGCGAAGGATGTGAGGTAAAGTCTCAAAGCCCAAATTCAGGAATAATGGCTCTAGGGGAAGTCTTTCTCTCTCTGATGGCTCTAAGGGACGGTCTGACTTTGTCTCCGTTCAACACCTGTGAGCCTGGCTTCCCTTAGAGATCTCTCTGTCTTGGCACCAATCTTTCCCTGCATCGAGGACAGTGGTCCTCAACCTTCCTCAGGCTGCGACCCTTTCATACAGTTCCTCATGTTGTGGTGACCCCCAAGCATAACATTATTTTCTTTGCTACTTCATCACTGTCATTTCACTGCTATTATGAATCAGGCAACCCCTGTGAAAGGGTCATTCGACCCCAAAGAGGTCGCGACCCACAGGTTGAGAACCGCTGGTCTAGGAAGTTCTCAGTGTTCCTCAGGCCCAAGAAACCGCCTCCACGCTCCGCTCTTCTTTCTTGGTGATTGTCGACTTCCTTCTTCTCTGCTTGCTTTTCTCTCCTCTTTAGCTCTTGGAAGATGAAAGGGGATGCGGGCCACACTGCAGGAAAACGCCCCTGAGTAAGCGGGTTGTACCCCACTCGAATCCCCATACAAGTGATTGACGGATCACATCATGAGGATGTTATATAGAAGTGCTATGTAACTGCCAAACCTCTGAGAATCGTGGCCCAAGCAAGTTGACATGTATTTGGGGGTGGGGTGGATCACAACTCAGTCCTTGGTATAAAGTTATATAAGTAAACATTTACAAATGTAAGGCTGACATGTTAAGAATTCTCCTATATATCCCAGCAAGGAGAAACTGCAGCATGCCTGTCCCGGGACTCATCCCATCCAGCAGGCTCATCATAAGGTGGAGGTGACTGGCCAGCATCAAGGAGCCACATTGTGCAAGGCGATCTTGGATTTGACGGGGCCCTCCTGTTTGCCGGGCCAGTTGCTCTGGGAAGGCCTCTGGCAGCCTCCCTGGCTCTCAGGAACCCCAGAACCAGTCACCTCGTAGGTGCACCAAAGCAGCCAAGAAGGTGGAGGTCTCTCTCTGGATGCAGGAGCAGATGGGCGCAAGGAGTGAAAGTAGTTGGGGGCTCCTCCCACTTCCCTCCCAGGTCCTCCTCAGGCTTCCACGGAATCAACCTGCAGTCTCAGTTCTGTTTTCCCTCTGCAGTGGGTCTCTGGCAGGGGCTAGAGGCCCCCAAGGCCCCACCGGGTTTTTCCTAGGTATGCAAAACAAAGCCCTTACCATAAAAGGGAGCACGGTGGGGGAGTTCCCCCTAGTAGTCCCCCCAGGGGGAAATGCAAATAACGTACAAAACAGACAGAGGAAGGGAGGACCATGAACAGGAAGTGGCTGCTGTCAGCCTCTGGGTCTTAGGAGACACTGGGTTGGGGGCAGAGACACGAGACTCCAGCAATGAATTCTAGAGCAGCCCCCCCAGAGGTGACAGCGTGGCTGTGGCTTCAGAGAAAGCTGGATTCCAGTGATATTAGAGCCACCATTTCCCACCTTGGGCAAGCCACTGAACCTCTAAGTCTGAGTCTTCCTCAGGAAGAGGGGCTGCCGCCCAGTCTGCCCAGTCTGGTCACTTGCCCACACCTCCATGAGTTCTTCAAGCCACCCTACCTTGAGCCAAACTGCCCACCTGCTATCTTCCTCACCCAAATGACAAATAGTAAGCCTTATAAGGAGCCCTGCGGCAGAGTGGTTATGCACTGGGCTGCTAGCCACAGGGTCAGCTGTTCAAAACCATCAGCCACTCCATGGGAGAAAGATGAAGCGTTCTACTCCGGTGGAGAGATACAATCTCAGAGACCCATTGGGGCAGTTGTACCCACCCTATAGGGTCACGATGATTTCAAATTGACTCAATGGCAGTGAGAGGAAGGAGGGCTTCTCAAACTCCAGAGAAAAAAATCTCCTTCCATCTGATCACTTGAAACGGGGAAACTGAGGCCCAGAGCACAGTTTGCCCAAGGTAATGCTGGAAGCCAGGTTTCCCGACTCCTAATCCAGTGCTCCAGCCTCTTCACAGAAAGCCACCCCACCACCCCCCGCACACCATTCCCCAGCC
>NW_022111357.1:18731040-18741581 GCF_000313985.2 Echinops telfairi | reverse complement strand
TCAGTGGACTACGGCCTCGACTCGCCTGGCAGCTATTTGTCAGAGGCCTGGACAGGTACACAGTCTGACCCAGGGTCTTCCGGTCAGTCCCCTGAATCCGTGGCTCCCAGCCAGGGCCCTGGCCACTGTCCTACAGCTGTCCCCTTGGTTTGCTCACTTCCTACTCCTTGGAATTCAACTTGGTCCCTATCCCGAAAACATCATCTGCGCCAGGGCCTCGCTCAAGCCCAGGATCTGGCACCATCAGTGCCCAGGCCCACAGAAAAGTAGCGGTTCCAAGTGCTCTGCCCACCCTCCTTCCTCTCCTACCACCCCGCCTCCTCCGCTTCCTGGTTCAAAAGCAGCCAAGCTGAAACAGACACACAGACAGCCCTGTGCTCATCTCCAAAGGCTTCTAAGCAAAAGCACCTCCAACATTCTCCCAAGATGAAGGGCTTCTTCCTCCTCCTCCTCCTCACCCTCAGCCTTCTGTTCATTACTCAGGTAAGAACAGCGCCGCTGCCCCCCCACACTTAGACCCCGCCTGGCACCTTCATCCAGAGCTCCCCATACCTGCCTAGGAAAGGGGGGAGGAACGCAGGCTCCCAGGGGACTCAGCCTTCGCCATAGGAGCAGAGACCCAGAGGCCCCAGCTGGGTGCCCAGCTTTCCTGCGCCTCTGGACGGGCTGTCCCTGGGCTGAGGCTTGGTGGTTGAGACTGGAGAGAACTTACAGGGTGTGCAGAGCACATGGGGGCACTTGAGGGGTGTTGGGAAGCCATGGGGGATCAGGAGAGTTCAGACGACACCCTTACACGAGGGTGGCATCTGCCCACAAGGAGCTTGGGGAGATGGCTTTGGGGAGGGGAAGCAGGATGTTGCCCAGGGAAGCTGCTCAGGTGTGTGTGTGAGGGGGGACTCCACAGGGGAGGGAAGCCTGGGTGCTTGGGGAATGCAAAGAGGAGCGCAATCTCTCAGCTGAGAAACGACTGGATCTCAGTTCGGCCGTTCGCTGTTGGCCTGGGAGCCAGCTCTGGCCGCAGGGGACTAGTGGGCCCAGGGGGCAGCAGCCATCAAGCTTGTGCTCCGTGGGTTCCCATCAGAAGCACCTTGCTCTCCATCAGGAACAGCTTGATCAAGCATTGAGAGCAGCTCGGTCACCCTCTGGCCATCCCTTCGGGGAGAACGTGCCACCTTGCCCACCCACCCACCCAGTCACCCTTAATCCAGTGCCTTCCCTCAATGCCGTCTCATGTGGCCCGTCAACGGGAAAGGCCTCTTCTCCCTAAAGAAGATGTGGACCTGGTGGTCCCATCCCTCATTTGTGCACTGCAGTCAAGGGCACGGCTACCGGGCCTGCCTCCCCACAGAACCCAGGGAGGGCACATGTTCTCCTGGGTCCTTCCAGCCTGAAAGAGCTGGTGGCCTGGGAGAAGTGAAATAAAGGGTTGGGCACCGGCATGGTTTGACTGGAGGAGGAGGGACTGTGCCCTTAAATAACAAAAGTCCCCTGAGATTTCCCTCCTCTCCCCTGACAGACGCAAGCGAATGACAAGGCAAATAAGACCAGCATCGTGAAAACCAGTGGGGCCTCTGCCCTCGATGGCCTGGGCATGGGCAATGTTTTCTTCCTCCTCCTGGCCGGCACCCTCCTCCACCTCTTCCATCTTGGCTGAAGAATCCCTCCGCCCGTCCCCAAGAAACAGCTGCCACCATGACTAGCAAGAAGATCCCCTCCCCATCTAACCCTTGGGAAGGCTGGATGCCCGAAATCGCCAGGCTGCGGGAACCAACAGGGCAGCATCTTGGGGGCAGTGGCTAAAGTGGAGAAGTCCTGATGCGCATGGGGCACCGTGCCACCCAGCTGAGGCTCAATAAAGTTATCCCTATCCTTGGAGCGGGGCCTGTGTGTGCTCTCTGGAAGTTAGGGGCCCTAGGAGCTGGGCTGGAGTAGTGGCCCCAGGGAGTGGACAGCGCGGTTTCCCTCTGCAAATCCACAGGCTGAAGGATCCTCCCCTTAGAATGACCTTGCAGGGGCAGGGAGGAGACCCAGACTTGCTGTCCGGTTGCTTTTGCTTCATTTGTCTCTTGGTATCTGGGAATGATGGTCCCTGAGGACCCCCACCCCCAACCGCCCGGGCTCACCCCAACCTGGACATGCCCAGTTACGGAGGCTCCAGGAAGCCCCCCACCCAGCTAAGACTTGGTTAGGCGCATCATTTAGCAGGACTGCATCAAGTGCCACATTCAGCACTTTGTCCAGCCGCAGGGCTCCCTCTGCTGGCAGAGAGAGGCCTTGCACCTGAGCCTCAGACCTGGAGCAGGGGAGAAGGCAGCCGCGTGTTTTAGGCAATTGGCTCTGAGCATTGTTCCCTCCACTCCTGGCCGCCCAAATACCCGGATGCACTGAGATGAGGGTACGCAGGAGTATATTAGAAAATAGCTTATGTTACAACAACAACAAAACCTGTAAAGGCAAGTTCGTCTCAGCAACAGCCTCCAAGGCCCCGGTGGTGGTGGAGCTCAAAGCACGTGGATGGTCCAGATCTGGGAGGCCCTGTCCTTGGTGGGCTCCCATAGCACCACATGGTCCCGGTCATAGCCCCGGCCTCCTGGAGGTGGGTGGGAGAAGGGTGGTCAGATATGCTAGAGATGGCTGGTTCAGCCCCTGGAGCGTCTTCTCCCCACACGTCCACCACCTACCCTTGACATCCAGGATCCTGTCCTCAAACATCTGGCTGCAGATGTGGCCTGATTCCTTGATGCTCCACGTCTGGCGGGGCAGGCGGCTCTCAGCCCACAGCACCACCTTGGAGCCCGAGCTGGGGGGCCCGATCACCTGCAGACTCATGGTGGGGGCCACCTGAGCCCCCCGAGGGTATCAGACACTGCTCCTTCCCACAGGGACTCCATCAACCCAGAGGCCCTTAGCACACTGGGGTGTGAATTCTGCGGTCAGGGCCGAGGAGAACTGGCCCGCAGGCTTTCTGAAACAGGAATCCTGATCCTGCAGGCAGCAGACTGCTACAGCTTTCTCCCTGGGAGTGGCTGGTAGGTCCAAACAGATGACCTTCCACCTTGGCAGCCCAGTGCTAACCTACCCCCAGGGCTACTCAGGTATGACCATGAGCTCCTCCAGGTTTTCCCATCAGATAAGCCTGGAGCCCAGCTCCAGCTAGCAGTGCTGCGACTGCCCGCAAGTGACTTCCTTCTCTGCTTTGGGTTCCTCCCTGCAACAAGGAGCATCACAGGACTGCCCGTGGTGTTCTGGAGAGATTCTATGCCATATGCACAGGAGCTGGTGAATGCAGTGCCTCCACCCGGTAAGTGTACCCTGGCAGGCCAAGGGAAAGGCAAGAAATGTCGTCTACGGTCTACAAAGAGCGACACCCCTCATGGCCTGCTGACTTCATCTCCTGCTACTTTCTCCCTCAGCCACGTCACGTCAGCCCCTCGGGTAGCCTGGCTTAGTCCTAGAGAAGGACTAAGGACTAAGGTTCCCACCGCAGGGCCTGTGCACTAGCTCTCCTCTGCCAGAACGCTCTTCTCTTTCCTCGGTATCTGCACAGCTGCCTTCCAATGGCACCTGCTCAGAAGGGCTGCCTTGGGCACTCTGGGCAACACTTCAGCTCCCTGACCCTCCGTATTCTCCTGCTGCGCTTGATTTGTCAGTCCTCTCCAGCACCGGCAGCATGTAAGCTGCTATGACCGTTTACTCGTTCCCATTGCTGCTCCTGGCTGAGCACGGCAGAGCGTCGGGCTCCTTTCTGCCTCTCACTGGTGTACTCCCAGGACCAAGGACTGGCCCCCATGGAAGGGGCTCAGTTAACTGAGGAGCAAGCCCCTCATGATTGGCAGGGTTCACGTCTGGATACAGGATACCAGGGCTCGGGGCTCTAACAGGAGTGGCTGGCCCACCACATGGGCTCTGCAGATGCAGTCTGAGGCCTAAGGACATAGGTCTCCTGGTGTGCACAGCCTGCATTCTCCACCTTCCCAGGCAGCTGGGCATCTCTGTCTGCCAGGGTGTGCCCTGCTCCTGACTGGCCTGGGACTCCCCAGGGGGGTCAGGTGAGTGCCGGGGACCCTGTCCCAGCCCTTTGGGGAGTACCTGGTTCTTTAGTAGTCCTTCCTCGTAGTACCAGATGCAGCTGCCTCCAGCTCGGGGTTCAGAGACCACCACCCGGCCTGCCTTCATGTCCTCCACGTGGTCCGGCACTGCCAGGAAGCCCCCCAAGGCTGCATTCCAGAGGCGGAAGTAAGCCCGGCGCTAGTGGGGAGGAGAGCCAAGGGTCGGGGTCCTTGGTCAGGGCTGCTCCTGCTTTACCCCCAGCATGCCCAACTCTGGAGGCCCCAGAACCCAGCTCCTCGGCCTCCTCCCTGCCCCTCAACCTTCCTAAGCTACCCCTTCTTCCACGCCCAAATAACCACAAATACATGCACAGCACACACCCCTAACTCCATGCCCACAGATACCCCCACGGGCAGGTACAGACAGCCCCACGACAGACGCACCCACAGTGCACATGTTGGACCGGATATTCACAGCAGACTCAAACAACTGTCCAAGTGCACAGCTGGCCCTGGCCTGGCCTGCTCCAGGCCAGGCACTGGGCTTGCTCAAAGGGCTGAGGCTCAAAGGGAGAAGCCCAGACAGGCACACACACCAGACACCACCACGGGAGACCTGGCTCTGCCACAAATCAGCCTGCAGTCGGGGGTGGTAGTGAGAACAACAGAATCACCGCAGCTACGGTTCTCAGAGTGTGTGCATGCACCTACCTGTCCTAAGGGCGTGTCCACTCTACACTTACTGCCAGTGCTCACAGCAACCCGTGGCACAAAGGACCCGATTTTAAAGACAGGAAAACCAGGCTCATGGAAGTACAACCCTTGCCCAAGGTTGCAGGCCACGTCCTTGTGTACATCTCTGGCCTTTTCTTTCCCTAGCTCTAAACTTTAAGGAGACCGGGCAGCATAGTGATTATGGGTTGGGTTGCGATCCTCAAGGTCTGAAGTTCGAAACCACCAGCTGCTCCTCGGGAGACAGACGGGGTTTTCTACTCCTGTAAACAGTAATAGTCTTGAAAACACAGGGGCAGTTCTACCCTGTCCTGTAGGGTCACTATGAATCCACTTGATGGCAGGGAGTTTTTGAGAACATGTGATGTGTAGAGAGAGACGCTAAGATTTCTTCCAGCAATACTGTGTGAGTGACCACAGCCACCTCCATGCAGGGACACACACTCTTACCAGGGCCCCAGAAGTGCAGGCATGAGCCAACGCAGGCCCAAGGGGCCCTTGCAAGCACGCGCATGTATGCAGAATCAGTGTAGCCAAAGCATACATGGCACATAAGGTCATTTCCACACCTATATGAATAAGCTTAAAATCATAAAATTCAAATATGGGGAGGGGGGCCTCAAAAAGTTCATGGATAAGTGAAATGGAAAGATAATGAAACATTTCCACAAAAGCCCCCTCCTATGTGCGTGTCTACGAAGTAGAAACCGAATGCGTGTCTGGCAAAGCCAGGCGTTCATGGGTCTTATCTTGTCAGACGAGGTACTGTCTCTGAAGTGAGCTGATTCAGAGACAGAGATGAAGTCGGTAGAGCTTCCGCAAGAAGGAGTGATGAGGGTGCCAACTGTGCCCGTGCTGGTGAGGGTTCATGTTCTGTGTCCTCTCGGCTCAGCTACGGCCTGGCTGTTTGGTCAAACACGAGTCTGGGTGTTGTTGCCCTGAAGGTACTGTGTCGATGTGATTTCATCAGTTCCCCTCTGTGCACGCTCAGTGATGGAGATACATCCAGGCAGGCGGGCAAGGCCTCCCCCGACCCCGTGAAGGTCTTAGGAGAAAAACTGCTGTTCACAGCAGAAGGAGGGGACTCTGCTTCAAGACTAACACAGGAAGCCGGCCTGAGTTTCCAGCTGGCCAGCCGAGAGACTGCAAACTTTCGAGTGCCTACAATCTTGGGCGCTAATTCATCTCTGTTCCTTCTCATTCTGTGAATATGGACATATGTTATATTCTCCCTAGGAGTACACATACACACACACACACACACACATACACATATAGATATATACATATATTAGAGAGAGCAAAAGCTCACATGTGTCTACCAGCCCAGGTTCTACAGAGAACCAGACAATATTGCTACACAAGTACATAGAACATACACTGTATACACACACCTTATGCATGCACATACATATAAACATGACATGTACACACAACAAACACAAAATATACACACAACATACACATGTGCAATATGCATGCAACACACATGCAACCTGCCCACACAACATCCACATGCCACATCCACATACAACATGCACATGCACCACTGTGTGTGTGTAGAGAGCGATGGAATCTGCTTCTCCGTGGAACCCTGACCGACACACTGCGCACGGCTGGATCACACCCGGCAGACACGCCCAGACAGGGCTTGAGAGACACGCTCAGTCCCAGAGATGCTGCTCACCTGCTTGATGGGGTAGAGAGAGCCCACCCTCTGCGTCCCACTGTACGTCAGCCAGTTGGTGATCTCACAGCTGCCCACCAGCCACTGGCGGCCCCGGAAGTCACTGTGCTCACATAGCACCCAGCTGGGCCCGGCAAATACCAGACACAGAGGGGAGTGCACATAGACCGACAGACAGACAGACAGACAGACGAGGGGAAACATGGATGTCAGAGCCTTCCCCACCTCCTTTTCACCCATCCAAGGATTCCTCAGCTTTTGGGGGGCGGGATGGTGGAAGGGTTAGTTCCTGAGGGTGGGGAGGGAACTTGGAAGTGGACTTGGGATTTGCACGGCAAAGAAAGGCCAGCTGTGGCCTGAAGGGCTCAGCTCCTTTTCCCTCCTTCCCGGTGGAACCAGAAGGGAGGGGCCAGGCTGCATTCCCTGGGGGAATCTGCCTCATCCCCCAGCATCCCCCAGGTCCCCTAAGCACACTCACATGCCCCCCTTGATCCGCACCGACAGCACGTGGTTGTTGAAGCCCTCAGCTTGCAGGCTCCGCACCTCACCGCTGAGCTCAATCTCCTTCCCCTCGAAGCACTCCAGCCCGTACAGGAAAAGAGAGGGCTCGGAAAAGTGCTGGGGGGTGGGGGCGGGGGAGAGGCAAGGGAGGAGGGATGAGGCCAGGCCCAGCGCCCTCGGCATCAGGTCTGTATTTCAGGCCATCTTCTTGAGGACAAGACACGTGAGCTCCACGCGCAGGCCTGCTGACTGCCCACACTGCAGGCTGGTGCCACGGGTTCTGAGGGGCAGCGTGTGTTGGTCGGCAGGGCCCGGAGTCCCCCTCACACTTCCTCACGGGGGGACGAACAGCCCTGGAAGAACCCTGGGGCTCACCTCAGATGGCCTCCTTTTTGTGGGCACCATGTAACAATCACTATAATAGTACACCATGTGGGCACCATGTAACAATCACTATAATAGGGCCGGTGGGTGAACAGAGCACTTCTCACCTATCCGACGTGGGATTCTGGGACTATGTGCGTCTGTCCCCTCATCGCCCCGTGACTTCTCCACAGCCCTAAAAGGCAGACACTACTAGCGTGAGAGGGAAACTGAGGCTGGAGAAGGTCAACACTTGCTAAGGCTCCAAAGCTGGCTTCAGGGCCAGGTCTGTCTGCCAAGGCCACCGTGTCGCAGAGTGTGGACTCTGAAGCCAGGCTGCCCGGGTTAAAGTCTGGCAAAGCCAGTTACCGGCTGGATAACCTTGAGTAACCCCTCTGTGCCTGTAAAAGGGAGATCCTCCTCATAGCGGGTTTCACAGGGGTGTGGTGAGGACCACATGCCTTAGTATATGGGGAGCCCTTTAAACATGCCTGGCATTGCCAGCTGCAGTGCCCAGGCACCACTACCTGGCCTGGCCACTCAGTCACCAAGTTCTACAGACTCCACGCGTGATATAACCTCTTCCTCAGCCTAGGCCAAGCCCATGCACACTGGGTCATGCCCTTCACCCACCTTCCCCACAGCTGTGCCAGGCTTTCCCCCACCTGAGCAGCAACACCCCTCCTTGCCCCCATCCACTTCTGTATCTGGACCCCCGCACTATCCCCATGATCATCTTTATATTCACTTGACACAGGGTCCCTGGAGGTGGGGCTGTGTCTAATTTCTTCCCGGGCCCCTATTTCAGGACCAAGGTGCCCTGGTGGTGTGATGGTTAAGCACTGGGTTGGAAACTAGAAGGTGGGCCGTTTGAATCCGTCAGAAATGAGGGTCTGAAATGTACACCCCCCTAACTCATGGTAAGATGTGACAAAACAAAAACAAAGACCACAGCCTAGGAAAGACAGCGGCCCTCTCGGCTCTGGGGTACAGGTTAGCTCTGAGTAGGGACCCACCCAGCGACGTGCACGCCACCACACCACGTCACCACCTAGCAGCAGCAGCTCAATACCCACCCAGTGGGCCGAACTGGCTCTGAGCCCTCCAGGCTCAAGGGGATCTGGTGGTCTGCATGAAGACTGGAGGGAACTCAGAAGAGGGTCTGTGCCCAGGACTGCCCAGCAGCTCTCCCTGTCTCAGGGGCTGCCCAGGGGGACAGGGACACTCACCAGAGGGACCTTCTGGAGAGAGCCCAGGACCGTGGAGGCCAGACAGCCCATGGCCGTGAGCGTGGGGAACTCGCCCTCAGAAAGAATGTACTGGTCACCCTGAAAGTTCTTCTCATCAAACAGGATCCAGCTGGGGATGGGCAAGAAGAAGTAGGGTGAGTGGGAGGTGAGCCAACCCTACTCCCAGTCTGCTCAGGTCAGCCTGCATGGGAACAGCACGGGAGAGGTCAAAGAAAAATGCACCGCAGGGGCAGGGACTGCGGTCAGACACAAGACCGGACTGATGAAATCGTGGAGCCCCTAAGGGCATCGACTCCACATTCTCCTTTCTAAGAATCGCTGCATCGATGGGCTCAAACATAAGAGCCGTTGTGAGGGTGGCACAGGACCGGGCAGTGCTTTGCTCTGCTGTACAGAGGGCACCTAACCACCACCACCACCTCAGGGTGCGCTGCAAAACCTGAGATGACACAGCAGGAGGCCGGCCACTGCCTGCAGCGCTGGTTGCTGTTAGGAGATGATAACTGGGGGCTGTGCAGGGAAGAGACGCTTCTTAGAAGCGACAGATACTGAAGTGTTGACCGGCGATGTTTGATGATGGGTCTGGGATTTTCAATCACACACCCACATAGAGCGGAGGGATAGAAGAAGCAAGCTGGAGGCTAGTGGTACTCTATTATCTAGGTCTGCATGCTTTCCATGAAAACTCTAAGGAGCCTGGGGGAGGGCGGGTGCTGTCTGGGCCTTGTGGGACTGCTAACCACAAGGCCTGTCGTACAAACCTGCGGGGCGATTTGTGGGAGAATGCTGGGGCCGTCTGCTCCTGTAAAGATCTACAATCTCAGAAACCCTGCACGGGCTTGCTGTAAATCAAGGGTCAAAATAAAAGCAAAAACACTGGCAGGGAATCGATTCCAACTCCTAGCCACTGGACGACAACGGGGCATTATAACCTCAGCGCCCTGGTGGTACTGTTAGCTCACGTTGGGCTGCTCACTACAAGGTCGGCAGTTCAAACCCACCAGCGACTCCACAGGAGAAAGATGAGGCTGTCTGCTCCAGTAAAGATTCACAGCCTCGGAAACGGACAGAGGGTCATCCTGAGAGAATGGATTGCTTGGCAGTGGGTTTGATTTGGTTTGGGTTATTACAGCCTTAGTTTAGTTTGTGTTTGAAACTTGAACGCCTCAAGACGGAACAGACAAGTCTCAAGGAGGTTCCGGAAGGGAAATCATCCCTTTACTGGAAAGACCTTTCTTCTGCCACCCACACTGAGGTAAGACTTAACTGTTAAATGCTTCAGGATAGGTGCCTCCACCTGCACCCTCTCCCTGACCCCGCCCCCACTCACCTGCCGCCGTGGACACGGCAAGATTGGGCCTGGAAGGAGGCGGGCAAAGAGGCCTGATCATCCTCGAACGAGATGTGGTCTCCCAGGAAGTCGGGACCCGAGAAAAGCTGGATCTGGGGCAGAAAGGGGAGATGAGCGCGAAGGGGCGCGGCAGAGCAGAGGGAGCGCACGCGTTAAAGAGGGAGGATTTTAAATGAGGGGAGACTCTTCCACCCCTTACCTTTGAGACAAAGTGCAGATTGTGCTCCCCGACCTGAAAGGAGGGACCAAAGTTTCCAGACGTAAGGAGATCAGGCCCGAAAGTCAGGACCGCTGTCTTCAAGTTGTGGCTCCGGTCTCCCAAGCGGGCATTGGCCACGCCCTCTCAGGCCACGCCCCCAGAGCGCCGAGGGCTGTCCTTCCAGACTCCACCCCCTTCCTCACGTCAAGCCCCGCCCCTCGCGGAGGCCCCGCCCGCACCTGCAGGACCGGCTGCAGCGAGGCGAGGGCGCTGTTGCCCGAGCCCCAGTCATCGCAGTTGCGGTACACTCCCTTCTCCAGCACGTACTGCTCCCCGGAGAAGCCCACGTCCTGATAGGCCACCCACCTGCAGAGGGGCGGGACGTGGGTCAGCGGGGGCGGGGCCGGGC
>NW_022111357.1:18710193-18730940 GCF_000313985.2 Echinops telfairi | reverse complement strand
GGCGTCTGGCTGAGCTGCGGGTGCAAGAATAAGGGGCTGGGACCTCCGGGCAGGTCGCCTCCCTTGGAGCCGCCCCGCCCCGCCCCCGGGAGCCGCGCTCACTCACACGCCGCTGAGCACATGGATAGCTTGCGTGCACGGTGCGTGTCCAGCCAGCTCCACGTCTGCCAACGCCTCGCTCACTTCCACGCCGGGCCCCTCGAAATCCATGGCTTCAAACAGCACCACAGCCGGGTCCCCGAAATCCTGAACAGCGGGGGACAGTCCGGTCTCCGCCAGGCCCTCCCACCCAAGGACAGAAAAGGAGTGCCCGGCCCCAGGGACGCAGACCACCCAGGAAATTCAGGGTGAATCTTCCGTGCAGCGCGGGGAAAGAGCAGCAGCAGGAGGGGAGAGACTAGACCTCCGGAGAACAGGAAGAGGGGGACAAGTCCGCCCCTTGCACATGGTGCTCAAGGGAAGCTGGCTCTGGCTCAGAGGCAAGAAGGATGGCCCAGTTGTCTTCCCTTACCGTACGGATGACCCGCAGGGAAGCCAGCACCTCGTCGAAACCTCCCCAGTGTGACCAGTCAGCGTATTCCCCCTCCTCCAGCAAGTACTGGTGGCCCCGGAAGCCCTCCTTCTCATAGCCCACCCAGCTAGGGAGAAAAAACATGAGCAGTCACAGGAAGCCTGTGAATAAGACCGCTATGTCCCCGCCCACGTGCTCAGGACCACCCCCCTGCCTCCAGGGATAGAGGGGAGGGAGTGTGTGGATGAAATGGAAGGAAGGGTGCTGAGGTCTCACCAGCCCCCGAGGATCCGCAGGGACCCTACAGAGGCCAGGTGGGGGCTCTTGCTGTCTTCTGGCTGCCTCAGGTTGTAGATGTCACGACTCACTTCCCAGCTCTGGCCCTGAAAACCTGGGGCCTCAAACACCACAGCCTGTGGGTGTGTGAGTGGGGGTCAGGCTGATGAGCAGTGGTCTGGGCCCAAACACCCAGCCAGCCCAGGAATGGCTCTGCCCAGTATCAGTCCAGAGCCCTCACCCCGTACTGGCCCCCAGGCCTCTACCCAACTCCTGCCCGCGCTGACCAGGGCCTGATATCTCAAAAGCCGATTCCCAGTGAGCCCGTCAGACACTGTCCTCCCAGACCCAGCTTCTGACTCTCAGTGCCCACTCTCTTGCCTTCCAGCCGAGACATGATGACCACACCCTCCCCAGAGACCCTCCTCGACTCCCAGGCTCTTACCTTGGGCTCCCCAGGCCGCTCCACGCTAGGGCATCCCTGTGTAAGAGGCAGAACTAAGACAGAGCTGCTCAGAGTGGGAAAACAGATGGACAGGGAGGGGACCCAGGATTCTCCTGATCCTGAGACCCTTCAAAGCGGTCACCCTGGCTGCCCTTTCTCCCCACCCCGCTGTCTCACCCTGTCTCCTCCGATCTCCATGCCCAGTGAGAGCCCTCAGGCCCTGACCCTTACCAGTGTCAGAGGCTTCAGGGAGCCAAGGATGGGGCTGGCTGTGCCACAGGCCTCCAAGGTGGGGTACTCCCCAGGCTCCAGGATGCAGGGAGTGTCTCCAAAGGAGGGTTTGGGGTACAGCAGCCACCTGGGGGATGGCAAAGAAACTGCTGCATCCCAGATCCCACAGGGCACAGATCGGTGGGTGGGAGGGAAGATTTTGAGGGGACAATCTCAGGAGGAGTCCCCATTAAGGAACTTCCCATCATCGATGGTAGGACCTGCCTCCGTTCCTTCCTCCTGAATTTCACACAGCAGTGGCTGGGTTCTCCTATGACTTCTCTGCTTTAAAATCCTTCGTAAAAAAATCAGTTCCTTAGAAACCCAGTAGTTCCCAATGAAGCCAGTCCTGGGACATCCAACCTCTGCCTCTGTCCCCGGGATTCACAGCTCACCACCTGCCGCTTACACTGGCCAGACTGAACTTACAGTGCCCACCTGTCTCACCCCTGGGTCTGTGCAGGGCCTGTTCCCTCTGCCAGAGAGACTCTTTCTCCATCATCCCACCAGCGAATACACCGGGGGCAGCTCCTCTAGGCTTGAACAAAACGGACACAATCTGCCCTTGTAGAACTTAGATTTTTCTCTGGGCTCATCCCAGTCCAGGCACTCCCACCTCCAGGAAGGCCTCTAGGACTACCCAGCTAGTATGCTGCTTTTCCCTGCGTCTGCAGTCCCCTGCTACCGGCACCGTCCACTCCCCACAATGGATTGCCATCTTCTGCCTTCTGGTCTGTCACCACCGGTTGACTGAGCATTTCTTAAAGGCAGGAGTGTCCCCAGCTCTCAGCATACCCCAAACCCCAGCTCACTACCATGGAGTCAATTCTGGCGCATAGTGGCCCTATAAGACAGTTCAGCTGCCCTTTGGGTTGATGGCTGTATAAACGGTCTCTCTTCGCTGGAGCAGAAGCTTCGTCTTCTGCCCAACTCTAACTCACTACTCCAGGAGGGCTCTTGGTACCCAGCCCTGGGACGGTTACATGAAGGGACTCACAGTCCTGCTGAGACAGCGACAGAGGCCACCTGCAGGGGATGCCCCAAACCCTGGGGGTCCTCCAAGGCCTGGGTTAGCTTCACATGCTCCCCTTTGAGACCCTCCTCAGAAAACAGGCTGATCTCTGGGATGCTGTAATCCTGCGGAGGGAAGAGAGGAAACCAGTGTGAAGCACCCTCCCCAGCCCCCACCTGTTTCCCCAAGCATGTCCTGCCAGAGCCTCAGGTGGCTTCTGGAACCCCAGATGACAGGAGGCAACTGGATGGTCTCAGACAAGCCTGATCCCAGAGCCCTTTCATGCCCCGCCAGCACCAGCACTCTGTGGCCCCCATGCCCATCCCCCCACCTCTGGGCACACTGCCTTTCTGGCTGGCAGAGGGACAGGTGAGATTGACCAGGTCTAATGCTCCCATCACGCCCCAGAAGCAGGAGGCCCTGTGCATTCTGGGTGTCTCTTCCTCCTTAGGGCCACTTTCCACTCATCAAATGCTGTTGGGACATGGACCGAGTGCAGGACACCTCTCCAGGTCATTGGTGCACCCCAGGACCATTATCACTCCCCTCACCAGTGAGGAAGATGAGCTCAGAGAGGTTGAGCAACCTTCCCAAAGTCACACAGCTGGAAAGCAGCCACGTGAAGAAAAGACCATCATAGTCTGGATTCTCCATTTTCCACCCAGCCCCTCCCACACGCCTGGCACGCAGCAGGCGCCCCATTAAGACTGAAGGGATCCAATGAAGCCAGGTCCCCCTGACTTCAAAGCTCTTGCTTTCTCTCTTGCCCTTTGTTACCTCCCACACAAAGATGAATTCATTGTGAGAGGCTGGCAGTAAACTCTCCACAAACATCTGTGTGTGTCTGAGAAGCTTTGTAAACTCCTGTCCCTCCTCTGCCTGGCTGGTCGACTACCCTAGTTAGGACTCGTCAACGCTGGTTGTCTTTTGCAAGGAGGGTGTCATAACGCGCACTTGGGGTCACTCACTGTTTCCTTTTTTGTTGTTTTTTTTTAAGCCAGGCCCCAGCCCTCCCTAGAGTGCCGTGGGGTCTTCCTAGCAGCAAGATGGCTTTTTGGTCAAATTTCATGTCATTTCTGCAGTTTACAAATTTGTGTTAGGAAGACACTCGCTCTCTTCCGCGCCCTCTCCCCTTTCTACTTTACAAATACGGAGTTACGTGTTGATTAAGCCCTTGCAAACCACCACCACCCCACCCTACCCACACACATACACCCACCCCATGCCTCAAAATTCAATAGTGGCTCTTTGGGCTAGAATAGCCCTTCCTGGTTTCCAAGTCTCCACTCGTTAAGCTATCGAAATACTTCTAAATCCCCAATCTGGTTAAACAGCTACCTGTTTCAAACCCAAGCTCATATGCTGGCTTAACCATGAGGCCTGCAGGGCAGAGAGCAGGACGCCCCCACCTGCCAGGGCCGGGCACCGTGCCTGGCACACAGCAGGCATCAGCGAGCATCTGTGAGTTGAGAACCTGGGCCCTGGTGCAGGTGACTCCTCCCATGGAGAGGCTGGCAGTACGAGATCCACAAATGGCTGTGTGTTTCAAGTCTGGGAAACGTTGCCTGGCTGGGCCACTGCCCTCGTTAAGACTCATCATTTCTCACTGAGCCCTTTCTCAGCACCAGCTGGCACGTCCTCAGACTTCGCTCCTTCTGCTGGCCCTGCCTCGTCGAACCAGCCTCTGCACCTGCCCCAGAATGGCTCCAAGGATCATTGACACCCCCCCCAAGCCCCAACACTCACTGCCATCCGTCAACTCTGACTCACAGCGACCCCTGTGGGTTTCCGAGGCTGTAACTCTTCAGGGAGTAGAAAGCCTCGTCTTTCTCCTTCAGAGCAGCTGGTGGTTTCGAACTGCTGATCTGGAGGTGAGCAGCCCAACGCATAACCACAACGCCACCAGGGCTGCAGAGTTCCCAATTCTGGGCAAACAAGGCCACTTCCCTCCTCAGCCTAGAGTGTCTCCTCTGGCTGACGGGCACATGCTTCCCTCAGAGCAGGGTACTAGAGGGCAGGGTCCACTCACCTGGACAACCCTTCTCAGGGAGCCGATGCTCTTGGGGTTCCACTCGGGCCTTGAGGCTTGGAGTTCCACGTCTCCTTCGGGCAGGGCCAGCTTCCGGCCCTGGAACCCCGGCTCTTCATAGAGCACCCAGCTGTGAGCACAAAGACCCCAGGGTCATTGGGGGTGGGGTGGCGGTGTGTGACATGCCCACTAGGCAGCTGATGACGTTTCTGCTCAGTTGGCCTGGACACTTCTCACTGTCCCCAACCCCCGGTTCACAACAGGACCTCCGTTGGGCACTCCCCACTCACCAGCCTCGCACCACCCTTACAGAGGCCACTGGGGGCCAGCCAGATGTGTTGGCAACATCTTCCCAGACCTCCTTGCTGCTGCCCTGGCAGCTGGGCTCCGAGAACAGAATCATCTGGACAAGGCACAGAGGAGGTCTTCAGGCCCCGTCCCAGGGCTCTTGCCACTTGGGCCTCCTCCCCCACAGTCCCCACCCTACCTTTCCAGGCCTGGTGTTCAGTTTGCCCTGGGTCTTCAGTGCTGGGCTCTGGAAGGTGGTGATGGTGGTGGTGGTGGGGGGGTGATCAGAAGTCATACAGGGTTGTCTCCCCACAACCCACCGTTCCAGGCAACCCACATCCTCCTTATTCTCTTTCCCCCACAGAGGATGCCACATGTGTCCTTTCAACCCCAAGGGGGTCCATCAACCCAGTCCCAGGGGCTGGGTGCCACCCCCACGCCCCCAGCCCCAACGGCAGAGCAAACCTCCTGCTGTCTGGAGCGAGCCGGGACCTCACACCGCCCAAAGTCCTGATGAGGCCAGGGCCCTTCCCTTTCCCACCCCAGCCTCACTCACCCTTCTCTCCAGGGGCTGGGCTTGGGTGAGCTTCTCTGGCGCTGAACTTTCACTGCAGAGCAGGGCCAACTGTCCAGACACCCTCCTGAGCCCCGGAGGCGCATGGGGCGTCAGAGCAGATAGCTTTGTGCCCAGGGGCTCCGGGGCAGGGGCCTCCTTGGCAGGAGGCACCAGACCTCCAAACAGAAGGCTGCCTCCCAGCCGGGAAGTAGGTCTGTTGCTGGCCTGGCCCTCCAGCGCCTGCCCCAGGGGGGAGCTCTTGGTGCCAGCTACATGCTGCTTCATCATCTCCAGAGGGGAGCGGAAGTTCTGGGGAGGCCTGGCAGGGAGGGGGTCCCAAGAGGGGCTGGGCCCAGCCTTCTCCTGCCTGTGCTGGAGCTTCTCCTCGTCACTCAGGTAGGGGTTCTCAGGTTCCTCCTCCTCCTCCTCCTCCTCCTCTTCCTCTTCCTCCTCTTCTAGGGCTGGTACCTCCTGGGGGCTGGGCCCCATCACCCAGGGCCCTGGCGGACTCTCCTCAATGGCCGGCAGGGTAGCATACATGGCCAGGTAGGAGGAACGGGGGGCTCGGGGCAGCCGGTGAGTGCGGAGGATCTCAGGGGGCTCCATGCTCCGCAGGGTGTCCAGGAAAATCTCCAGGTCTGCAGCCAGGGCCTGTTCCTCCTCCTCCTCCCTCGAGGGCTCTGGGAGCAACTGCCCCTTGCAGTCAGTGACACACTGGGACTTCAGGCTGGCCTCTGTTCCCAATGGCATGGGTGCAGGGGGGCCTCCTGCGCTCAATAGACAAGATACTTTGTCTATTGAGAAGGATGGGACAGGGATGGCAGCAGGTCCCTGGACCACCACGTCGTCGGGGGTGACAAAGGGGGCCGGAGCAGCGCCAGAGTCCTGGATAGCCTCTGTTTGGGTGGGAGATGCGCTGGGGCAAACTTCAGAGCCCCGGGCAACCTCTTCCTGTTTGAGGGATGGCTCCTCTGGAGCCACCGGGCCTTGGACAACTTCTTCCTCAGTGAGAGAAGGGGCCAGACGGCCTTCGGTACCCTGGACAACCTCTTTGGAGGCAGAGGCTGAGCTAAAGTGGTCCTTTGGGTTCTGGACCACTTTGACTGGTTTGGGGGGTGGGCCCTCAGGCCCCTGTGCTCCCTCCTTCTGGACGAGGGAGAAGACAGGGCTGTCTTCCTGGGCCTGAGCAGCCGTGCTGCTTGGGGAGGCTTGAGGAGCAATCCCTGCGGGGCTGGGGGCAGCCTGCCTGTTGGTTGAGGATGGGGCAGGAAGTTGCGTGGAGGCCATGCTGACCTTGTTCCTCAACACAGGCTGGCTGGTGGCAGCGGGGGGGTCTGTGAGCTCTTCCCTTTTGCCAGGGTGCAGGTCGTGGGATTCCCGGGGCTCCAGAGTATGCTGGGTCCTGGGGTGAGTGGGCACTGCAAGCTGCTTTGGGGGCTGGGCTAGACCCAGGGAGGTCTGAAGTCTGGGGGCAGAAGATCCTGCTGTGCGGTCCCGAGAAGTCTGGAGAGAGAGCTGAGTGGGACTTGAAGCTCGTGGTACCCCAGGGACCTCCTGGGTCCTGGTCCTCAGGGCCTTGCCCTGGTCTTGCTCTGGGTGGGCTGCAGGGACGTGCTGGCTGTGAGGGGGGTAGGTACCCACTGGGAAGCCTCCAGGGTCCAGGGCAGTTCTGTCCTTTGGCTCTGGTGCCCCATTCTCAGGCAGCTGCCCCGGGACTGCCCCTCCAGGGCCATCCAGAGCGGGGCTCCGTGGTACAATGAGCGTGGGCTTGGGCAGCCGGCTGGCAGGTGGCTTGCACTCAGGAGGCACCAGGCTCGTGAGCAGCTCCAGGGCCTGGCTGTGGCTGGGGGAACCCTCCGTTCGGGCTCTCACCACCACTGCCCGGACTGTGCGGACAGCATTACGGCCTCTTGGCAGGGCCTCACCCGACAGCATGGGCCTCACGGTCACAGAGCTGTTGACTCGCCGGTCTACCTGCCCTGCCACCACCATGGTAGTCCGTACAGTGCGTGTTACCCGCCGTTCCTCGGACATCTGAGAGCCCTGGATGGCGAGGCCCATCGCTGGGTGGGGGCTTGGCTCCCGTGGCCCGGGCTGGGCCACCAAGAACTCGGACCCGGCCAGGGCACCTGGGCCTGGGGTCTCCGTAGTCCTGGGGGGCTGGAGGCTGCCATCCCTCTGGTCGACAGCCTTCTTCAGCCTCCCCGCTGGCCACCTCTCCTTGGGGGGTGGTGCGTACCTCTTGGAAAAGATGGGCTCATGACTCTGAAAGCTCCAGGCAGGCCCCCCTTGGGTGCTCTGGTGATTCACAGTCTCTTCCTCCCGGGAAACAAAGCCGTTGACTTGCTCTGGCCGGTGGCTGTGCTTGGCCACCTCCCGGAAGCCACCCGCCTGCGTCCCTGACACCAGAGACACCTTGTGAAATCGGTGTCTGTTTTCTTCCTGGGCAGGGGGCCTTTGCCGCCACACCAATGTGGCGCTCACTACTGGGGCCTCAGCCCGGGCTGGGGGCCCGTCTTCCTCCTCCATGCCGGGCCCCAGAGGCGTCCTCGACTCACAGTGGTCCAGCTCCCTGCAGTGGAAGGACCAGGGAGAAGGGCGATGACGGTCAAGGGCTGTGAGGGAGATGCCCCGTAGTCCAGGCCGGGTGACCCTGAGCAAGTCACTTGACCTGTGGAGTCTTTGTTTTCTCATCCATAACACCAGCAGGATACTTCCCACTGTGACTTGATTCATCAGTTGTCATCCCCACCACCACCACACACACACACACACACACACAGCCTCTAGCCAGCATTCTTCAAAAGGGGAAGCAGAGGGCCAAGCCTGCAAGCAGAGACGGGAAAGAGCAGAGAGCAGACAGCTATTTCTGAGGGTTTATCCCACGCAGGGGGTCCCCTGGTGGCACCGTGGTTAAAGCACTCCGTGGGTCTGCTTCCCAGAAGGATGTCCAGCCTTGGAACCCCACGGGGCAGTGCGATCCACAGCCCTGCCCGGTCGCTAGGCTTTGGAACCGACGCCGCAGCGGCCCAGGGTGTGAAGGGCTTGCTCGGTGCGCTGACCGCGCTGACCCTTTTCGAAGCACTGTCCAACACTTGTCCTGCTGGACTCTCGAAGCAGTCCAGGAGTGTGACCCTAGAGTGTGACACTACCTTGCAAGTACAAGACCCGCATCTGTGAAGCCCCACCTCTGTGGAGGGCTCCCCAGGATAAGGCCTGGCTGGTTGATGTCTTTGGTCAAGCTGTGCTGTGTACATATACGCCGTACGATTCTTTCCAGACCAACCCCCACCCCAGGTCCCTCCAGGTTCCTTTCTGCCTCAAACCTACAGAGCAGCTTCAGTGACTGAACAGGAAAGAGGAGAGGGGGGAACGTAACATCGACATGCGCCTGCGGTCCTCAGGGACAGACCACCCCACCCCCCACCCCACCACCAAGAGTAAATTAGAAGCAGGTATCTCAGTGAGAGAAAGGAAGTCACGTGCCCACAGTCACACAGTCAGCAGAGGGAGGACTCTGAGCCCTGACCCTCAAGTCCAAATCCCTTTGCAGTGAACCGAAACTCTTTGGTTTCGGGGGTTTGCTTTGAAAGGGAGCATGGCACTCCTGGGGGCGGGGGTCGTTCTCCCACCTCCACTCCTGGGGCCTCTTTCAACTGCACAGACCCGGAGGACCCCAGAGAGGCCTGCCTGCTCAACCCCAGTCTCAGGAGTAGGCGGGCTGCAGATGCGTGCTTCCTCTCTACCAGGACGCCCGGCTACCTCCTCCCGACCAGAAATGTCCCCGCTCACCCCAACGTTGAGGAGAGAGGGTCCCCCTCCCCCTCCTCCGCCTCCCTCCTTCGTAAGATGTTGCTGGAATCCAGAACTTTGACCCTGCCCTGTGTCCTCCGCGGTGATTCAGGGTTTATGAGGGTCAGAGATGAAAGGGGCTGGGGCCCACAGAAGCCAGCAAAAGCCTGCCCTGACATCAGGACCACGGGTGGCTTTGACAATGCCAGGCTTGGCCTGTACATTTGGGGAGGCAAGGGCCTGGCTGAGATGGAGCCCCGTCCTGTTTCCAGGCTTGCTGAAAGCAGGCTCCTTGGATCTCAGCCCTTCACTGAGGCTCTAAGTCCTCCCGTCCTCATGGCCGATCTGAATCGTCCTCCCCAGGCCTCCCGCACATGGTGCTTCACTCCTTCACTGACTTGTCCCCTCCCCGAGTCGCCTCCCCATTTCTGACCAGTAAGGGCCTCCTTTCACCGAGTCCCTGCTGCTGGCAGTACTGGTGCTAAGAAGCTGAACTTGGGTTCTATCGCACTCACTCGCTCATTCATTCAGTATTGACTGTGCCGGTGAGGTGTTAGGTGTGGGTTAGACGCATCCAAAGCTGACTTCTCTGTGGTGGTATCCTGGTAGTCCAAGGGTCAAAGGACTAGACCTGAAAGCACAGGAACCCATCGAGAAGGCCCCACGGATTTAGGCAGAACGAGAAGAGAGCAGCTTCCTGCACTTGCTCTTCGCCAAAAGGCCGAGAAGGGAGAAGAGAGCAGCTTCCGAGGGAGCCGCTGGCACTCAGGTCCGATTTTGTCAATGACTTCCTGACCATCAAAATCCAATGCCTTGCTCAACCCAACCCCACTCCTGGACAACACCCCTGGGAGTCACTCATTCCACAAGCCTGTGGTCATTTGCTTCTCCTTGCATGCCTCTGGGGACAAGGAGGTCACCACTTGACAGTTTACCAATTCCATCCCTGGACAGTCACAACTGCTAGAATGTTCTTCAGGCGATACCGGAATCTGTTTGTCTACAGGCCCTCACTCTTTGTCCTTGCTCTGAAAACAGACCTTAATGGCCCAGGATGGCCTCCTGGGTCAGCCAACCTGCCCGTTCCCAGGAGCCCGCCCTTCTCCAGGGTCCAGACCAGAAGTGGATCTGTTGGCATGGTGACCTGTGATCTCCAAACAAGATGTGTGGGGCTGGGAAGGGAGAGGCTGGGGAGGGGTTGGGGGGAGTGTGGGAAAGAGCTTTGTCTAACCCAACAAGTCCTGGATTCTCCCCGCTTACCTGTGAGTCACCCCCAAACTAGGCCAAACTAGTCCACAGGCCCACACGCCGGCAAACACATGCCGACACACAGACACACATGGGCCCAGAAACGCAGGTTTGCACATGGTAAGGACACAGACACACACACAGTCAAGCAGACACAGGAACAGAGTTATAAACATGCACACCCTGGCACAAGAGACACACAAACACAGAGCCCACGGTGACCCGCCCACGCACAGGTTCACAGTACACAGTTCATTCCCAGCCACAGGCTCTTATCCCCTTGAAAGTCCCCTGCACTCCTGCACAGACACACACTCGGGGGCAGGTCTTACAAAACACACACACACACACACACACACACACACACACACCCGCCTTAGCTGCAGCCTCCATTGTGTCCTATGCGCGCACACACCCACACACCTGCCTGCCTGCACCTGACAGAGAATCTTTCCGCACAAAGGGGACATCAGCAGTGGTGGCCTGGAGGTCATCCTGCCTCAGCGAGCCTCAGCCTCCCTCCTGAGTCTGTCATTATCTGCCGAGCCCAAAATAGCCAAGAGTGACAGGGAGAGCCCCGAGTCCCCAAGCTGAACCTCCCACTTCTTCCCCACCCCACCCCCCACTGGGCCCCCTTGCATCCACCTTCCCTGTCTCTGCAGCCCTTCCTGCCTCCCCAGGCTGGGCACCAAACAAGCCTGAGGAAGACAAACCTAAACCAGGCCCCTGCCCCCTGCCCAGAGCACCGCAATTTTGCCTTGTGGTAACAACCACAGTCCCAAACTCACGGCCAGCACAGTGATTTCAACAGTGGTCGCCAGATCAAATCCACCTCCAGAGGGTTACAGAAAACCCCAGTCTGCAAAGCTCCATCCGTGCCCAGCCCTCTCGTTCCTGCACACGGCCAGCCGAAGAGAGCAAGGTGACTCAAACACAAGCTTAGTGTTAGAGAGACCAACCTCGCTTGAAATTCCGGCTGGCTCTTCCCTGCTAGCTGCCTGGCTTTAGTCGAGGGAACTACCCTGCCTGAGTCTGGGGGCAGGGGCAGGGGACAGCACTGGCCCCTCTTCAGAGCGCCACTGTGAGGATTTAGTAAAAGGATGCTTAGAACCCCAATCAGAAGTGGCAGCCACCTCTCTCATCCTTAGGAACTTGTCGAAGCCCGACCTGAAGCCCAGGGCCCCTTCCTGATCATCCCGGGTGGTGGGGGGCCCACGCTTACGCTCACTCTGGTATGTTATGGGAGATGCATCATTCCATCTCTGAGCCCATGCCCGCAACCCCCATCCCCTTCCAGCAGTTGTAGGAGAGTCATTTCGACCCAAAAAGAGCCCCAGTTTGGACACCTCGCCTGAACCTGTGGTCGTCAGCACAGAGCCAGGTGGGGTAATTAGGGCTGCGACCGAGGCGTTATTAATAAGCATCGCTGCTATTTGGGCAGCCCAGCTCTTCGGAGTTCAAAGCATGTTCCTGTAACCACCTCCCCTTGCCTCATCCCCAACGACCAAATCCCTTCGCCCGCTGAAGGCCCAGAGAACTTAAGCAACTTGCCCCAGGACACTCAGCCCTTTGCCTGGGAGGTGCTTCCCAGCCCGGGTCTGTGAAAGTGGCAAGTGTTGCTGGGGAGAAGGTGGCCCTGTCCCCTCTTCCCCCTCGGGTGGCCAGGAGTGGAGCGCCGCACTAGTTGGACAGAAGCAGTAGAGAAGGGGGCCAGCCTTTGCTGGACCGTTGATAGGGGGAAGGGGTGGCCCAGTCAGCTCAGGTTCAGGACGCTAAATGAATGGAGCTCGAGTTGGAGAAGACCAGGGATGAGGCAGAAAGACCCAGGACAGGACAGTCAGGCCGTCTCCCCTCCCACCACCGCCCACTCGGGGACCGGCCTCTGCTCACCGTCGTCCGTGGGGGGACCCAGATGTCCTGCTAGTCGGGAGCTCCTGCCACTGGGCCGTGCTCCCCTGATGTCCTCGGACTCTTAGCCAGGACTCCTGGGGCAGGTCGATCGGGCACCCCGGGATGGGGCGGGGCTCCTGGGGAGGCTCCCACCAGCCCCTGGATTCCTCAGAGCCGCAGGGGTGGGGATCTGGTTGGGCCGGTTTGGGCTCCTCAGCCTCCTCCTTGGGTGCCCGCCTGCACTCCTGTAGGGTGACGGTGATGTGGTAGCGGGTCCTTCTGGTAGAGGGACCTGCGTGGAGAGTCTGGGCTGGCTGTGCTAGGGCAAGCCCTGGGGTGACGGGCTTGCCCTTTGCCCCCTCTGCTGTGGGGAAGGATGCTGGGCGGGGCGATGGGAGAACTCCTTCCACGTCGCTGGGCACCTCGGGCCTCAGAGAAACCTCAGGGGCAGCATCTGAAGCCCACGGATGAGCAGAGCCCGGGGGCTCCTGTTCAAAACACCCAGAAGCTGGCACCAAGCCCAAGGGGCTCCGGGCACAGGGAGGCTCTGCCGAGGCCACTGCCAGCGCCAGGTCCTCCGGCCCCAGGTTGGCATAGCTGGCCAGGTCCGAGCCACTGCCCACAGCTGGCCTCCGCAGGCGCCCCAGGGACTGAGCGAGTCCCCCAGAGCTGTGTGGTCGCCTTCCAAGCCAGGATGCACGGCTCCCTGCCCGAAGGTCCCATTCTGAGCGGCTCTGGGTCTGGACCTGGGGGGAGTGGAGATGGGTGCCAACAGAGGCAGAGGCCTGGTGCCATCTCCCCTCGACTGCCCCCCTGGCACAGGAGTGGCACCAAACAGAGCTGTCCTAGGGAGAGGCATCCAGGCCACCGGAGCTGGCCAAAGGGACAGGGCTCCAGTCAGGGCCCTCAGCGCTCAATTCACCACCTCCCATTCACCCTCTGAGGGATGAACGCCTCCACGTTTCCGTGGGCAACAGGGACTGGACGAAGGTCACACAGTGAGGCAAGGAGCCCTCTAGGTGACACAACCACCTGGGACCTGCTCCCTCTTCCAAAGAGTGGTGACCTTAGCTTCATCTCAGGCCGGAGGCTGCCTTCCCAAGCACCCAGAGGCCTCCGGCCCTTTGGCAGCAGCGCGGCCCTGGAGATTAGGGTCCGTGTGGACATGCCTGCCGCAAGTTCCCACGGCCTCTGCTCCGGTCAGGCTTCCCAGAGTTCTTGGGGACCCCTCGCAGTCGGATAGTCCCACAGCACACCTGGGAGGAGGTCCCTGGGCATTGAGGTGAGGCAGGAGGGAGCCTGGGAAGTGGGTTAATACCTGATCCCAGTCTGTTCTCCCACCCCACACCCCTACCCCCTGCCCGGGCTCAGCCTGTCTCAGTTTCCCAGTGGGTAAATGGCTCAGGAATGACAGACCCATAGAGACACTGCCTCCCAACCTCTTCTCAAAGATGCGTTGGGCCCTTGGCAACCAAGGAGCTCAATCTGAGGCCTCAGTGCTTCTTAGCCGGGACCTTTGTTTCCAAAGGCCTCCTTTGTGAAACAGATGCCCGTGGCCTCCTGTTCCCCCAGGGACAGCAAACTAGAGTGATTAACTATGGAGGTCCGGAGCGAGGCATGGTCTCTCCGGAGACTGTCGGTTTGCGCTCAACTAGCTGGCAGTTTTGAGCCCAGCCAGCAGTGTCACGGAAGAAAGGCCTGGTGAGCTGTGTCTTCTAAGGATTATATTCTAGAACGCTCGATGCAGCACAGGCCTACTCTGAACGCACGAGGTCACCATGCCTGGCACCAGGTTTGCTTTGGGTGTGGAGGAGGCCGCCGGGGCTGAAGACCTAGGCCATCTCAGTTTCCCCAGGTGTAAATGGCAATAATAATGACAGTACCTGCCTCCCCCGGGGTTACTGGGAAGACCGCGATTAAGCCATGCAGAGTAAGGAACTCTCGATTATCTGATTATCCACTAGTGTTATTAGTGGCATTCGGGCTCAGAGGAAGTCGCGGTTGCTTCCGCCATCACCAGGGGAAGCTGTTCCCTGTCTCTCCCCTGGCCCCAAGGCTGGGGAGGAAGGACATCCTGTGGATGGCTCAGGCCTAATGTGCAGACTGGGGAGCTGTGGCCCTAAGATGAAGCCACTCATGACTGGTGTGAGGCTGAGCTAAAATCGGCATGCAGAGAAAGGGGCCTGGAAGCAGGCACAGCCCCACCTCTGCCCAGAGGACGCTAGCACTAGGAAGCTGGTGTTTCCTGAGCACCCAGGCCCCATGCCACACAGAATCAGTGGCAGAGAGAGGACTAGAAATCCATTCTCCTGACTTGAGCGCCAGGGTTCATGGGCTCTCACACCCCTCCCTGAGTTTCTGTCCCCTCCCTTACTCCTCCCTCTGCCTTTTCTCCTACCTGGAGGCTGAGCTTGCTGGCACTGTCCTGGGTCAGGTCAGGGCAGCTCTGGCCACCCCAAGGCCTGGAAGGAAGCACAGAGGAGAGGGGTGAAGTCACCTCCTGTCCCCCACCTCCCCCACCTCCAGACTGGCCCCAGTCCAGCAGGGTGAGACCCTGACACCCACCCCGGCTGTCCACTCTCTCTCCAGAAGCCGAGAAAGAGACAGGATGGGCTTGGGACCAAAATGGGGGACTGGACCCCTATCAGAGAAACACAGAGAAAGAACATGGGTCCAATCACTCCCTGTTGCTGAGGCCAAACGGTGTGCCAGGCTTCCAGAGTAGGTATTAGTGGTCCTGTTTTTCAGCAAAGGAAATGAGGGCCAGAGAGATGATGTATAGCCCCCTCCTGTGAGTTTACCCACCCCCACACACCTCCATGCCAGGCAGTCAGCAGTGCCAGGGTCCTGTTCCCACAGCTGGGGAGAACCAAGCCCAGCAGACGCATGGCATGTGTCATTGTGCTAGCTTGGGAGCCTCCTCGGCCCCTCCCCACCCCTGACTCACTGGCACCCCAACCCTGCCTCCTTCTGAGAGGGAAGGGCAGAACCACCTGGGCCTATGGGGCAGGTTTCTGCCAGGCAGGATAAAGGGGGAGGGCGTGTCTATCAGGCGGGGGAGGGCAGGGCCCTGGCAGGGTGTGGGTACCCCAGGCACCCAGGCTTCCAGGCATAGGGTGGCTAGGGCCCTCCTCTTCCTCCTTGAGGTGAGAACAGTGCAAACCCCTCCCCTCACTCTGCTCCCACCACGCCCCCACCCCCTCCAGGTGGACTGCTGACAGCTGTGTCCTGATAAAATCAGAACAAATTGCCCAGTAACTACATAGACACACACACCCTGCTGCCTGCGTGCACACCTGTGCTGTCGGTGGACACCGGGCCTGTGAGCCACAGGGTCCTCGTGGGATTTTTATTAACGGTCCCACCCTGCCACCGGGACAGCGGAGCCGTGGCTCCCAGTCAATGGGCGGGGAGAGGTGAAGGGAAATGACTTGCTCCGGCCCACAGGGCTGGCGATGCCTCTGCTGGGACGTGCCCCGGGGGCTGCCAGGTTTGCCATCCAGCTACCTCACCAAGCAGGAGCAGCACCGTTTCAGATAGTGGTTCTGGGGTCAGACTGCTTCCGTTTGTGTCCTGGCCCCGCCACTCCGCTGTGTGACTCTGGGTAGGTGACTCCATCTCTCTGAGCCTCCACTTCCTTATCTGAGTCACCCATGCGACTTACCTGGTAGGAAGGACAGCTATGAGGCTGGAAGGAGCTAACCTTGGTAAAGCACCCGAGGCAAGCCACCGAATAAAGGCTTGTGGGGGCACAGTGGGGTACAGCTGGGCTGCTAACAGCAAAGTCAGCCGTTCGAACCCACCGGTCTCTCCGCAGGAGAAGGACAGGGCTCTCGGTTCCTGTAAAGATTTATAATGGGGGAAACCCGAAGGGCGGTTCTGCTTGGGAATTGGCGATGACCCGGCGGCAGGGGGGTTCTTTGCGGGTTGGCTGATACAATAGCTATCTCCAGGTGTGGGGGTGACGAAGGGAAACCTGTCATGAGACAGGAGACTCAAAGTCCACTGTGACAGGAGGCACTGTGTTTGCCTTTACCCTGTCTCCAGCCAGAAGAGCCTGGGCCGCAGCCCGCCTGCCAGACTTTAAAACGCGCCATACCAAGCTCACAATTCCGCCACATAGGGACCCTACAGGACACAGTAGAACTGTCCCTGTCACATAGGGACCCTACAGGACACAGTAGAATTGTCCCCGTGGGCTTTGGAGGCCGTAAATCTTGACAGGAGCAGAAAGTTTCCTCTTTCACTCTCGGAGCGGCTGGCCAGTTCGAACTGTTTACTCTGCCGTTAGCAGTCCAACACAGAACCCACTGCGCACAGGGAGCTGTACACGCTGTTCCGAAGTTTCAAAAGAGCCCAAGGACTTTACAAAGGCCACTTGCAAACTGGCCAGGGTGGTGTTTTAGAAAGGACTCCTGAGGAGCAGTGGGTAAGAGCATGTTTGCCAACCAGAAGTGCATCGGCTTCAGACCCACCCACCGGCTCCTGTAAGGACTTCAGCCTCGGAAGTGGAACTTCCCTGTCCTGCAGGGTCACTGTGAGTACAAACCCACTCAACAGCAAGGGGGTTGGTCGGAGTTTTGTGCTGCGTATTTGTTTTAGGTAACAACAACAACAACAAAAAATGTCGATGCTGCTTCCACAGGCACATAGCCAAAGTGTGGCTCATTGACTGACAGTGGAACGTTTGCACACGGAGACATTCATTCACACAGCGTATCTCCAAGGCCCCGCGTGCAAATTACATTTGCACGATACTGTGGTCTGATGCGCGTACATTATGAAAAATGCCTGAAATAGTCTGAGAATTCCACTGAGACAGGAAGAGGGCAGGAAAAAATGGTGTCCATAGACTTGCTCCACACAAGGGTCCACAGCTTTCAAATGGTCATGAAATCCTGTAATGTCTACAAATGGGTGGGGGGGGCAATAAAACGGGTCTGCCTGTGCTTGCTTAGTTGAACATTCATATCCCACTCGACCACACACACAGCCTAGGACCCAGGGGCTCCAGCCTCACCGGCCCTCCTTCCAGCCCCCTCACCTATCCGGGGCTCCGGCATCCTTCTGGGGCTCCTTGGCCCTGGGCTCCTTCTGGCCCCCCAGCCTGGCCAGGAGGCGCGTCAGGCGGGTCCTGAGGCCCCCGCGCCGCTTGGCCATGGCAGGGACACGGCCCGGGTGGTGCAAGCACCTGACCCGGATGCGCGGCGATGGAGCCCAACACCGCCTGGGGCGGCCCGCACCCCCCCACCCCGCACCCCAGAGCACACAGCGGCCCCGCCTGCGACCGGGCGGGCGGCGGCGGCGGACTCGGCTCCAGCGGGCGCTGGGCTCGGGTGCCCTCTGCCCTCCGCCGGGGACCTGGCCCGGCCGCGCTGCGCCTTCGGGCGCCCGCCGACAGAACCTACGCGAGGGGAGCCCGGGAGATAGTGGGGGGCTGACGGAGAGGCTCCCCCGGGAAGGAGGGGCTAGAAGTCGTGGGGCGGGGCCCGCGGACGCAGGTGGTAAGCCGCGTGGTCTAAGCCAACTGGGACCAGCTTCTCCTTGGGAAGGAGATATGGCTCTCTGTACCAGTAAAGATTCACAGGGTTCTACCCTGCCCTGTAGACATTCTGAGAATCGGTCTGACCAAATGGCACTGAAGTGGTTACATAATCTGGTGTCACCTTGCAAAGGAGTGGAGTTTAGCCTGTCAATCAGGTTGCAGCTTGATGACCTCACGGGAGGCCCTACAGGAGAGACAAATAGAGACATACCGAGACTTCCTGCTGACAAGCCACGTGGAGCTACACGGATGCAGCCAGAGCCCTGGAACTGGAGGAGCCACATGGAGACCCACACCAGCACTGAGATGCCTCCACCACCACTGGATCCACAAGACTTCCCACCCACTACCCGGTGATCTTCCTGCACTCAGCGTCATTGCATGGCTGCATGAGTCTGAAGAGGAATTTATAGACTATCATTGACATATGGGGTAATATTGGACTTATGGATTTGATCTGGACTGGGCTGGGATGTTTTCTTAATGTACAATTGCTCTTTGATATAAAGTTCTCTCTCATGCATATGAGTGTCTCTGGATTTGGTTCTCTAGTCTACCCAGACTAACACAGGCAGTGACTACTGTCAATGAGGACTCCTACAGGCGCAGTGGATTAAGCACCAGGCTGCTAATAGAAAGGTTGGGGTTTGAACTCACAAGCTTCTCCCCGAGAGTCCAGTGAGGCAGTAGACACCCTTAAAGCTATGGAAACCCTACAGAGCAGTGCTGCTCAGCCCCGTGGGCCCCTAAGAGTCAAATTTGACTTGATGGCAGTAGGTTTGGTTTGGCCCCAAGGGAATCATTCACCAGAGGAGGACATCCCGTGCCAAGTAGAAAGCCAGCAGCGTGAGGGACCTTCGGTCAGATAGATTGGCGCCTGTGTACCGTACCCGCAGTTGGGAGGAGGAAGCGGAATGCAGCAATGTTTCTTTCCTGTATACGTCACTGCGAGTCAGAGTAGATTCCGTGGCAGCTAACAACTTAGAGAGGCCTTCAAAAAATTCATGGAAAGTGGGATGAAATTTGATGGAATTGTCCCACCAATTATTAGAAGCCCACTGGTATAATGCAGCCATTGGTGGTTCTGTGGTAGCATTCTTGCATTCCTTGCAGAAGACCTGCTAAAAGGACAAACCGATCTGTCTTGGAAGAAGTACGGTCAAGCATGCTCCTTAGAGGCAAGAATGGCAAGACTTTGTCTTCCATACTTTGGTCATACTGTCAGGAGAGGCCAGGCCCTGACAGGAGACACCATGGGAAGGACACCGTGTTGGGTAAAGTGGAGGGGCAGCGAAAAGGAGGAAGGCCCGCAAGGAGATGGACGGACACCAAGGCTGCACCGATGGGCTCGGGCACAGGAACAACGGTGAGGGTGGCGCAGACCGCCAGTCTTTCGTTTCTCATTCTGCTGTGCACAGGGTCGCTGTGGGTTGGAAGCAACTCAGTGGCACCTAACAACAACAACATGCAAGAGCTCTGGGTTGATTCTCAGCCAATGCACCTCTGCATAGCCCTCCCTGCCAGTGGCGCTGTGGTGCTGAACAGGTTCCGGCGGAGTGTAGAGCTCACGAAGGACTAGGAAGAAGGACCTGGCAATCTAGTTCCCAAAAATCAACCAATGGGGACCAGGTGGATCACATAGTCCCCTCCACAAGAGGTGATGGGCAGGGTGCAGGACTGGGCAGCATGTTGCTCAGCTGGGCATGAGGCCAACGTGAGTTGGGGCCAATTCGGTGGCAGCTAGCAACCACTCTCACAGCCATAGTACCAGGCCCTTATCTGATGGACCCTGAGCACCTGTTGCAGGAAACAAAGCTGAGACCTGGGGTGTGGGAAACTGAGGACCGGAAAGAGAGTCCATGGGGGAAAATTCTCTACGCTCCTGTGTAAGAAGCCTGGGAGGCCAGCATGCTGGTGGAGGGAGGCCTTCACGCTTGTGAATTGGAGATGTATCCCACTCACATTCTCCTTCAGTAAAAGCTATTCCCCACAATGCCCCCCCCCAATGATGTCAGTTTTAAGGTGCTGCTTGCAAGCACATGGTTGCTATGATATATCTGCCATCCAAAGAGTCAGACCATCTAACGTTAAGTACAGCCCACTCCCTTCTGATAAGGCTCATAGATTGTTCTTCCCTGGAGAAGACCTTACCTTAACTGTAAGGTCCCTTAACTCTGGAACCCGCCCATCTTGTTACACATGTGCCTTCCTATCATGTGTATGCCTCTAGTACCTCCCCTTCCTATTGCGCGCAGGCACTTCTAGTTCGCCCCCCCTCCTGTTACCTGTATGCCTCTAATACAACCCCCTTCCTGTTGGATATGTGTGTGACATGGCTTGCATGCCTGAGATTATATAAGCTGGTGAGAGAGCATGTGAGTGGGATACATCTCCCATTCCCCACTCACTCTGCTTCCGGCCGCGCCCCCCCCCACCCCCACCCCAGGACCCATTTGGCTGTGGAAGCTGATCCCTCACTGTCCCGAACACAGAGGCAGGCCCCCAGAGACGAGGCGGGGTTTCCGCAGCTCCTTCCTGCGAAGGGGGCAGTTGAGTCCTTTGTCATCCGTTCTTAGTCCGGAAGCTGAAGCCTGTTCACTGTGGGTGACCCTGCTGGCATTCCAAACACCAGAGACGTCCCTTCTAGCATCACAGCAACGCACAGGCCACCACAGTAGGACCAGTGTGGGAAGGGCACAGGCTGGGCAGTGCTTCTTTCTGGTGTGCACAGGGTGCCAACAGGATGGGACCGACTCAATGGCACTAATTTCTTTTTCTTTTCTTTTTCTAAGCCACTCAGACCAATATGTCGATCTGAGGGGTAAGGAATCTGGAGGATTTTTTTTCCCCCCATGAAGAAGTTTTTTTTCATGTTAACACCCCCC
>NW_022111357.1:18693035-18710054 GCF_000313985.2 Echinops telfairi | reverse complement strand
AAAGTCTTGTTTATTGGTGTCTAAACCACATTTCTTTTTTTTGGTTTTTCCTCATAACAGACCATTTCCAAGGACTAAGCTTGCTTCAGAATCCCTGTTCTTTCTCCTAAGTCTAGAGCACATTCCAGCTGCCTGTAGGACACTCCCCCTTTAAGCCCCTTAGACTTGACGATGCACTCACCACCTTCCCTGAATTCAGTTTCTCTTCCTGGGCTCTGTGAACGAAACCCGTCATCCTCCCTCGCATTCAAGTCAATGAAGCCTCTGCGTCATCTTTCCACCCCCATGTCCAATTGGCTCTGAGACCTGCTGACCACTCCCCAGCCCAGCCCCTAGTTCATTCCAGTGCGTACTGCCCCAAGACTTAAGACTTCACACTTAAGCTCTGGGGACAGCCTCTAAGTGGGTTCCCTCCCTTGAGGCAATCTTGTCCCCCCCCCAGATTTACCCTCTGTGACCTTCCTAAAACAGCAGTCTGGTTTGTTTACCACCTCTCTCTTGGGCCAAATTTCACAAGTGAAGGCAAAGCTCTTCCTGAACTTTCCTGCCTGCCCATCCTCCTCTCCGCCCACCCACTGCTGCCTCCCAGCTTCTCCGACCTGCATACTGCTCCCAGCACCCGCCAGGCTCCTTTCTTAGGGGCCATGCATTCTTCTCCCATCCTACTCAGGGCCGCACACACTCCTGCAGCAAAGGCCTTGCCCTGCCCTCTGGAGAAGGGATGACGTTTCTTTACTGTACCATGTATTCCGTACATAGGCACCGGGAGATGTGGGGCAAGCTGGATTCTTGGAAGGGACATACCTGTGTATGAATCACAGCTCAGGCATGTCTGTCAACTCGGGCAAGTTGCTCAGCTTCCTGGAACCTGCTTTCTGTTAAATATGGGAATCACCATGTTGCCTCGCCAGGGCATCATGATTTCTTCTGCCATGCTGTCCGGCGCACAGTGGTGGTTGCAGTGGAAGAACCCTGGTGATGTTGGGGCAGAAAGTGAGGGGCAGACGGACGGGAGAGACCAGAAGCCCCCAAGTAGCACCCAGTGACGAGCTCGGGAAGGGAGAGGACTTGGAGGAAAGAGAATCAGAGGGGCCCACTGAGGTGGGCGCACCTGTGGAGGGAGATCAGAGCTCAGTCCAAATCCAAGTGACCAAGGAAGAACTTCCATTGTGAACGTGGGCAACGAGCATCACTAGCAGGGCAGGGTTGCTCTGGGTGAGGGCATGACCTGATGCACATCGAGGGATCCTGTCTGCTGGGGAAAATGTAGCTGGCATGGGAGAGGTCACTGTGGGGATCAGGTAGTCAGTAGGGCTCCCCCCCACCCCCACCATCCGCAGCCATGCTCTTCCTGCAGCTCCCTTTGGATTACATGAGGACACCTGGACTAACAGGAGCCTTCAGAGGACAGCTCTGGAAGAGAGCCCTCAGTCCAAGGAGAATCTGAGGCCAGCCAGCAGCCAGCACGGTGAACTGGACCTCTAGCTCCAGGCCCTGCCCTCCGCACCTAACGCTACCTCTGCACTCATGAGTGGGGCAGGGTGCGGATGGAGAGCAAATTGTCCATCGAAGCGATGCCCTGACACTTCAGAGAGCAAGGTGACCAGGAGGACCCCATGTCCTCAGCTTTCCACCTTACCTGAGCTCTGCACTGTTTTCACACTGGGCGGGGGTGGGGGGCGGGGGTGGGGGGTGACTTACCCAGGCACCCAGGGTGAAACCAGGTGTCTGCATTCAGAGTGGACTCTGGCATCCTTGTGGCTCCTTCTTTTCCGATTGCTCTGCCTTAGTTAGTGTCTACTGGTGCACCTTTCTGGAGCCCAGGTGGTGTTGTGGTTATGCATTGGCCTGTGATCCGAAAGGTCAGCAGTTCAAAACCACCAGCAGCTCCGTGGGAGAAAGGCGGGCTTTTTGACTCCCACGAGTCTTGGAAACTCACAGAAGCAGTTCTACCCTGTCCTGTCAGGTCGCTTGGAGTTAGAATCAGCAGGATGTCCGTGAGTTTGAGTTTTTGATTTTGCCTTTCTGACTTCTGGTCTCCATCATGAAGACTACACAGGAACCCACAGACAACATTCATGCCATAAGGGTTTATTACAGAAGTTAGCAAGCTGTAATGCCACTGAGGTATGCGCAGGTCATTTTTACCAGGACATGGTACAAAGCGACAGGCCTGCTAAATGCGCAAAGGCTGCAAGCCTGTGCCACTTGGCAGCACAGTCTGCCTGGCGAGCAAGATTGGTCATCAGTGACCTGGCTCAGGTGGTCGGATGCAGAGCCCACCTTGACTTAGCTGGCTGCAGGCACTCACCTAACCACGGGCAACAAGAGCTCCTCCTGGCTGCATCCCTGACCTGTTCCCAGGGGTTGCAGGGCATTTGGCAAATACACAGTGTGTTCAACTCATCAGGGGGAAATCCTTTCACTGCGCAGCCCCAGTCCCCCACCCAGAGCAGTCCTGGCACCGCTGTTCTAGCCGTCCTGGCTATCCCTGGCGTGCTGGCTTGTCCCTGCCCACTTTTCTCTGGAGTGCTCCGACTTGGCCAGCCAGCAAGGCCGGTGCGGAGGCTGCAGAGCTGCGGGGGCGTGCCGGCGGCAGGGCAGCTTCAGGTGAACGTGCTGAGCTAAGCGACTCGGGCAGCGGCTGCACTGGAAGGGCGGGGCATCCTGGTGCAGGCGCAGGTGGGTCTTGAGGTTGCTGGAGCTTCTGAAGCGCTTGTGGCACAGCTGATGAGAAAGGGCAGAGGCGTCATCGGGGCCCTCCTCGGGCTCCAAATCGACGCCCCGCCCCCCATTGTGGGTTTCCCCCAATGATGTCTCCCCAGGGCCCACAGTGTCTGGCTCCCTGGAGCCTGCCAAACGCGGTGTAGTATCCTAGTTCTCTGACATCCTGTGTGACTTTGTGTGGTGACAGCTCTCCCAGCCCTGTTCTCCTTATTGATAGCGTGTGCCTATGAATGCCTGCCCTCACAACGATGGTAAATTGAATGAGATCATCAAGTTCGCGGGCCGCTGCCTCCCTGAACACGATAAACATTATGCCCATAATTAATGGGGTGTTGTCCCATGCGGAACACTTCTTGACTCAGTATCCATCTATGGTTCCATGGAGTCTACCTTAGGACCTTGTGACTAAGTATTAGCACAATCCCGGTGTGACAGTAAGAAAGCAATGGCTCAGCACACCAGCCTATGCAACCACGAGGTGTCGAAGGGATCAGGTGTAAGGCATCATCAGAACAAAAAATCTTACCATAGTGAATGATGGGGGAGTGTGGAGCGGAGACCCAAAGCCCATTAGTAGGCCACTGGAGATCCCCTTGCAGAGGGGTCTCGGGGAGGAGACGAGCCAGTCAGGGTGCAATGTAACAACGATGAAAAATACAACTTTCCTCTAGTTACTAAATGTTTCCTCCCCGCCCCCACTATCATGACACGAATTCTACCTTGCAAGTCTGGCTAGACCAGAGGATGTACACTGGTACAGATAGGAACTGAAAATACAGGGAACCCAGGGCAGATGATCCCTACAGGACCAGTAGTGTGAGTGGCGAAACAGGGAGGGTAGAGGGAGAGTGGGTAGGGAAGAGGGAACCGATTACAAAGAACTATATGTGACCTCCTCCCTGGGGAACGGACAACCGAAAAGTGGGTGAAGGAAGACGTCGGACAGGGCAAGATATGACAAAATAACAATTTATAAATTATCAAGGGCTCCTGAGGGAGGGGGAAGTGGGGAGGGAGGGGAAAAATGAGGACCTGATGCCGGGGGCTTAAGTGGAGAGGAAATGTTTTGAGAATGATGAGAGCAATGAATGTACAAATACGCTTTACACAATTGCTGTATGTATGGATTGTGATAAGAGTTGTATGAGCCCCTAATAAAATGATTTTTAAAAAAAGAAAAACAAGTCATTATCGTTCACAAATATCAGCTCATAATAGTAGTCAGATCAAGATCTCTGAATAACATAGGGAAATGGTGCATTTTAATAAATATTTCTCTATAGTGATCTTTGCAGGCCTAAGTGTTGCTTGACATATAAGAGCACGGGGATTGTGCTGTGCATTGCTTTGTTTAATCATATCTAGAAAAAACAGAAAATGGGGCATCACATTTTTTTCAAAGGTAGCGAAAATAAAGAAGAAAATGCATACTTAAAATAAAAAAAAAGCAAGCAATGGTTCAGAGGCGTGAGGCCACCGACCCAAGGTCACACAACACGCTGGAGGCCATGCTAGGATTTGAACCCATGCAGCTTGACTCTGCAGCCCAGACTTGTGGCCACGGCACTGTCTGCCTTGCTTTCGGCCCCTGTGTGTAACATGGGGAAAGAACCCCTGGCCCCCAGGGGAGTGGTGAGACTAAGGGTCCGTGGGCTTCCCACTTGGAACTTAGCACACACGATGGCACTAACCCTTCCAGAAACTCTGGGAAAGAGACAGTGGGTGTCGAGCACTCCCCTCACTCCCCTGGACAGACAGACATATATGCCTCTCCCCCAAGTCCTCCCTTCCTGCTTCCACTTGCTCAGGCGAACTGGGAAGGAAGGCCAGGGGACAGGCGGAGAACACCTCACCAGCTGGGGTGAGGGTGGGGACGGGGAGACACGGAGTGGGGGACAGTAGGCCTCACCGGGCACTCGTGGGGCTGCTCCCCTGTGTGTACCAGGTGGTGCTTCTGCAGGTGGGCCAGCTGGGTAAAGGTCTTCTTGCACTGGTCACACTGAAACGGCCGCTCGCCGCTGTGCACACGCAGGTGGACCTGAGCAGGAGTCGGGGGAGGGGTGGTGGTGCTGCTGCCCACAGGGCTAGGATCTCCTTAGAACCTCTACCCACGCCCTCCCAGCCCTGCTTTTGGTCACTGAAGCTTTCCAGCCCCTCTCCCCTCTGTCTCTCCATTCAGGGCCTCTTCCTGTCCCTCAGGGCACCCCCTCTTCCTCTGCCCTGGAGGGGGAGGGAATAGCCATGGGCAAAGCCAGGGGGCAGCGCCCACCCCTCGGCCACACAGCCTGCCCGGGCAGTTCGCCCTGGAGCCGAGCGCCCTCCACAAGCATCTGCTTCTGTGATCATCTGTGAGCTGTCAAGAAACACAGGTTCCCAGGCCCCACCCCAGACCTGCCGAATCCAAATTTCAGGGTGGGACTCAGGGATTTGCATGTTGGCTACCTTTCTAGGTGGTCTGAAGCTTGTCAAGGTTTAAGACGCCAAGAGGATCCAGTAGAGGGAAGTCTCCCAATAACCCTAAGGTTTCCTAACTGCAGTTGCTGAAAGGGCTCTGCTGGTCCTGCCTCGGCACCGTGAACCCAGCAATAGTGCCCACGTTCGCCCTCTGCTGGGAGATGCGGACAACGACGTCCACAGCACCAGCCCTGATCTGTGGGATCCCGCTTGGAAAGGTGGCTGGGCCTGTTTGTGACCTCGCTCACTGCCATCGAGGCGATGCCGCTCACAGTGACCCGATAGGACAGGGGAGAGCTGCCCCTGTGAGTTTCTGAGACAGCCACCCTTGACAGGACGAGAAAGCCCATTTTCTCCTGCTGAGCAGCTGGTGGTTTCGAAGAGTTGACCTTGCGGATTGCAGCCCAGCTCTAACCTCTATACCAACAGGGCCCCTCGTTTGTGATCTAGACTCACCCTTTCCCCCCATCTGACCTTCAGTCAGGAAGGTCAGCTGTGAATCTTGAAAAGATGGCGGTGAGGAAAAAGCTTTACATTAAACAGGAGCGATTGCCGTCAAGACCTAACTCCACCCTTACATCAAAGTGACCTTGGCCAAGCCCTTCCCAGTCAGGTCCTCAGTTTCCCCATTTTTAACTTAGATGAAATAATCTCATAGATAGCTTTCTCGGGTGGAGAGGACACTTTGTGGCCATCTTATTACATGGGACCTCTCCACCCATGGGGAGACGGGAGCCCAGAGGGGCCAAAGGACCCACTCAAGGTCACACAGCCCGAGAGGCTACCAACCAGGAGTTTTTTCCAGCTCTTGAGTCCCTGATCCTAGGAGCAGGACTGGGAGGGGGGTGACGGGGTCCCTGGGGGGTGCTGCGGGGAGCCGCCATGCCCAGGAGACGTACCTTGAGGTTGGAGAGCTGTCCAAAGTTTTTGCTGCATACATGGCACTGGTACAGCAGCTTGCCGTCCTGTTTCTTCAGTGGGTAGGGCAGGGTTGCGCTGCCCACCCTGGAGCCCGGCGGAGTCCACGTAGCAGGAGCCTCCATGCTAGCATTCTCCAGGCCTGGGGAACCAATCTGGGCAGTTCCAGGACCCGGGTTACAGGCCGGGGAGAGCTGGGCTTGGCCAGAGGTGTGGAAGGTCCCTGGCTGGGGAAGCAGGGTCTTCCCCTGGGGGGGGTGGCCAGACTCATTGGTAGTCATCAGCAATCTGGACACAGCCACCGTGGAGCAGGGGGTGCCTCCGGGCAGCATGAAGAGGTAGGGGTATTGGACAAAAGGGAGGGCCCCACCGGGGAACAGATAGGGTGGAGACAGAAGCAGTGGGTATGCAGAGTAGAAGTGTTGGGGGTGGAATGGGAGATCCTTGGAAATGGGGTTGGGAGTGGGGCAGGGGCAGAAAGTCAAGGGGCTGGAGTTCCTTCTGTTCTGCCAGGGGGCTGGGGAAGGGCTGTTGTGAGGGGAGGAGGGCTGGTGAGGGGACTCCTCGCCAGATCTTTCCAGCTGGCTTCTCATCTTGTCCCTGCTCAAAGGGCTTTGGGCAGCGACAATTGTCTCCGCTTCCGTGGAGCTGGTGGGTGGCCACAGTGGCTGGTTCCCTGAGCAGGACAGGGAAGATGGGCTCAGGCCCCTCAGCCTGGGCTCAGCTCTGCCCCCCATCCAACCTGCTCAGCTCGGCTTGAACAAGAACACTTCGCTTCTCTGCGCGTTAGTTTCCTGGCCTGCAAGTGCCCACTAGCATCTCTATGACGCTCAGCAATTTCCAGTGAGAGGAACCCTCGGAGACGCCTCTTAGGCATCCAGGTGGAGAAGGAAGAGGGCTGCTGGCTGGCTCAGTTTGGGATCAGCGAGAGGTCTGAGCTGAAGCCATCAATGTGGGTGCCATGGGTCTGGATGAGATGACTTAGCTCCTCTCGGTCCAAAATGGTAGCCCCCTCGCTAGATGTGACCACGGAGGTTTAACTTAATTAAAAGAAATGCAACTAAAAAAAATTCAGTCCTTTAGTTGCACCAGCCTCACACAAGTGCTCCCTAAGTCCAACACTGGCCACAGCAGGTTCAGAACGTTTTCATCACTCTCCAACAGCACTGTTCTGGAACAGGGGAAAGAAGAGGCTCACATTCAGTAGGTAAGGAGGAGAGGAAGAGTTAGCAAGGAGACTGAAATGTGCCAGCTGCCTCAGCAGGAGTGATATGAAGCAAGTGACCGATATTCAAAGACTAAGAAGCAGGTCCACTCACATGGTCTCCCTGGAGCCTAGGCTATTTCATTCAGCCAACTTGACTGAGCTGTCCCATTGGCCAGGGTTCCTGCCCCTGGGAGATCATGAGAAAAGGGTGGATTGCAACACAGATCAAGGATGGCAGCCTTCAGTGTGAATTACAGCTCCATGTAAAGAAGTCCAAACTCCTCACAACTGGACCAATAAGCAACAACACGATAAAAGGAGACAAGATTTACGTCGTCAAGGATTTCGTCTTGCCTGGATCTACAATCACGACTCATGGAAGCAGCCACCAAGAGACCCGATCACTCATTGCGTCGGGTAAATCTTCTGCACAAGACTTCTTTAAAGAGCTGACAATCAAGGGTGCTACTCTGAGGACTACGGTGCGTCTGACCCGAGCCATGGTCTTTGTCATCGCTCATATGCATGAGACAGTTGGACATTGGATAAAGGTGACCGAAGATGAATCAATGCACTTGAATTAAGGACTGCCAAAAGAATGAGCAAATCTGTCTTGGAAGAAGTACAGCCAGCAAGCACCTTAGAGGCAAGGACGGAGGGACTTCATCTCACACCTGTTGGACATGGTGTCAGGAGAGACCAGTCCCTGGAAAGGGCCATCAGGCTTGTTGAAGAAGAGGAGCAGCGGAAAAGAGGAAGGCCCTTGGCAAGCTGGGCGGACACCGTGTCGGCAACAAGGGGCTCAAACATGCAAACAACGGTGAGGGTGGCACAGGGCTGGGCAGTGTTGTGTTCTGCTGTCCGGAGGGTCGCTGAGTCGGAAGCGACGCGATGGCACTAAATAACAACAGTGCCAGTGCCAGTGCCAGTGCCAACATGGGTCTAGGCGAGCTCCTGCTTTTCTGGATGCAGAAACTAAGGCTCAGAAAACAGTTGTGATACGCCCCGAGGTCACAGAGCGAGAAAGGGCAGAACCTGGCTCCCACCCCAACTCCCTGGCTTCCAGTTCAGTACTCTCATCTAATAAGCCCCCTAACCCAATCTTCCTAGGCAGGCGAGTTACAATCGTACCAGCCCCCATACCGTGTCTAAGCCTGCCAACCCTGTTGTTACCAGGTTGACAGCCCCCTGTCCCCAGGCCAGAAAGCCGGGCCAAAATCTAGAAATAAAGTATCTCCGAGGCTTTGACCTTACACTGACTCTGAGGGTCCTCCCCCCGTGGCCTGGCTGTCACAGGCCCAGAACTAACAGAGTCTCCCACTTCCAACTCACCCTGACCCATAGCCCCGGGCCTTTGACTTACTCATGCTCAAGACTTGTCTCTGAGGCCCTGCAGGGCTGTGCCAGGGGATGCCTGTTGCAGGTGCACAGGTAGGTCCAGGCCCGCGGGCAGGCCAGCAGGGCAGATCTAGGAGGTGTCAGTGGCAGGGGCTCAGCTAGTGGGCTCAGGACACGCCACGGAGTTCAGTGTGTCTGTATCTGACAGTGACCTGAAGGCAGAGGAGATCTGGAGGGCATGGGACAAGGGGATGGGGGCTGACAACTGTCCCTCTTGGGTCCCTGGGGTGGCTGCATGCCTCTAGTTTTATTTTCAAAGGGGGAGGAGAAGCCAACTGGACCCCCTCCCCACCGGCACCCCCCTGTCCCCACTCACATGCACCATATCGGTCACCCTTCCCCAGTTTCAGAGGATGTTCTTATCCTCCCCAAGGAACATCCTGTCTCTCCCACCAGTGTCCCTGCAGCACCCCTGACCAGCCTGGTCCCACCGTGTCTCAGGTCATCCCCCACTGTTTGGATGGAACCCAGGTGAATGTGGGGAAAATTCTCCTCCAAGACTGTATGCCCCAGAAGAAGGTCCTGAGCTCCTCCCCGCCCCCCACCCCCCTTCAGCCCCACAGGAGCATCTGGGTGCCTGAGGCCCAGGGGAGAGTCTCCGGTTTGGCAGAGGCGAGCCTGAGGTCATGGCGCTTAGGACCAGAGAGACACCCACCTTTCAAACCTCCCTCCCTTTCTCCTCACCTGCCTCCAACCCCCAGCAGTCTGGTCTCAAAGTTAGGGCAGGGACACCCCTCTCCCCCACTCACCTGGTCACTCCCTAATGGAGGACAGGGCGTTCTCTGTGTCCCCGTGGGGTGGGGGGTGGGGGCGGCTTGGGCTTGTGGCCACAACCAGTTTGGGAGGTGGCTCCCCCGTGGTGCTCCCACTGCCTGTGGAGAGGGCAGCCACAGGCGACCCGTGGAGGTCCTGCATGGAGGGGAGCCGGGGTCTAGAGCTACCTCCCTCATGAACACACTGCGCCACCACCAACCAGGCACTTCTCCCCGGGGTCTATTTCCCTGTTTAGAAGCCAACGATCCCCCTCCTGGTAGGTGCAGAAGGGAGCTCCTCCGGAGCCCAGTCAATCCCAGGTACGGTGCAACTCACCGGGGGAACCAAGGGGGATGAAAGGACGAGCCTCCCTCCCGGGAGTCACTTCCAAGAAGGTGCTGCAATCTGAGGGGCATTTCCGATTTCTTCAAGGCTCAGGGGAGTTGAGAAGCTACCAACCAACTCCGCCCCCCACACCCACCCAAATGGAACCCCAGAGTCCGGACACCCAGGCTGCCTCAGGCTCAGCCCCCTCACCAGGGCTCAGCCCCGAAAAAGAGGTCCAAGACTTCCCAGGTGTCCCCGATGGGCCTTCTCCCTGACCAGGAAACTGTCCCAGTGCTCAGCTGTCTGTTCATGGGCAGGCGCTCACCTTCCTTCATGTAAGGTCACCCACTCAGGGATTACCGCAAACCTCCAAATATTCCTAGATATCTCCTCCTCCTCCCACTCCTCCCCAGCCATCACCCTTCCTCCTGAACCCCACAATGATTCCCTCCTTGCACCCTAGCGCCCTCTCCATTGCTTCGGCCCTGCAAAGCTCCTCTTCCTGCCCCTCTTTCCTCGCTCCTCTTGACCCTGGCTCAAGTCTGCAAGCAAATACCAGGTTCTCAAAGTGCCTCCAGGAGTCCTCACGGATTCTGCAGCAGCCCCTCTGGCTGGGAAAGGAAAAAGGGTGGGCAGGTTGGCAGCAGCTGCCTAAGACGGAGGCCCCTGTGGGTGTGAGGGATGACAGGAAGATGCTACATTTGAAGTTGTCACAAATAGAAAGGAAGAGGGGGGTGGGTAGGCAAACTTGGGGCCCTGCCAGCTCTAACCAAGAAGACATGTCCACCCAGTCTTTACTTACCTGTGGCAACTCTGCAGAGGAACTTGCTGCTCTGGGAGCTGCAGTGACCTGGGCCTGCTGGAATGTGTGTGTGTGTGTGTGTACAGGGAATGGGAAATATCTCTGGTTATCAGAGAGCCCTGTTGACTGACAAGGAGAGGGACATAGCAGGACTCAATGACTAGTGGTATGAGGGTCCTTCTGAGAATGTGGCCGGAGGGAGAAAGACGGGCCGTCATGATGGCCGGGATGATATGGTGAGATGCAGGCCGGCAGAGACGGTAACAGAAAGGGCAGAAATGGTTGCAGACAGGAACAGGAACAGATGACACAGGAGGGTTTGAGCAAGATAACATGACAAGGAATGTGTGCCACACAGCAAGAGGGCAAGCCTCTTCCACCTTATTGTTCCATCGCTGATGTCTTTATTCCCTTCTGCCGCCCACCTCAGAAATCTGAGGAGCAGAGAGGCTCAGCGATCATTCAAGGATATAACAAGATGGATGCTAGGCATAACAAACTGTCAGAAGAGGGATATCCCAAAGAGCATCAGGAGTCTTCTGAGGCCCCATTATTCCTTTGAGCAGAAGAAGGGCCATCCCTCCCCGGCTACACATATTACACCAGTGTGTGCAAATCCCACAGAATCTGACCCAATGTGACATAGTCCCAGTCGGTTCCTACTCCACCCAGTGCCTGGACCACACTAGGGCATCTCAGACTCTCCACCTTGGCCAAGAGGCATGGCATTGATGGTCCCATGCCAACTCAGCCCCTGGAACTAGTCGCCGCCTCCACTGGGGACTTGATTATTTTTGTGCACAGAACTGGCCCCTGTATCTGTGGCTCAAGGACAGAGACCACTGTCTACTCATCGTTGTGTCATCTGCAGACACGTGGAGGGTTTTGGGATGCCCAGTATCTGGATTCCTGGATTCCTCCCCCATGAGTCTTGAAGGAAGCAGAAGGCAGCTCCCATTATAAAAGCTAAAATGGCTAGATGCAGAACTCCAGCCTCCGTGGCCCCAGCACACAATGTGGGCATGTACCGTGGACTAAACCAAAGTTCCCACCCAGATTGCTTTAGAAGTCATGAGAAGCAAGCCCATGGAGACTCCACGCTGTAAGCGGTGGGAGGACTGCATCCAGTTCCCAGGCAGCTCAAGAGGCTGCCACACAATTCTTGCTGGACTGGTCTTTGTCTGTGGTCCTGGCTGCTCCCAGCAATCCTGATAAACATTCCAATAGTCTTCTTTACCAAAACAGAAAAACCAATCCTTAATGTATATGGGAAAGCCCCCAAATAGCTAGAAGAATTAAATAATGCAGAAAGAGAAGAACAAAGTGGGAAGAATCATGCTTCCTGATTCTAAACATATGGTCATAACAGCCTGATACACTTGTGTAACAACAGACACATAGACCAGTGGGATAGGACTGAGAGTCCAGAAAGAAACCCACACATCAAAGCCAACATCAGTCGTCCACTCTACTGGATGGGGAAAGAAGAGTCTCTTCAAGACATGGCGCTGGAGATGTTGTTTTCTAGATACAGAAAGATTTCAACCAAATCCTTGCCTCACACTGCATGCAAAAGCCAATTCAACATGGATTAAAGAGCTGAATGTGCCAACAAAAATCATACAATTAAAAAAACATTTTTTAAAAAATCATACAATTCTTAAAAGAACAAGGATGGGCACTACTTTCAGGTCTAGTTTTCAACAATGGATTATTTACATAATCTCATGTCAACTTGAAGATATGTAAGTTTAGGGGTGGTATTCAAGCTGTCAATCAGGTCACAGTCTGATGGTGCCTCCCTGTGGGCGTGGCCTTCTCATAAAGAGGGCCCTGGGAACCTCCCCCTCTCTCTCTGCCTTCACTTCCTACTGGCTTCAAGCAACACTGGTTGCTGCCAGAGCCACTGCCATTGGATCCACAAGACTTTGCTCCCACCAGCCTGCGACCCTGTGTTCTGCATCATTGCATGTGGCTACATGAATCTGAAGGGGGACTTATGGACTAGTATTGGTTGGATTGGGCTGGGATATTTTCCTGCTATCTAACTACTTCTTGATATAAAGCTCTTACTCATATATGACTATTTCTGGATTTGTTTCTCTAGTCAATCTGGCCTAACATAAACCATACCCAACAAGAATCAAATAGCCAAAATACATATAAAACTTTTATAACAACAGACAAATAATTCAATCATGAAATGGACAAAGAACTTGAATAGACATTTCATCAAAGAAGACACTGTCACTCAATATACAGAAGACTTGATTAGTCTTAAGAGATAAGCAAATCAAAACCACAATGAGATACCAATGCACTCCCACTAAGATGGCTAAGATGTGGATGTGGATCGGGGGTGGACAACAAACACCAGACAATCACAAATGTGGCAAGGCTGTGGGGAAATTGGAACACTGATCCCTCACCAATGGGAATGCAAAGTGGCACAGCCGCTGTAGGAAACAGTCTGGTGGCTTCTCAAGAAAACTCAAAAATAAAAATAAAATTTAAATGTAAAAAACTCAAAAATAAGACTATCGTGTGACCTCTCGGTTGCACTCCTAGGCATTTACCCAAAAGACGTGAAATCAAAGACTCGAAAAGAGATTGTACGCCTCTGTTTATTGCAGCAATATTGATAATAGCCAAAAGGTGGAAACAACCTAAATTCTCATCAACAGATGAATGGATATACAAAATATGGTCCATGCATATAAGGAATACAACTTAGCAACAAGGAAAAATGAAATCTTGATACAGATGACAGTAGGGATACAGCTTAAACATACTATGTTCAGTGAAATAAGACAATCATAAAAGAGCAAATAGTGTACGACTTCACTTATATAATAAAGAAAAGACAAATAAATGTAGAGGGGCCAAAATGTATTAGTTGTTATCAGGAGTATGAGGGGAAAAGAGGGGTTAATGGTGATGGAAAAATTACATCAATTAAGGGTATGACTGCACAGTCAATTATTGCAATCACTATCAATAGGTTGTACACCTGTAAAAAGGTAAATTGGCCAATGTTGTATGACATATTTACAACAATGACGAGAGAGAGAGAGAGAGAGAGAGAGAGAGAGAGAGAGACTAGTTACTAGGGCTATACAACCAAACACTGCAGGGGATTCCGTTCTTAATTTGGAGGTTTAGGGTCATGTTTGTTGTTAGTTGTTGTCAAGTGGGTTCCAACTCATCGTGACCCTATGTACGACAGAATGAGACCCTTCCTGGTCCCATGTCACGGTTGAGGTTATATTTTAGCCCATTGCTGCAGCCACTGGGAATCCATCGTGACAAGAATCGTGCTCTTTTTCGCTGCCCCTCTACTTTACCAAGCATGATGTCCTTTTCCAGGGAATGGTCTCTCCTGGTTTCGTGGGTCATTGAAATTAGTTGGCCTACTGGACATCCCCTTATAGAAGGGTCTCGGGGAGGAGATGAGCCAGTCAGGGTGGGATGTAGCTACGATGAAACATACAATTTTCCTCTAGTTCCTAAATGCTTCCTGACAACCCACTATCATGATCCCAATTCTACCTTACAAATCTGGTTAGACCAGAGGATGTACACTGGTACACATAAGAGCTGGAAACACAGAGAATCCAGGGCAGATGATCCCTTCAGGACCAGTGGTGTGAGTGGCAATACTGGGAGGGCGGAGGGAGGGTGAGTTGGAAAGGGGTAACCGATTACAAGGATCTACATATAACCTCCTCCCTGGGGGACAGACAACAGAAAAGTGGGGGAAGGGAGGCGTCGGACAGTGCAAGATATGACAAAATATTAATTTGTAAATTTATCAAGAGTTCATAAGGGAAGGGGGAGCGGGGAGGGAGGGGAAAAATAAGGAGCTGATGCCAGGGGCTTGGGTGGAGAGCAGATGTTTTGAGAATGATGAGGGCAATGAATGTACAGATGTGCTTTACACAATTGATGTATGTATGGATTGTGATAAGAGTTGTATGAGCCCCTAATAAAATGATTAAAAAACATGAACAACCAAGTAAAAAAAAAAGAAAGAAAGAAATTAGTCGGCCTAACTGTGTGTTTAATGCTTCTGTTCTACCTCCTTACTCAGTGTGGAGTGTCTGTGATCTTAAAAGCTTATAAGTTGCTACCCGAGGCACAGCAATTGGTCTCTATCCTCTGGAACAACACGAGAAGGTGACCCAGGTATAGGAGGAGGAGGGTATGGAATGTGTTGCTAGTTGCCTCCATGAACAACAGCCTCCTTTGCCATGAGACCAAAAGAACTATATAGTACCCAGCTACCACCGATGAACACTTTTATCCGAAATTCCATGGAGACATCCTGCTCCAAAGAGGGAAAATGCAGAACAGGAATTCAAATGTTCATAGACTCCAGACTTTCTGGAGCATGGAGGGTGGATGAACCTCTGAGACCTAAAAGGGCCAAAGGAGAGGCGACCACTGGAACGGTGGTGCTGGTGAAGAATGTTGCAAGTACCATGGCCTGCTGACAGGACAAACAAGTCTGTCTTGGAAGAAGTACGGCCAGAATGCTCCTTAGAGGCAAGGATAGTGAGATTTGTCAGAGCCTGGATTGACTCCATGGCTCCAATGATGGGCTCGGTCACAGCAGCAAGTGTAAGCACGGCCCAAGACCAGGCGGTGTTTCCTTCTGTTGGGTATGGAGTTGCTATGGGTCAGAATGAACTTGATGTCGCCTAACAGCAACGTGGCTCCCATTGCTGCTCTGTTATGTTCCCTTCTTGGGGGCTTCAGACCAGACTCCCTCCCCACCGTGTGTCCCCAGTGTTGTCCTCTGCCATGGTGTGCTCCAGCAAGGGGACAGCATGTCATGAGCTGTTGTCGGCCCTACAGACCTCTCTGAGCCTTCGCAGCTCTGTGCAGGGACGTCATCCTCTGGGCTTGGTGCGCCGATACGGGTCTAGAGTCTAGACCCTCCCTCTCTCTTCTTCCTTCTCGGTTTGCTCCCATGTGGGTGTGGCAGGCAGGCCCCCTTTCCCAACCTGTAGGGTTAGTGTTGTCCCCTGTAGCACAGACTTGTAGGGAGGGGGTTGGTTTGACTCTGATTGGGGCTGGCCCTGTTGCCCACTCTGTTCATGTTGCTCCATGTGGTTATGTTGCCCTCAAAGTTTGGTGCGCTGTGGTGGGCTCTGCATGCACATTCCCAATTCTGTGCAGACAACCAATACTCTCCTCCTGGGCAGGTTAGTGCCCTGCCCCAACCCCTGTGCCATAGTCTCCCCCTTTCCCCACCTTTCCCTTCTTTGTATTGCAATAACAGCAGCAGGACCCACATTCCAGAGGGACTTGGGGGGAGGAGGAGGTGGGGGAAGGGAGCAGTGAGCAAACACACCATAGACAGGGGAACAACTAGGGAATTAAAATCAACAACGAGGAGGAGGACGTAGAGATCCTGGGGGTGTTGGAGCAACAGCAATCTAGCCGAGAGAATTACTAAGAGGCAGAAGAAGGGTGAGCATGATGGTGGAACAGGAGGAAGGTAAAAGGAAACAGAGGATAGATCTAGGAAGCAAAGCTGGGATAGAGGTATAAGCATGGGTGTGTACATATGTAAAACATTAATCCATAAAAATAGAGGTATTAGCCTATGGACATAGTATATTTATTTAGCAACACACTGAGGTAGATGACAGATTTCGGGCCCCTGCTCAAGCCCTCCCTCAATGCAAGAACACTTTGTTCTAACAACCTGAAATTCTGTGGTGCTCACCCTCCCTGCACAATCACTGAAGACAAATGGGTACATAAGCAAATGTGGTAAAGAAAGCTGATGGTGCCCAGCTAGCTAAAGATACAGTGTCTGGGGTCTTAAAGGCTTGAAGTTAAACAAGCAGCATGTAGCAGAAGAACGACAAGCCCACACGGAAGAAGCACACCAGCCTGTGTGATCATGAGGTGTCAGCGGGATCGGGTAAAAGGCATCAGAAACCCCCAAACAAACAAAAGCCATATTGTTGAGAAAGAGGGGGGTCAGAGCAGAGACCCCAAATCCATCTATAGACAATGGAACATCCCCTCACAGAAGATCACAGGAAGGGATGAGTTAACCAGGGCAAAGTAATGCACTACTGAAACACTCACTACTCCTCTGGTTCCTTGAGGCTTCCTCGCCCCCCCACTAGCATGACCCCAGTCCTGCCTTTCACTGCGGCTAGACTGGAGCATGTGCATAGGTACAGATAAGAGATAAGAGCTCACAACACACAGAGTCCAGAAACAGAAATGGAAGTAGCAATACCAGGAGGGTAGTAGGAAGGTGGGCAGAGGAGGGGAGGAAGGGGGACCCAATCTAAATGATTGACACATAACCACACCATACCCCATACCCCCCAGGTGGAAGAACAACAGAAACCGTTGGGGAAGGGAGACAGTGGTCAGTGTAAGATATGAAAATAATAATAAATTTTTT
>NW_022111357.1:18674095-18691850 GCF_000313985.2 Echinops telfairi | reverse complement strand
TGAGCCCCTAATAAAATGTTTAAAAAAAGAAAAAGAAAAAAAAAAGAAAGTAAATGTCTAGAAAATAATGATAGCAACATATGTACAAATATGCTTGATACAATTGATGTATGGATTGTTATAAGAGCTGTAAGAGCCCCCAATAAAATGATCTTTTGATCAATTTTTAAAAATCAAGATAGAAGGAGACCTGTGTTAAGGATTGCAGAAATACTTCAGAATTAGCATCTGGCCCTGTTCCAGGAGCAGTCTGTCCGCGGAGAAGGCCAGTATGCTTGGTAAAGTAGAGGGGCAGCAAACGAGAGGAAGGACCTCGATTATGCGGAATGATACCGGGACTGCAACAATAGGCCTGAGCACAGGATCCCTGGTCAGGAAGGCGCAGGACCAGGAACTACCTCATTCTGTGAGTCTAGGGTCACTATGGGTCAGAATACGGCGATGGCACCTCGCTCACAACCTTTCAAGCACCCCAAGAATCTGTCCTCCATTAGTTCACTCATCAACTCACATAATTCTTGATTGTCAGTGAGGTCTGAGGCATTGTGCTAGTTGTGGGTTGCTGGGGACGTATCATCGAATATGTCTTTGGGATTTATATTTTACAGTCCAGCCAGCAGAATCCCTGGTTGATTGTTGCTGCACTATAAAGCAGTCTGCCAACATCAGGGCTGACTATTATGAAAACAGGGGGTTAGAAAACAAGGTAGAGTCAGGAGGCGGGGCTGCCTCATGCAGTCAGAAAGAGAGGCCATCAGAAGCCCACTTCCTCCCTGAAAAGCCTCAAGCGTTTCTTCAACCCCAAACCACTGCCACTCCTAACTTGAGCTGGCCAGCTGCTCCCTTGGAGCAAGGGCCCAGGCGCTCTGTCATGTGGATGCTTTTGTAGGACTTCAGATGAGCACTCGTGAGCAGGAAGGTGTCTGGGGCCACCATGGGTCTAGAGACCCTAAGCAGCTGGGTGAGCTGTGAGTCAGAGGAAGGGCTGAGGGTGGGGAGCTCAGCCCAGACCCCCATACTCTCACCTCACTCCTCTCTGTGGTTGACACCTCTCTTCCTCTGCCTGATGTTCACTCGCTTAGCTCCTTGGACAGTTCGGGTGTCAGTCTGCCAACTGCAGTATGTTGGCCCTGACTTCACACCTCCGGGCGGCGAAGAGATCCTGCGATAGGGTACAAGAGCTTTCACATTTGCAGAAGAGGCCACACTGCTCTTGCGTCTTCCCTGACCTTCCCCCTCGTGGACAAAATTGCAGGTATATTTTCAAATGCTACCTCAGGTCATCCTAGCCATTCTCCCGGCTCAAGCATTTCAAGAGGATGAGAGACAGAACGAGGATTTGAAGCTAGTATTCAAATCCAATAGCATGAATATGCTCGTAGCCACTACAGAACACCGCTTACTATGGCCACGGATGTCCTTTCCTGGCTTGAATGGAGCAAAGAATAGTTAACGTCCCCCTCTGTGTCCACGAACAGAGGAATGTTACATACACGTTGTGTCCACCATGCAATGGAATAATATGCAGTCAGCAAAAAGACACAAGACGCATATTTAGTGAGTGCCTCTTTACAATCATCATTTACCTTCCCCCACATCTTAAAGGCTTGTCTTCAAACAAGGTGCCACGTAAGCGAGGCATCAACTAGGTCCAGCCTGTGTGACCCAAGGGCCGTGGATGACCGTGAAAGCCTAAATCCATTTGTAGAGGTCCCACATGGGTGAAGCCCCGGGGAATCCCCTCTGACCATAGTTCAGGGATGTGAATGGCCTTGTTATCAGCCAGAGAGCATTGCAACGATGATTATAGCAAATATAGTTAGGTTAAAATGTAATATCTTATTTGATCTCCCTTTTGTCCATTTTAAAGTCGTTACCTTTTTTTTTTTTAAGGGGAAACCATGTGGATTCAGCCTCCAGAGAATCCCTTCTGACCGTAGACCAGGACGTGAATGGCCTTGCTATCATGCAGAAGTGGGCGATGGCAGATGCAGTTGGGTTAGAATTTAACATCTCCTTTTGATTCGTTTTAAAGTTGTTCTAGTTTTTAATATTTTCTGCTTTTTTTGTGATTGGGGGTCTTCTCTATTTTATGTTGTCACTGTTAGCTTTCGTTTTGTTGTTTCTTTTAGGTTTGTATGGTTTTTGGTATATAAAATCCAAGATGGGTGAATCTATAGAAGCCGTGACTGGATTAATGGCTCCTTGGGGGTAACACATAGGAAATTGGAGGGAATGAGGAGCTAATAACAATGAATATAAGAAATAAAATGTTCTGAAATTGATTGTGGTAATGATTGTAAAACCCTTCTTGATATGAGTGAACTGTTGAATTGTATGATATGTAGATTATGTGCCAATAAAACTGTGTAAAGAAAGAAGACATCGGACTGGAAAGGAAGAGGTAAAACTATTCACATTCACAGATGACCTATTGTGTCCGCGAGGTTACAGGACACAATATTTTTAAATGGAGCGGATGAAACGGATACCCATGGCAAAGGAGTGAATTTGTCTGCAAAAGAAATGGAAATGAACCAGAGATCTAAATGTCAGCGCTAACCCTGTACCGCTCTTAGCAGAAAATATAGGTGCAAATCTTTGTAACCTCGGGCTAGGCAAGGCCTTCTTGGTGCGAGACCAAAAGGACATGTAATGAAACAATCAAGGAAAACAGACAAGCGACGACGTTTGTCCTTGGAAGGACACTATCAAGGATGCGAACAGAGGGGAGAAACACAAAGTGACAAGCGAGCGGAGCCCGGCTGGCAAGATGGCGCTGAGAGGTGGGCTGCTCACCTTCTGGCTTCTAGGCCCACCCTTTCAGGGAGGTCAACGTTCCATGTTTGGGAAATGCCAAATGGCCAACCTCATCGGCTGAAATGTGGCCTGACCTCGGACACAGCAATCTTTCTATGGGTCTGTCTCAAACCACACAATGAAGATTTATTTTTCTTTCTTTTGTTTTAAATTAAGAGTTTCATTGATATATGATTCACATATCATCCGATTCAGTGGTTTAATCATATTAAAAAGCATTGTGCGGTCATCACCACAATCAATTTTAGAACATTTTCTTCTTTCTTTTACTCGTTATGCTTAGCTCCCCATCTTCCCCCAACCTGCCATGACACTAAGAAATTATTAATCCAGTTACTATCTCTGTAGATTTACCTAACCTGGATTTCCTAGACAGAAAAACGTACACAAAAAACCCCCCAAAAAAACAGAATAAGACAGAAAAAAGCCTTAAATTAAAAGAAAAAATTTTTTAATTTTAAAAAGAAAAGAAAGCAGAAGATACTAAAAACTAGAACAAATTTTAAATGGATCGAAACAAAAACAAACTCCTTGCTATCCAGTTGATTCTGACTTACAGCGCCCCCGCAGGACAAGGTAGAACTGCCCCCTTGAGCTTCCAAGACAGCAGCACTGGACAGAAGTAAAGAGCCCCCGCCTTTCTCCCACAGAACTGCTGCTGGTTTCTGAGTGTGGACCTTGGGGATCACAGGCCTATGGGTAACCATGACACCACCAGGGCACTTCAAATGGGTCAAAAGGGAGAACAAAGGACAGAGGGTTAACATTTAACTTGCTAATACCTGCATGAATCCGCTTTCCAGTGCACTCTGTCTGATAGCAAGGCTTTCTCATCCCTAGTTAACGGTCAGAGGGAATTCACCAGACTCCATGGAAGGACCCTGCAAATGGATGTTGGGCTTTCACTGTCATCCAGAGCCTTCTGAAAACTGAGGCTCAGAATTTAAGCTCTAACACCGTCTCCTCCTCCAGTCTTGGATTTCGTTACTTGTAGTCCTTGGATCACACAGGTTGGTGTGCTTCTTCCACGTGGACTTAGCTGACACCTCATTTGAATGGCTGATTGTGTGACTACAAGCCTTGGAGACCAAGGTGCTATTCTTCCTGACAGCCGAACACTATCCGATTTCTTCACCACATTTTGCCATCTCTATAATGAACATATTGTAGAGGATAAAAGAAAAAATGAGTTGAAATTAACTACTGAGATATTAATCTACCACGCTTCATGGCACAGGGACCACTTCTGACCTCTTCTGGCTACAAAACGGAGGAGAATCCAACTACATGGCAGCTCCAGATTGACTGTCACGCGTCGGAGGTCAGACATGCCTCTATCCTCCTTCCTCGTATCTGGTTCTGATACCAACCACCCTTCCCACAGCACTCTTCTCTGCCGGATGTGATCATTCCCTGCCGCGCGCGGCTCAGACAACAGGTACAGAAGATACAAAACACTAGAACAAATTTTAAATGGGTCGAAACAAAAACAAACTTCTTGCTATCCAGTTTGCTAGGGGAGCTAACAGGTTACAAAAATTTAAGAATACAGTTTGTGTGTGTGTGTGTGTGTGTGTGTGTTTGTGTGTGTGTCCTAAATACCTTTTCTCAGGCATGCTGCTCCTCTGCTCTGCCTCAATGTCTCAGCAATGTTCCTAAACTTTGTCTCATGTCTTTGCTGCGTCTGTCACTTCAGACAGGGATCTTGCACATGCTCCGTTGATGGCTCCTCTTTCTTGATGATCATGGGACTCTCTCTCTCTCTCTTTCTCTCTGTGTTATTGCGATGGTTCAATGATATGCCCAGTAGAACCACAAACCTGATCAACCCCCTGCAGTATTTCACACACCTTATTTGCACGGGGAGTGTATGGGTTACATGTTGGGTGGCTAATTGCAAGGTCAGCAGTTTGAAACCACCAGCCGCTCCATGGGTCTTCTCCTCTAAAGAGGTGCAGTATGAGAAATCCACCTGGGCAGTCCTCAGCTGTCCCACCCGGTCACTGTGAGCCGAGCTCCACAGGAGAGCAGCGAGGGAGGGAGCCACCCAATCATTTGGTGGGAGTGATGGAGACATGGCAGGAAGGGCCAGTCCACGCAATTCCCTTCCCCACAAGTCTGTGTTTGTTGCTATTGTTTGCATTTGAAAGGAGTAATCTTCATAGACTTTTTTTCTCAAATGACAGAGGATGATTACAGAGGTTTATTAGGAAGGAATTTTGAGACAGTTGAAAGCTGCATTGGTAAGAACAAGGCTGGGAAAGCTCCGCTGGGCCGTTTTCCATCCAACAGCGCGGCTGCTCGTTCTTGGAGGGCAGCAAGGGCTGAGATCGAAGTTCCCTGAGTAGTCTCATGGCCGCCACGCCCCACAGCCCTGGTCTAGCGCCTTCAGATTTCCTTTATTTATTATTTTCATTTTCATAAATCATTTTACTGGGGTCTCTTACAGCTCTTATCACAATCCATACATCAATTGTATCAAGCACATGCGTACATATGTTGTCATCAACATTTCCAAAACGTTTTCTTTCTACTGGAGCCCTTGGTATCACCTCCTCTTTTTTCCCTCCCCTCCCCCGACTCTTCCACCCTCGTGACCCCTTTATAAATTACAAGTTATTTTTTAATATTTTAAATTATGAATTATTATCATTTTCATATCTTACCCCGTCCTCTGTCTTCTTTATCCCACATGTCTGTTGCTCATCACCCTCAGGGGGCGGGGGGCTTGTACATCGACCCCTTCAGAGTTCTTTATGTCCCCAAAGACTCGGGGTACACTGAAAGGGAACGGACGCTATCAGAGTCCACCAGCGAGGCACTAACCCTGTCTGGGTGTGATGTCAACCGAAGAGGGCAGCGTTCTCCCGGGCAGTGTCGTAGAGATGGAAACACCGCTTGCAGAAATGTGTAGACCTAGATAGGAGACATGTTGAGAAACAATAACTTCCTATTTTGATGTGTTTTGCTTTGTTTTATACATGTATCAGTGATTTTGTGGCAATGCTCTTTTACGTCCCCTGTTACAGTTAAGCAGACAGCAGGCAAAGTCATGAGACTGCTTGACCAGAACCAAACACCTAAGAGATTGAATCGCTGCATCGCTGCACCTGGGGTCTCGGGCCCATCGTCGGAGGGGACATCAGCTCCCTTGGCACCACAGCCCACAAAGACAATGTTCTATGTTGGTGCACAGCGACTGGGGTCTTAAAAACTTGAGTGGCCATGGAATGTCCAACTACTGGTCTCTCCCTACGGAGGGCAGAGAAAAGGGAAATGAACGAAAGATGCATGGAGACAGTGAACCCAAGGCCTAATGGACAGAGAACTCGCTAACCAGAGCCTCCTGGTGACTGGCTCCCATGGCAGACCTCGCTGAGAGGAATGCCCATACGAGAGCCTGGAGAGAGTGGAAGAGAAATGTAAAACGAAACAGAACTCAAAATCATTTAACAGACCAGTCTTTGTGTGTATGTGTGTAACCACCCAAAGGTTATTCTTTGAAATAAAGTATTGTGCACACATGTGTACATGGTCTCTACCTTGTACTAAGTCCTACATGAGAACCCCCCCCATATAGGTGCTCAAACTTTAAGGACAACGCGCTTCCTTCGGGTTCAGCTGTGACTCCAGATGGGCTCCAAAGAAGAGTTCCACAGACCTCGTCTCTGGGTTTTATGGAGGGGTGCCTTGCCAGTCTGTGTTCCCCTCTTAAAGCACTGCAGCAACCTTAAAGGGGCACAGGACAGGGCGAAAAGACTATAGCATTAGTCACCCTGGCACTGATCTCACCTCTGGGGTCCAACTCTCAGCCAGTAATATAGAGGCTGATAAGGTAAACAATAACAGGCAATAATGAACAGGCTGATAAGGTGAACAATACAATAATATGCATGCCTTATCAATCACGAAAGACCCAAAGGGCAGCATCTGCCTAGAGAGCACTCGCAGAAGGCAGGCAGAGGGGATCAGGGGAGGAACGGAAACACCAAGAGGAAGAAGGAGGAGTGCCGTTAGATGGCGGGGTTTTCAACCGAGGGCACAAAGCCAAATGTGTATGAATGGTTGCCTGGGAGCTAATTTGCGCTGTCAACTTCCACCCACATCACAAATCACAATTTTTTTAAAAAAGAGAGAAAGGAAAACTGAATTTGTTAAGATTTCAGTGTGTGTGTGTGTTGGGGGTGGATGGGGGGATGTCCCACAACAGAATCAAATAAACCTCTGATCATTGCTTAATCTAGACATACATTGGCTTCATACATATATAATTGTTAATGATATAAACATAACGTTGTAAAAAATACACTTAGAACATTTGCCACATCAGCATGTTCACGGGTGCAACGCGGTGACACCGATTACAGGAATGGTGAGCAGTCATTAGCAGCACTCTGCGTTGTCCACTGACTTCTTACCCTCCCCCCGGTGGGGACCCCTGGAATCACTTCTGTCTGGGGCTCTTCACGCTGCCCCTCTGCCGGACACACAATCCACACACACCCATCTGCACCTCTTCCCCACAGTCCCACGTGGTCACGATTCAAGTCTCTGTTACGTCTTCGTGTAAAAGTCAATTCCTCAGAAAGGCCTTGCCTGATCCCCAAGACCAGCCTGATCCCCAAGAAGACACATTCACCCAGGCCTCGGCCTTCATCATTATGATGATTTACACCCTGCTATCCTAGTCCCTCGAGGTCCAGCCCTTGTTTAGCCACCTGTCTAGCTAACCCGTGCCTGTATTTTTCCAGTTTCCGGCACAAAGCCCGGCACACAGTGGTGCTCAAGTATTTCCCGCAGATGAATTAACAAAGGAACCCAGTCGGGGCAGACTAAGAAAGAGGAACTGTGGGGACAGATCGCCCCCCGCTGGAAAGCAAGAGTACCAGTCACCCAGGACATCAGCTGGGAACAATCGGGGAGTCCTACTTCTTACCTGTTGGGGCCGTCTTGGAAACGCCCATCTCCTACCCAGACACCTACCAACCCACCTTGGGTCTGCCTTCTCATCTCTGCCAACTCACCACCGGTCTCCTCCCAGCCCTGGAGCATCCGTTCTGACCATGACTGACCCCACACCCACCCTCCAAGCACTGGAGATCCTATCCCGCCTCCCACCCCACCTCCTCTCCTCCGACCCCACCTCCTCCCGTAGCACCTCAAATGCCACCGTGGCCACCTCAGATGCCTCTGCGCAATGAAAGACTCCTCCCTCCTAGAGCTTTGCATAAAAACAGGCCCAGATTCTTCCATTGGTCGCCTTCCCTTTTCTCTCTAATCAATCAACCAGAAGTGGTCGCCTGGAGCTTTGGGGTCAAGGTGGTGAAGACTGGTGGGCAGGAAGCATGGGGTTTGGTTGGAGAAAGAAAGGAGGTTGGCAAGGTGGGTTTCTGAGAGAGTCCTCCTAACAGGAGAGCCTCCTAACAAATAGGTTGCTTGGGGGAGAGGGAGGTGAGAAGACCCCCTAAGGTGGAATATTTAGAAAATGGTGAATGAATGCCCCTCTCCTGCTTTGACGGACACATTCCACAGTGCAGAGGCAGGGGTCCATAGAAGGAGATAAAAAACCAACCCAAACCAGCTCACTACCACCGGTGGACTCACGGTGTGCCACTCTAGGACAGGGCAGAACTGCCCCTGTGGGTTTCCGAGACTGTAACTCTTTTCAAGAGCAGAAAGCCTCGTCTCTCTTTCCGCCTGCTGCCCTTGAAGCGGTAGCAGCCCAGCCACTCCGCCACCAGGGTTGAATGTACCGATGAACATGGACTCAGGGGAGGAGGCTCGGGCTCCGTGGTCAGAGGTGGGAGAGCAGGAGGAAGTCGCCCCGGCCCTGGGCCGCCCTGGCAGAGGGCGAACCCGAGCAGCAGCGAGTGGTGATCCAGGAGGAGCAGAGATGGCGGCCCCAGGGTGAGCATGGGGAGGACCTGTCCACACCTGTGTCTCCCCAGAAGGCCCCAGTCCAGGCCCTTCCCCCAGCTGTGCATTCAAATAGGGTGAGGGAGAGTGACAGTTCCTTAATGACCCTGGGTTCTCTTCAGAGCAGCCTGTGGTCACTGGGGGTGGACAAGGGGGGCCAAAGCCAGAGTCCAGGTTATTGATTTCCAGCCCCAAAGGTCAGCCTCAGGGCCAGAGAGATTGGTATGGCTCCGGTGGGAGCCTCCGGGGACAATAGTGGGTCTGTGCTACACAGCCTGGTGTGCCCCGCTGCACCCTCGGCTCCCCACCATCCACGCACTACCGCCCTGCCCCCAGGCCTGCCCTGCCAGAAACTTGGGCCTGACTGCGGGCATTCTTTCAATGCTGTTAGCACTGTTGTGCTACATGGGGGTGAATCCTAGCTCCTGGAAGGATGGTTGAAAGCCTGGCACATAGTAGAAGCCAACAGATAGGGTTTTCTCCCTTGACCTAGAAGGGGGGACGCAAGATGGCCTCAAGATCTTGTCCGGTCTTCACTCTAAACAGTCACAGATGCAAAAAGAGATCACAGAGACCAGAAATCCACCCACCCCCCCATGGGGAAGCTGAGGCCCAGAAAGGAAGCAACGTGTCCAAGTTAGGGACTAGAGCTAGAACTAACCTACCTGGTAGAACCCAGAATTTTCTAACCCAGCCCCGCCCCAGCCCCGGCCATTCTTGTTATTCTTATCATATCATATCAGGTCTAAGGCAAGGCCACTTCTCGGTGAAACCTCCCATAGTGGACGCAGCTCAGCTTCAGTTGTTCTCATCACATGCCCTAACTGTTTCTTTTGTATGTCCCAGCCACAATCTGATGTGTTTGTCGAGCTAGCGATCTGTCTTCTCCACTCATTTTTTCCTCCATTGAACAGATAGCGAGGCCAAGGTTCAGAAACCAATTCTGAATTTTAACTGCATTCCCTGGTTGAAAGGGGTTTAATAGGAATCCAGAGACCTGTATCTCTAGTTCGTATCATGTAGCCCCTACAGGATATGTTAAAGCGCCCTGGTGGCATAGTGGTTACAAGTTAGGCGTCTAAGCTTGAGGTTAGCAGTTCAAAACCACCAGCTGCTCCATGGGAAAAAGATGGGGCTTTCTTTTTTTTTTTTCTTTTTTCGGAAAGAGGCCTCCGCTTGGCAACGTCAGATCAGCCCCCACACCCCAGCGTGCTTTGCCTCCGGGTCCTTGGTCATGCAGCTGTTGGGCACCAACCACGGTGGCACCCGGGCTTGTCAGGGACACGGGTGGGGCACCACAAGGTGTCAGCTGCCCTGTGGCCAGTATGGCATGGCTGGCGCTTGAGTGGCTTTCTGCTCTAGTAAAGAGTCTCAGAAACGGACAGAGGCAGGTCTACCTTATAGGGAGGGCCTCCGTGTGTACGTACGGATTGGCCCAGCAGCTGCCGGCAGTGGGCTGAAACATCGCGTTGTGAGGAGGTGCAGGACCACGCAGTGATTTGTTCTGTGGGACACAGGGACGGCACCCAACAATAAGACCATGAACAAGTCCCTTGAAGGGTAAGTGTCATTTGCTGGGACAGTGGGTGACACCTTGGCTGCTAACCAACCGCAAGGCCAGCACTTTGAAATCACCAGATGCTCTGCAGGCGACAGATTAGGTTTTCTACCGCACCCCACCCCACCCAGTAAAGATGTGCTGCCTCGGAAACTCTGAGGGGTCTACCCTGTCCTCGAGGAGTGCTTTGAGTTGGAATCGACTCCACAACCGTGAGTGTGGTTGGGTTGCGCGTTTGCAAAATAGAGTTTGGGGAAGATGAGCTACCTCTAAGATCTGCTGTGCATAGCGTCACTACGGGTCAGGACTAACTCAATAGCACCTACTCACAACAACAGCAACAACATCTGTCGCAACGCAAGAAGCACAGACGATGACATGTGAATGCTGACCCCAGAGTCAGCCTGGCAGGATTTGGATATGAATTCTATCAGTTATGACCTAGACAAATTTATTAAGCCCTCTGTACTTCATGCCTACCTCTTAAGTTGTTGGGAGCATTAAATGAGATCGTTCAGTCAACGCATCAGCACACAGTGAATCTTCAGAAAACATGATCTATAATCATTCCCCCCTATTCGTAATATTATGGTCTCACCACCTCAGATTGCAGAAAGACCCCTCCAACTTCAGTGTTCCTAAAATGACCCAAGTGTCTCTCCTCATGCTGCTAGGGTCAGCCTTGCAGCGTGGTGACGAGCGTGACTTCGAAACCGTCAACAGCCAGGAGAACAAGCTACAGATCAGAAGAAAATACTCAGGAACCATGTGGCGCAGAACAATCCAGCTTCCAAAATATTTAAACCTCTGAGGACAATGGAAGCTTCGTCGAAAAGATAATAAGATAGAAACGTCTACTATTTAACATCAGAAAGACTAATGACCCAATCAAAAATGGGCCAAGAACGTGAACAGACATCTCATCAAAGCCGACATTCAAATAGCCACCAGACACATGAAAAGATGTTCAACTTTATTAGCCATCCGAGAGGTGGCTAATCAAAACTACAATGGGATGCCACCTGATCCCCAATAGAAAAACAAGAGCAAAAAATATAACTCAGATAAAAAGTTGTTGACGAGGGTGTGAAGAAACTGGAATCCTCGATTGGTGGTAGGCATGTAAAAGGGTGTAACTGCTGGAAAAGAATTTTGGTTTTTCCTCAATTGAATAGTGCCATATGGTCCAGCCATCCCGCTCTTTGGTACAGACCCCAAAGAAGTGAAAACAGAAATGCTAACTGAAACGTAAACACCCATGTTCATGTTAGCCCTTTTCACAGTAGTAAACAACCTGAATGGATCAACAATACGTGGAGCACACAGACAAGTGGAATATTACTCAGCCACGAAGAAGAATGGTCCTGGTGCCTGCCACGGACCGAAGGAACCTGGAGCATGTTGAGCAAAATAAGTTGATGGCAAAAGGGTAAAACACTGACTGATCCCATTCAGATGATGTGAACAAATACTTAGACAACTAAGATTATTAGGGGCTGCCAGGGGGGGAGAGGAGCCCCGGTGTCGTAGTGGGCAACACATTGGGCCGCTACCCACAAGGTCAGCAGTTCAAAACTAGCAGCCCCTCTGAGGGAGAGAGAGAAGATTTTCTACTCTCGATAAGTGTTAAAGCCTCGGAAACCCCCAGGGGCAGTTCTACCCTGACCTATAGGGTCGCTATAGGCTGGAATGAACTGCGAGTTGAGAGAGATCGGGATTAGAGGAAAGGAGGAGGGGAGACTGGCTTCAGGGACATTAAGTTGGTGTTAATGGTGTGGAAGAATTCGGAAAGGCATAAGCAATCATGGTGGCACAACTTGAAGCAGGTCATCAATGTCACTGAGTTGAACGCGTAGACATTGTGGAATCGGCCATCTCCACAATTAGGAACGAGGGGAAAAAGGAATCCCCGCGTGGCCTAGATTATTCATCGCTGGACTCGTCAGTGAACAGTTTGTGGTTTGAACCCTCTCAGAATCACCTTGGGAGACAGGCCAGGCAATCTGCTTCTGATTGGCCACAGCCTCAAAACAAACCCCAAAATGCAGTGGCTCAGTCTCCAGGTCCACACACAGGTCCTGGGCGTCAGACTCAGCACCGCAGCAGCTCACCATACCAATAGCCCCAGAGCTGCAAAGAAGAGCACCTGCAGACTGGCACAGTCCAGGAACTGCCCTCCTCTGCAGCCCAGGTTCTGCAAGAGTGAGCCAAGAGAGAAGCCAGGGGCACCGCTCACCAGGAGGACGAAGAAGGGAATGAAGCCCAAGCCCGGCAACTGTGAAGAGGGAGGCCTTTGGGAAGGGGGCCTTGGAGGGAATGGGGGCTTGGCAGAAAAGATACTATGATGGGACCTTTGAAACTCATTGAGGAGATTTCCGTGATAAATGGTGTAGGAACTAGACTCTCGGGGAAGATAGGTAGAGTCCGAGGACAACACAAAGCCATGCCAGAAAGTGACTTTGGTCCCAGGATGCTAATGGGCAAAGCAGAGAACATTTCCATAATCTTGAAACTGTCAACATGGGTTATCAATGTCGTTGAAAATGATCATTTCACTGTGTTGAGAGGAAGAGGAATGGGGCGTTAAGTCTTCGTTCAGCATAACAGAAAATCAATGGGTAATGTCTAAAATGGATAAATCAAGGAATAGACAGACATACATGCGTATTATTTAGAGATAGGGAAATACCCATCAGACGAAATGGCTCAATGACTGGCTGCCTCATGGGAGTGGAGGGGGTGGGTTGGCCAGAGGACTGTTGATTTTCATTACAATATATCTTTCAATACTCATCGACGTTTTTTAAACCACGTGCACTAATTATTTTGAAAAGAAGCACATTCGAATGAGCCAGACCTAAGATCCACAGCTTGTGAACTTAGTGAGCGACGTAAGGGACTTACCTCCCTCTCCAGCAAATCGGGGACCAGAACAGGAAGGCTGACAACCAGAAGCAACGTTTCGCCTCATGTCCTCATGCACTTAGTCGGTGCCAGAGAGATACTCGGCACTCAGTAAATTGTCACTGCAGAGTCAGAGCAGAGGTGGTTAAAGTAGCTTTTGGAAAAGAACAGTATCTGTTTAGTGACTCTGACCCCTGCTCCCCATGGCACAGGACAGCCACTGGTCGCAAAGGAACAGGCACTAGGTGAGGGACAGTCGGATGGGCTCCGGCCCACAAACCAAACGCACTCGAGGGACAGTGAGACTCACAGCAAGGTTCAGCAGCCATCGTGGATAATCCCATCAGGTGCCTTGAGTCCCCGGCGACTCCCACCTGGAGAGTGGGTTCTAGCCAGATCCGTCACTTTCTCCTCCTGCCTTTACCTTATGGGGGATGTGTCAGAAGGAAAAGATTTAGAGGCTGTCAGGGGGAGGGTCAGAGATCAGCTGGGGTCAGGAAGTCCATTTTGCGGAGGTCACTCTCCTCTCCTTTCAATCTAATGAAGCCATTATTGGCGAAAGCAAGCGCCCGGCGTCCTGCTCTGTGAAGCAGGACCGGCATGGGGAGCAGGGCTGAAAGGAGGAAGGAGGCTCCCTGGGCTCACCCTGCTTCACCCAATTCAACAGGCCTGTGAGGTGAGAGGTGGCATAATCCCACCCGATGTAGGAAGCATCGTGTCTCTGGTGTAGGATGAGGATGACAGCATGGAAGAAAAACAGATTTTTCCCACAGTGTAATTAGGAATGGAGTCTCTCTCTGTCTCTCTCTCTCTCACACACACACACACACACACACACACACACACACACACTCACGCAAATCATATTGCTTTAGATCATCAGCACTGGAAGAAATCTTCATTTAGTGACTGATCCAGCCAGCTCATTTTATACTTAAAAAAAAAAAAAAAAGGAAGACCCACCAACTGGGTACCTTTCCTGAAACCACAGAGTGCATTAATAGACTGGAACTATATACGTACAGTCTACATTTTCTTTCTTTATGTTTTTGTTGTCTGTTTCTCTCCTCTAGAATGTAAGTTCTATACAAGCAGGACTTTTTATCTGTGTTTGTTCACTGATGTCTCCCTAGTGCTTTGAGCAGTGCTGCCTAACACGTAATAAATGCTCAATATCTATTTGTTAAATGAGTGACTGAATGAATGAATGGAAACACTACATACGTCATATTCCTTTCCTGGCGAATCACACAGCACGTTGTCATATTAAAGGCACTGAAAAGCCTACATAGCAAACCTAGTTAACATAGTAGTTTCCAAATGATTTAACTATAGAATTTTTTTTTTAGTGGTAAGATGTATTCATCAATCATGGAACTAGCATTCTGAGGGATTTTCAGTGAGATATAGTTTTCTCAAATGCACATCACACTTAGAGAAACTACACAACCCCATCACAGAGTTTTCAGAACATTCAAGAATGAAGAGCTGGGTTTGGATGATCATTCAGGAGAAGACCTGCCTGGGCTCTGGGCAGTGCTTTGAGCTACACAACCCAGGAGTCATGGAAAAGGGCAATTACTCAGTAGAGAAAAATCACAAGCTTGCATCCTAGGTTAAAGTAGCATTTGGGAAAGATGCTACTTTAATTGTGAGTTTTACAGGAGCCCCCAAAAGGCTGCCACCGCTACCTGCTCAGCTTTGACCCTGCACCTGCTACCCTCTCTTCAAGGTTAGACTTACTAATTATATGAAATATGTAATTCCCCTCCACATATCTTTCCCCTCATTGGTAAAATGAGGGGGTCACCAGCCATGGTAACTAACTGCTGCTGTTGTTAGGTGCCTTCAGGCCAGCTCTAACGCGTCGTAACTTTATCAGAACCAAGTGTTGCTCAGTTCTGCACCCTCCTCGCCATCATTGTTCTATTTGGAGCCATGAGAACTGTGGTGGCAGCAGACATAATGGAACTGTGGGCTTTGGAGTTCCACAAGCATGGGTTCAAATCTGCCTCTGCCATGTATTAGCTGAGCTGCATTAAGCAAGATTCAGTAAGCTTCCATTTCCACTCCATTTCCTTTACCGTAAAGTGGGAATATTAATACCTATTATCTAGGGGGGCCCGGTGGCATGGTGGTTATTCATTAGGCAGCTAACTGCAAGGTCACAGGTTCCAAACCACCAGCTGTTCGATGCTTTCTACTCCCCCAAACAGTTACAGTCTCAGACAGGGCAGCTCTACTCTATCCTTTGGGTCACTACAAATTGGAATCCACTGATGGCAGTGAGTTTGTGGGCTGGTTTGCTTTGGGGGGGATGTCGTCTGGGGCTATTGAAAGACTTGAATGAGATAAGAAAAAGTCCCTGTATTCTTGATAAATAATAGCTGTTACTATCATTATCTACCAGAATGTAAGATCAAAGAAGGCAGGGGGCTTTTTGTTGATATTGTCCATGGATGTATGCCCAACACTTGGAACAATGAATGCCTAGCATGGAGAAAATGTTCAGTAAATACTCTGTGAATGTTGAATAATTATTATTATTGCTATTACTACTTAAAGACCTCTTTCAGCTCTATTATGAACTTTTGATCCTACACAAGAGGAACTTGAGCGAGAGATGTCTTGCTGAAAGAGCCCATCTTTTCACGGTTACCTGGGGATCATCACTCCCAGGAAACAATGCACAAGAAACTTGCAATACTTCTCTGGAGAACAACGCGCCAGGCCTGCCTGGTGCTCCCAGACCATGAGAACTGCTGTGGCCTGCAGGGCACGAGACAAAGAAAGTTACAGTTGACCTTGAACAACACAGGTTTGAACCGCACCAGCTCATTTAGAGTGGGATTTTTCTTTCCTACTGCAGTGACCTCAAGTGCTGCCAACATCTGCTTCAAACCTCATGTGATGGGTCCAAACGATGTCACACTGTGTTCTTGAGCATATTGCAATAGCAACAGGAAACATTCCAAGCATAAGTGAGCTCAACCGGTTCAAACCCATGTTGTCCAAGAGTTAACTCTATATAACTAATATGGATTACTCTACTTGCCTGCCTTGCCTTCTGAGACCTGGGTCCACTCCTATCCCCCTCCTTCCCAGAAGCCTCTCTTTTCCTGGTGCATGTTTATAAACTAACTGCATGGGGATCCTGGTCCCAGAGGGGGCCCAGGATCCTCCCACCACCTGAAAACACAAGATGGGGCAGCTGGGAAGCCAAGGGGTGGGTGGGGGTGCGGGGGGATGGATGGGGGCAGATGAAGGGTTGCAATAAAGAGGCTTGTCAAGGAAAATAATCATAATATAGATCATTCCATAAATATTGCATACTTCTGATCAGAACCTGGACACACATTAGGATAAAGAAAGTGTTTATTACTGTTCTGAGGGGGAAAGAGCCCCAATTTATGTATAATTGATAGACACCTTTATTAAGTTTTAAACAAGACAAAAACAAATTCTCCAGATGAGGGAGACCATGAGCAGAAGCGCATAATGGTGTCCACTTAATTAGGACATAGAGAACAACAACAACAATAAACTGCCCCAAACTCTTGATTGGCAGCAGATCAATTCATCACAGTGGTGGGCAGGACTATAAAAGTCAGAAAGGGGTCAGGATTAAGATAGGGACCCTACTGAAGATAGAAAAGCTTACAAGACTGGCTCAGGGCCCTTTGACCAAGTCAACCACTGTAGGACTCATGACTATGTGACCGTCTTAGCCCAATCTCCGTCAAGGGCACACCTAGGCAAGTCCTTAAGGGTGAGTACCCCTCCCTGGCCTGATGGTAGTCTACTTTCACACACACTCACACTCACACACACATTGTCAATGGCCAGAAAGAACTCAGTGGAGGCTGAATCTTTTTGGACACTCAAAACTGGATCCAGGGCTCTCACTGTAGCCTTCCACTAACCTGGAGCTCAGAATTTCAGCTCAGCTGTACTACCTATAATAATCAGTAGATGAGACTCCTTACTCACAGGCTGTCTGGGCAGAGATGATAACTTTCTAGCACACAGTTCACTTAGTGTCATTGGTTAAAAACAAAACAAAGCAAAACAAAAAAAAACCCTGAGTGGAACAGATGCATAATATGCCAATCCCCTGGCTTCTGGAAACTTTCCTGATGGAAATATAGATCCTTACTGACTACACAAAGGCATTCAATTGTGGACCATAAGCAACCAGGAATAGTCATGAGAAGAATGGGAATTTGAGGACACTTAATTGTACTCATAGGGAACCTGTACATGGATCAAGAGGCAGTTGTGCAAACAGGAAAAGGGCATATTGCCTGGTTTAAAATCAAGAAAGGTAATTCAAAAAAAATGTAGAAACATGTGTGTCAGGGTTATATCCTTTCACCCTATTTATTCAACCTGTATACTGAGAAAATAATATGAGAAACTGGATTATATGAAGAAGAATGCAGCATCAAGATTGGAGGAATTCTTATAAATAACCTTGCTTGCTTAAAGTGAGGACTTGAAGCACTTGATGATGAAGATCAAGGATTGCAGCCTTCAGTGTGGATTAAAAGTCAATTT
>NW_022111357.1:18654789-18673456 GCF_000313985.2 Echinops telfairi | reverse complement strand
GTTCTGATGATGCCTTATACCTGATCTGTTCGACACCTCGTGATCACGTAAAAAGTCAATTTTAAAAAGATCAAAATCCTCACAATTGGAGCCATAGGTAATATGCTAATAAATGGAGAAAAAATTGAAGTTGTCAAGGACTTTGTCTTGCTTGCATCCACAATCAATGCTCATGAAATCTATAGGAAAGCGATCAATAGATGCATTGCATTGAGTAAATCGGCTGCACAAGACCTCTCTAAAGTGTTGAAAGGGAAAGATGTTACTGTCAGGGCCAGCTAGAGGTCTGGATGACCCATCCCAAATTGCCTCACACGCTCCATTCCAGTGGTCAGGTCTAGATGATTCAACCCAACATCTGTCAGGATTGGGACAAGCCACCCAACCCCTATAAAATCCAATGTGGAACCCCTGGACGCCATCAGCTTCCTCAAACCACGAGGTGACCTATTTCATGATTGAAGTGTGTACTTGGCTTATGAAATCATTGCTCTGCCTACCTCTCGTTGTACTGTGCGTCGTGATGTCCTGAAGATGTGGCTCCTTCTTTGGCCTTGGCCACCCCTATGGAAAACCCGCTTGCTTTCCTCCAAGGAAGAACAGTCCGGCGACATCAACGTTTGGCACATAACAGTTACTTTGAGGCCCAATGTCTGCCTGACCCAAGCCATGGTATTTTCAATGGCCTCATATGCATGTGAAAGTTGAATGTTAAGTAAGGAAAGCTGAAGAAGCGTCCAAGCATTTGAATTATAGTGCTGGTGAAGAACACTGAAAATGCCATGGATTGTTACAAGAGTGTTCCTTAGAAGCAAGGATGGTGAGACTTCAAGTCAATTACTTTGGACATGTTATCAAGAGAGATCAGTCCTTGGAAAAGGATATGTTTGGTAAAGTAGAAGGGCCAGAGAGAGAGAGAGAGAAAGGCTTTTGACAAGATGGATTGACACAGCGGCAGCAACAATGGGCTCAAACAATTGTGAGGATGATGCAGGACTGGGCAGTGTTTTGTTCTGTTGTACATAGGGTCACTGTGAGTCAGAATAAACTTGCTTTCACCAAACATTGACAACAATTCCTGTCCACCTGTCCTCTTCCCAATGGGAGCCTAGATCTCCAGGCCAGGTAAATTCACTTAAGAGGGCTATAAGCTTAATGCTATGTATGCCCCATAGCACCGCCAGGCTCCCCAGCTGGCCCATATTGGTGTAGGCAAGCCTCAGGGCACAAAAGGTGTTGGGGGTCAAGACCTTATCCGGTTCCCCAACTTCATAAGACTTGTTGCTAAGGTGATGGATTGGCATTCGTTTGCGTATGTTTAAGTTTGGCTTGGCTATTTTAAAAAGACAAAAGTTATCTTACTCAGATTATTTCCTGGAATCAAATACAGAAAGCCAAACTTAATTCTTTGTCCTACAGCATCAACACCAGGTCTTGTCTTCCTAACTAGGTGGTAACTTCTTGAAATGCCGAGAAAGCTTAGAACATCCTGTTTATTTGATTCGTCCACCAAACCTGGAGTGCTCCCTGAGGGAAGGAAAGGGTCTGGTTGCTAGTTTTCTTAGGGTGCAGCACCAGGGCTGCATCGCAGCTGGTAGGTTTCCAGGGTGGTTTTCCCTGGTTCTTGCTTCTCAACATCGAAGGAATTCACGCAGCAGAAACATTTTTGTAATCCAAGTAAGTTTTTTGAGGGAAAGGGACATTTGGGGCAGCACAGTCTCCAGTAGGACATGCTATACCTGGAAAGCATGCAGGATCTCATGGCCAGGTCATGGGAAAGTTCCTGACTGAAAATGGCCTCTCTGGAGGAGCTTGGAAAAACCACATGGAAAGAAGGGGAGCTGATATCCAAAATGTTCAAGAAGAAAGAAAATGTTTTGAAAATGATGGTGGCAGCAGTTGTACAATTATGCTTGATCTAAGTGAATTATGAATTGTTATAATGTCTGTAAGAGCTTCCAATAAAATGATTAAAACAACAACAACGACAGAAACCACATGGAAAGAGTTTTGGAACAAGAGGGCGACTGCCCTTGGTCTCTGCTTTTTCTCCCCTCCTATCCCACTTGAGGGGGCAGGGTTGAGGGTATTGACCATTCTTGGTTGAGTTCAGGAGCACCTGTGATATGATGTCAATGGTGCTTAGTATGTGTGCCCAAGTTGACCTTCACCTGTGTCTAGGTGGCCTTGGTCTGAGTGTGCCAGCTTTGGATTGTCCCCATAAGTGTCTAATGTGTGCCTGATTTCTTTCAAAGCCCTTTGTTGTGGCATGTCCAGCTCATTTTTGTTTAGGGGAGGCATTTGGTGGAGACAACCCCTTCATCCCTACTCTTCCTACCTTTCAATAGTAGGCACCTACTAGCTGTCCCTAAGAAGAGAAACCCAAAAAAGGGAAATTTTAGCCATGATTCCCACTTCCCACATGGAAAGAACACATCAAGGGTTGCTTTATGATACAAAAGAGACCCCAGTCTCAAATATAATGTAAGGAGACCATTTATTAACTCTTAAAGGACGTCATCGCATGAGGGAGGTCACTTGGATGTGGGCATAATTGCACTGAGGATTCAGTCAGGATACTTTTTTTTTTTTTTTCCAGTCAGGATACTTAAATAAGATATGGAACAAAGGAAATCATCAGAAGTTCGTGATTGGCAGCATATCGATACATTAGTTACAGGTGGGGCTACAGAAGCAGGAACAAATCATGACTGGGTCATGTACACTGTGTTAGGTGGAAGACCTTACAAGATTGGTCTAGGAAAAAAAAAAGATTGATCTAGGGCCCTCCTACCCAGGCAATGGGGCAGGACTGATAGGATATGATTCATGACTATGCAACCCCCCAGTATTGTCCCCATTCTGGTGATTTCCATCAAGACACACAAAGACAAGCCCCTGAGACAGACTGGCCCACCTTGGGATAGCTGGAGACAAGTGGCTCTGTTACAGTTCTTGTTTTACCAAGAGAAAAGTTTACTTTTGGACTGCAGAGAATTGATTTAGAAACTCTTGAGAGGATGAAAACTTGTGGCTGGCATAGATATTTCTTACCCACTGCAAGCACACCAAGCACTTTTAAAGCCCTAGAGCAGGAGAAACTCAGGAACTTCCACTGGGGGATGGGGTGGTGGTGGTGGGAACAAGGGGTTCTGGGAAATGTAGTCCCAAGATGTCTGAAACTCCGCAATGCTCTCTGTCCAAATCTCCATCTTCCCTTCTCAGAGGGGCACTTCCCAATGCACTCCACTTGAGGCCAAGATTATTTATCTGCATCTTTAGTTAGTGATCAGAAGGAATTCAATGGAGGCTTAATCTATGATGGGACTTTGCAAATGGACTTTGGGTTTTCACTGCCACCCACCGTCTTCAGCAAATGGGGTACTTGGAATGTAAGCTCTAATACAGGGTGAGAAATCAATTATATGGTAGCCATATGTCCTTTCCTCAGTCATCTTCTGCCTTTACTTACACAATCTTTATGAGGTCCTGAACCCCTCCTCAGTTCTGGGAATAGCTTTGAGAGAGGTGGCCTAGGAAAATAAGTATTATGACATGTAATAACTTTCATATGGGAGCAATAGCAGATCAGTGGTAACCGAACTCTTGCCTTCCATGAGGAAGATCTAGCTATTGCTTCTCATGTGCAGTCACAAACCATCAATCAGTGTGATGATGCTGAACAAGATCCAGCAGAGCTTCTCGAGTTGGATGGATCAGGAAGAAAGGTCTAGAGATCTACTTCAGAAAATTGGCCAATGAACACCCTATTGGTCACACAGCTCTGATCTGCAATCATTCATGGTAATGGGATAGGACTGGGCAGTGTTTTGTTGTACACAATACATACTTGCCATGAGTCAGGGGCCAATTAATGGCAACTCATAACAACAGCAATACTTTTTAATACTTCAATTAAAGCCAATTCAGAAAATTGTTTGGCTGTCTTCTGTGGGCCATTTCTATGCTACCTAAGTGGGAATGATGTGGGGCAGATACAGAAGTGGACAACCCATGGATGATTCAGTCCCCATGAAGCAAGCTTGTGATCCAGGTGCTAAAGGCAAGTGCATACTAGCTATCATAATAGTAAAAATCAACATGACTAAGGTCCTATTCTAAAACTTCGCATATCTGATCTAGATTTATTTCTGCAGCATCTCTGAGATCCAACTGCCTTCATGATTTCCATTGGGCAGAGGAGAAAACTGAGCCATGTGGGGGTTGAGGAACTTGCCCCAGGGTGTTGTTGCATTTTGGTTTGCCGACTTGGACTGATAGCCACCCTATGTGCTTATATTCAAGGGAGCAATTCAGCTATGTCCATTTCTCCCACAGAGGGGCTGGTAGATTCAAATGGTTAGCAGTTAATATTAAATAATTGTTCTTTTGTCCTACGTTACCAAAAACCCAGTACCTTCCAATAGGCTCCAACTTAAAGGAATCCTATGTTGTTGTTAGGTGTGGTTGAGTCGATTCCGACTCATAGCCACCCTATGTACAACGGAAGGGATCTGCACCATCTTTTGGCTTGTTAAGTTTGAGGCCCCCTCGCTGCAGCCACCATGTCAAAAGGAGCGTCTCACTGCCCCCAGGGTTTCCAAGACTGTCATCTCTACAGAAGCAGACTGCAACATCTTTCTCGTGCAGAGCTGGTAGGTTCGACCCGCCCACCTTCTGGTGAACAGCCAGGCGCTTTAAGCACAGCGCCACCAAGGTGTATGAAGAGCTGTAAAGAGGAGCTGATTTTCAAACATGGTCAATCTGACTGCCAGGCCAGTATGCGTGTGAAAGTGCTAACAACGAAGGAAATTGGTTTAAAAACAGAGTTGAATGTCCAATCTACTCTGTCTCTAATTCAGAAAATGTTATCTTCTCTTTCCACATTCTCCATGGCCACATAAGTAATTTTACCCATTTTTTTTCTGAGGGGGAGCTTTAGCTGCCCGAACCGCTCTAAAATTTTTTTGTATTGCTGGAAATGGTCTCTTTAGAGTTGAAAAAAGTCTCTTCATTAATTTAAAGTGTGTCAACCTCTCTGAGTTTGCGGGGCGGGGGGAAGAGGAAGTTGAAGAGAGTCAGGTTTCCTGGGAAAAAAACTTAAGAGGTGGAAACTCAAAGCATTTTCAAGTATCCTAGCTGGGAACCCAGAGTCTGGAATGAAATTCAGCACCACGGACAGAGCACCCGCCTCAGCACCCTGGACAGAGACACTGGTAAAGCCTGCCGGGAATCCAATCGAAGCCACGTGGACTCCCTCCCCTTTTCCTCTCTTTTCCTCAACTAGGGCTCAATCACCTGCTCGTGGATTTTAGGGCTAGGTCAGTATATTTAAGAGAGTTATTTCCGGGAAGATAAGACCCTTAGATGAAGAAGACTATGCAAATAAAAATGGCTTTGGCTGATGTTCTCCGAAAACTCTTGGTAGATCTGAGATAGGGTCTTAAGTGGGAACTGAGGCATTGATAACAATATTCGGTAATTACATATACTTTTAAAGGTAGACTAGCAAAGGGCCACAGTCTTTTAAAAAAATGTAATTCTCCAAAGCTCCATCGCCGATCCCTTACATTCAAAGCTTAACCTTTTGGAGACCACTGCGTGTAGAAAAGAAAAGGAAATCATTTCTCTACATTCCCTTCCTCTTTTCCCCGTTTTCCTCTTTCCTACTTCCAATCATCTTGTTTCTCTCTCAAATGCATGCAGGGGTGTGTATGCGCGCACCCACCCACACCCAGACGTGTGCTGGGTGAGACGCAAGAGAGGTTCCCTAAACGTGAAGAAAGAATTCGGTGCGAGCGGATGCCCCAAAAGGCGGCTCTGTCCCTTTAAGTTGGTTGTAGCAGTGGGGGAGGGGAAATGGCCAGAGCTGGCATTGTCCAGTTTGAACTGAGCACCGGAAGTGAAGGGGCAGGGCCAGGGCCGTGCACTGAGCCCCGGGCCATTGTCCATCTCCTACCAGGGCAGTAACCACCCCCCTAGCCAAACCTCTTTATTTCCTAAAGGTCAGGCTACCCTTCAAATTAGGAGACCACCCCCACCCCCGACCTACTCCAGTTCCCCCAACTCCTGTACGGGAAGGGGAGCGCACTTTTAGGATGATGATTCAGAAACGGGAGGATCTGGGAACCTGAGTGTCCGGAGTACTGGAGGAAGCGCCTCCACCCAGCCCTTCTCCCAGCTTCGGTGGGGTGGGGGTTGGAGTGGCGGCAGAAGGAGGTGAACACACATTAAACTTCTTTGGGGTCCACTCTGGGGCCCAACTTTAACTAGTTTTGCAACGAAGGGTTCTTTGCCTAGGATCAATCAGGAGCACTTTCGCTCATCTAAACGGAAAAAATCTAGGGAAAATTCGGAAAGTCGGAGCCAATCACAGTCCGAGGCTGCAGACAAACTGAGAAGTGGTGCCTGGCCAGCCCGACACTCGCTCTGCCCAGTTTCTAGCCTCTCCCTGCTCCACTCCCCAGGTTTCCAGGGTCCCGAACTCCAGGTCTAGCGAAGCCCACGGGGGTGGGGAGTTAGAGCAGGTCAGCGCCAAGCAGCCGGGTCAGCTCAAAGGCCTGAGGGGGAAGAGAGAGGAGGAGCGCTCAGGGGTTGGGGGTGGGGGAGGGCTCATCCATTTCTCCCTTGACAGGTGGTTTGTGTCTCTGATTGGCCAGCACCGCCGGGCTCACACCTCCCTCCCCCAACTCTCTGGAATGTATAATTATCTGCGCGGGGGGTGGGGGTGGTGTGCGTGTGTGTGTGTGTGTGTCCGCGTGTGTATGCAGTCACGTGGTTTAAAAACTAACACACACACACACCCAGAACCCCCACCTGTATGCTGCTTGGGGTCCCCCACCGTGTCCTTAAAGTGCAGGACCCCCCAATTCCGGGGTGCCCAAGACTTGTAGGGCAGGCGAGTCGCATCTCCCGAAGAGTGTATGGGGAGGGGTGTCAAACCTCCAGGTTCTGAGGAGGGACACCCCAGAGGTGTCAGCGACCGGGGCTGTGGGGGGAGGGCGCTGGAGCCGAGGCCGGAGGGAAAGGGAGGGGAAAGGAGAGGGAGGGGAGGGGAGGGGGCTGCCCGCGGGGGGTTGGGTCATTGTCTTTTAGAATTTGGGAGCCTTTGAAAAGCCGTGGGCCCTCCCACCGCTATTGTGCCGGGGAAGATGTAGCAGCCTCTGCTCCAAACCACCCCTTTGCCTCCGGACTTCTCTGGGGCCAGCAGCCGCCCGACCAGGGGCCCGGCCCGCGGGCTCAGCCGACGACCATGGGCTCCGTGTCCAACCAGCAGTTTGCAGGTTCGAACTTGGAACTTGACGGGGACACCTTAGGCTGCAGGGGCACCCAGGAAGGGCACCACGTAGAAAGGAACCAGGGAAATGTCCTCCTGGGCTACCCGGACTACCCCAAGTCGCTGCGGCCTCCAGTTTTTTCAGGAGACCAGTTCTGGACCAAAGTCCCTAGCGTCTCAGCGGCGTGTGCGCCTAGGTTACAAGGGAGGGAGTCGAGTAGAGGAGGGCCCTCTTGGCTGGCTGTCCCGGGGTAACGTGTCGTGGGAAGAGGAGCAAAACTTTCGGGGCACCCCCGGTCTCAGTGTCGGCTTAGGGAGTGCAGGAGGCGGCCGGGACAGGTCTTTTCTCTTGGGCTGCCTGGTGGCCCCGCGCGACACAAGGTGCCTCCTCGTCTGCGTTCTGCCGGGGCCCTCCGATTCTGGGGCCCCCAACTGAATGCTGGGCTCGGTCCCCTTCTCCAGGTGGCTGCGCCAAGGCGGCGGAGGAGTCGCCGGAGGACTCGGCCCGCGCGGTGGAGGAGCCGCAGCTGCTGCACGGGGCCGGCATCTGTAAGTGGTTCAACGTGCGCATGGGGTTCGGCTTCCTGTCCATGACCGCCCGCGCCGGGGTCGCGCTCGACCCCCCAGTGGACGTCTTTGTGCACCAGGTGAGACACGGCTTGTAACTTTGCTGCGGGTCGGAGGTGGGACTCGGCTGATGAGTGGAGAGAAATTGGGCCCCCCTCATTGTGTGCACCCCGTGGTACCCCGATTCTAAGTGCCTGCTAACCGGAGTAGGGCAGGAGTGTGGTGGTCGTGGTGGTGGTCGGGATCAGCACTTGGGTACCAACACCTCCCCACCCCCTTCTGAGAACCCCTCTGGCTCACCACGTGTTACCTCCTTCCACTGGGAATGGGGCAGAGGATAGGGAGGTGACCCCATGTGGCTGAAACTAAGGTTGTATTGTGTTTGCGGATGGGGGGAGGGCGAGGGGCCAGCCGGGGACGCACATGCTCAGGCCCTGGCGGGCGCTGAACGTCCATCTCCTAACCTCTAGGCCCTGGAGCTGGGAGGGCGGGGGCGAGGGAGAGAAGCCAGCTTCCAGAGCCGACCCGCGTGTTTAAGCCCGACTCCCGCCCCTTGGACACCGAGAACCCGGGCCCTAGGGCCGGCTGGGTTTGGCAGACCCGTGACGGCCTCATGTGGGGGCTCGGAAGTTCCTTAGCCGGAACCGTTTCAGGCACAGTTCAGGGACTCTGGGGCCCTTCTCTTGGTGTCTAGTTTAGAGCGGGGGCGAAATCCCTACGGAGCCCTAGGCCAGAGGGGAGGCCTGAGCCAGATGGAAGTTAGCCCGCAACCCCAAGTTCTCAGTTAAAGCGGGGCAGCGCGGTAGGGGTGAAATTCAGTGTCGCAGAGCAGGGGGTGGAGGGCGGCTGGTCTCTGGCCCTATTCTCCTCGGCCTGGCATTTATGGCCCCAGACAGCCCTTGATTGCTGTCCTAACATTCCTGCCCTCAAGCATGGACCTTCCTCCCCGCCCCTGGCCTTCCTCACACTCCTGGAATATTCTGGAGGCATTTCTGCGGCCCTCGGACACCAGCCATCCCCAACAGCCAATGTAAAAGGAGTTGGCTGCCTGGGCCCTTTTTCACCTTGCTAGGTTTGTGGGGCCTGGACTGGGGAAGAGATTTCAAATTCCAGGCTCTGGAGGTTGACACCCAGGCCGGGCAGGGAGGGGTTACTGCAGGGAGGTTGGCCCTAGGAACCTTGGGGGAGGGGGAAGGAGGATGTAGGGATTAAGGGTTGGAGCCTGAGGGATGGTATTCTGGAGGGGGAGGGGTGGAGAGGGGAGATGCTGGGTGGACTGGTTGGTGGAGAAGATGAAGTAATCTACCAGCAGGAGGAAAGTGGGATCCATGCATGGGGTGACCTGCTTGTCAAAGTTGGAGCCCTGGTCTGCTGGGCCTGCAGTGGAATGCTGAAGCACCTCCTTCCTGTTCCAAGTAACCCCACTCCACCTCACTCCACTGGATCTGTCCCCCCTCCTGACTCATTTGCATATGTGAATGATAACCCACACGAAGTAATTGTGGGAGAAAGAAGGGAATGGGCCTCTTTAGATCTATTAAATCACTTTATTACAGGAACCTGCTTTGAATGGCCCTCCTCAGCAGGGTGGCCAGCCTCCCCCACTCCCCTTTATTTCATTACAAAGAGATTAAAATCTCTCCTGGTCTGGAGATGGCCTAGACAGCCTCCCCAATTTAGTCAGGCTGGAATGAGAGAGCCAAACTCCCTGTTCTCTTGTCCTCCCCGCCAAAGACTATTTGGGAGAGGCAGAGGAAAATGCATTCCCCTCATCTTCAGGGGTTCCACTCAAAGAACCCAAACCTCACTCCCACTGTGTGAATGCTGTTCACAGGGACCTTATAGGACAGGGTAGAACTGCCCTAGTAGTTTTAAACTGCTGACCTGTTGGATGGTATCCCAATGCATAACCATTATGCCACCAGGGCTACTTCTGGGGTTCCACTGTGAGTTCCAAATCCCAAGGAAGTTTGGGGTGGACAAGCTTAGGAACAAATGCAAACGGAAAAATATTGGATGGCATCACTCGTGAGGGAAGGGACAGCAAGCGGCAAGCTTAAAGAGTAGAGCCTGAGCCAAGCTGTTTCAGATGTCTGCCTCTTAAAAAGGAGATGACATGAGGGCGCAATCCGGCGGGAGCAGAGGTGGGGTTTTAAAAACTCAAAGAATACAACCATTGGTGGAAATTCCCCGAGCCTCTTAAGGACAGGCACCCTTGCTGCTGCTGGACTCGTGGTTACAATCCCTATATTTGAGAAACTGAACATCTCTGGGAATTTAATGTAGAAGACAAGGATGGGGGACCTGTGTGTGAGAAAAGGTATCTCAAAATGGAGAGCAGGAAAGAACATTCCTACAAGTCATTCCATTCCTGGCAGTTGCTGGCGGCCACCCCAGAGTCGGGTGGACGAACTGACCATCCTAAGATAACATCTGCCAGGAGAAAGGGAGTACGGAAGCCTCCTTCGCAGAGGAAAGGGCAGTTTAACAGTTTCTTCTCCCTTCCTAGGTTGGGCTGCTTGGGTTCCAGATTTCCTGTTTATTACTGTTCTTATCACCCTTCCTAAACATTTGATGCTTCCCAAGGGTGAGCAGAGGTACAAAGAGGCCATCTTCATTTACAACCTCAAAAAAACCCCATCAGCTAAAGCCTCGTCCAGAAGCGCTTAAGGAAAGCGCTTCTATAATAAGTTTGCTTACCTGCATATCAGATCTAGAACTCTCTGCCTGTCTCTAGGATCCAGGGAATGTAAGGATCTTAATTAACCTGCCACACGTGTTAAAATGCCCACGAGTTCTGACTTAACTCCCAAATTCCTGAGCTTGGTAGCATTTAGAAATGGGGCGGGGGAACAACCACTGAGCAACTGCTTTCTCCACCAGTTCCTCCAAACCCAAATGTGTACGTTGGCTTTCAGGCTAACATTTTTACCAGAAGACTTGGAGGCAAAATAGAAGCCTAAATTTAACCAAGGACCTGGGTTTGGGCTAGGAGAAGAGAATTCCAGGACTAAAGAGGAAGCTGCTCCGAAGCCCTGGGGCCTGCTGCTTCCGCAAGGGATCCTTGAGGAGGGGTGGCTAGAGGGGCCTCAGGCCCAGTCTAGATCAGGATTGGTGGGTGGGGCGGGAGTTGGAATGTAAAAGGCTTCTCACCACCCCTTCCCAGGTTCTAACACTACCAGTGCCTCTGATTAGCCAACCGATTCGTTAAGTTACTGTTGTATTTGTCAGATCCCCAACCCTAGAAAGCTAAATTATTTGAAGAGAGGAACTAACAGGTTACCAGTAATTTTTCTGATAACTACTTTGGGCTGACTAAAGAGTGTTGTGGCTTCTAGGGGGTTGGTGACAAGTGCCAGAATTGGCTTAGGTGGTGGGAATGTGTTTGGTTTTGGTTTAGGGGCTTTGGAGCAAGAAGGGTTTGCTATCAGTTTAGGGTGCATGTCTGTGGAGACCCTTTTGAGAATGGAGACTGGAGCGGGGTGGGGAAGGAGCGATGTTGTCTGCACTGACATAGGTTGTAGGTGCCCACGTGACTGTCATGCCCACCCATGAGTTTGGCGGCCAATCATTCATTATTCTCCTTTTGATTAGAAAAAGAAATTTGCAGATAGTGGTTTTCTTGAAATGTTCAAAGAAAGTTGGCAGAAAGCTGTATGGGTTAATTGGGATTTCAGGTAATTTTGGTTCCTTTTGGTGGCAACATGCTTTCTAGAAAATGTCCCAAGTAAAAGGCTGTGTCCCAATCCTGATCCTTTCCAGAACCTTCTGCTTGTGATTTGGAAAGCTGGCTGCTTTATAAACTGGCTTCCAGTGGCTTTCCTCAGGACAAACACTCAGCTTACTGGAATTTCTGTTTGGAGGCACTGCCCAGAGCAGAATCTTCCCTCCGGCCTCTCACTCCTGCAGGCTTGACAGACAATGGCCCACTCTTAAGTCTCTGGGAACCTATGATGGGAGCCACACTGGAGAAAACAAACCGGATTTAGTGCATTAGGCTTATTTAAAACTAGTTCAGCTTGGAGTTTTAAAATTCAAACCAAAAAAAGTCCAGGAGAGTAAATGGTATTTCTTAATAGTAGAGCTTCTGCTATTAATTGGGTTTCTACCCTAAAAAAATTTCAAGTCCTCCCTAAAGGAGAGTAGGGGCAGAGCTGGAAGAAAAAGCTCCTGTGCTCTGGTGGAGCCACTTCAATCAGGCCAGTCCCCTTAAAATTTGGTCAGGAAAGGAGGGAAGGTTTGTAGTGCAGTGTAGTGCTCAGAGTTCAGAACCAGGGAATTAGAGCCTTTTTTAGGGTTCCCTTGGGCTTCCTTTGTGCGACCTGGTGGGCGAGCAGTGCCATCTAGTGGCAGGTGGGATAGGGCCGGGCGGGCTGTATCTGAGCAGAGTTGATGGCGGGGTGGGTGGGCTTCCGCTAGCCTTCTAGGCTTAGGGCTTATTGTTCTAGCCATCTCTCTTTCCTCGCCTTCCCTAACTCACAATCCATTAAATAAGCTACTTCTGGGAGAACCGGGCAGTTTCCTAGCCCCTTCCCAAACCAGGAATGAAGGTCTAGTAAGACTATGCCACCTAAAATCTGTCATTGAAACGAGGTTTGCCAACTGCTTAAATGTGGTGATTAGACTTAGTCCCATTGTACAGCGATGGCCCAGAAAGCAGGAGCTGAGGTGTTGGGCTAGATGTAGTTACTACCCAGTTCTGCCGCTCACTGGGACCTTAAGCCAGGCGCCTTGCTCCGAGTGAGTTGGAACCTGTAAAGGGCTTGGCACGGGTTGCCCACAAGTTGATTCTGACTCCTGTGACCCTATGTGAGTGGAGAGCGTGCCCCACAGACTAATGCTGGCTGTAATCAGATCCAGAGCTCAGATGTAGCTGCCACGTGGTTAACCATTACCCCAGCAGGGCTCCTCACTAGCAAAAAAACCTTTTGAACAGTTTGAAACGTTTTCATTTACCCCAAAGTGTCTACTTGTAGCACTGAGGAAGGTTAGGGGGAGACAACACTGGCCCAACTTGTATCCAGAGCAAGTGGGCACGTTGTCACGCTTTTGTGGAAAGCGGAAAGCAAAGCACCTAACGTGGGTGATGTTAGAACCGCTGCCCATGTTTTTGTAGCCAGGACCTGTCCAACTTTCTTAGAAGCAGTAGAGGAATCCTGTGTGCTTCTCTACTGCGCATTCTAAATTGACACCCTGCCCCCAGAGGTGCCTTGGGCCCTAAACTTCTCAAGGCACTGGGACACCTGGTATTTGGTAGGGTGGCAGGGGGAAGGGTAGAATAAGTGACGTAGCTAATGCGGCGGACATTTGTAACTTGGGCAAATTAGGACAGTTTGGCATTCTGTCTCCTTGCCTCCCCTGGAAAGAATTCAGGCTTTTTCTTAAATAATTGGACTGAAGATACTGAAGATATCACGGGAGGTGGGGGGTCCTGTTGACTGGCTTCATCCCAGGGAGGCTGGACCGGCCTGTGAGGGAGAAAGGAAATGGCTGCTGGCGGTGATTAGGACAAACCCAGCAAGTTTGTCTGGAAAATGGACTATGCACTTCTTTCACCACAACCCTAACGCCAACCCCCAGGACTGCACCTGGGAGAGGAAGGAAATGCAAATGGGTGGTGAATGGCCTAGGGGATGCCCGGGATCGCCGCCTCTGGAACTCCAGGAATCTGACCACCAGAACCAACCGGTGTCCACTCTTTGTTTCCTGGGGCTGCCCGGCTCTGTTGGGATGCACGGTCCGGCCCCTCCCCCCAGGCCTTTTCTTTTTGGAGGGGGATGGGCAGGGGGGCCGGCCCCTGCTTTGTGTGGCTGGGGTGGGGGTGGGGGTGACAGCAAGAATTTCAGGCGCCTTTCAGTTGCTGGCCCTGGGAGGTTAGCTCTGTGGGGCTGCAGGCTGATTACCTAGCTGATAAGAGAAGAATTCAAACTATGTGTTTGGGAAAGAAAGGGGCCTGGTGGGGGGATGCAGGAGACCACCAGGCTGAATCCCAGGCCAGTCACTGCAGGGTTTGGTTTGTAAAGCCCAAAACCTGCTCAAGTAGTGGAGTGGGTGATCTGGAGAGGACTAGTGGATTTCATGTTGTAAGCCCCCATTTATTTATATGTTTGTCCCGGGCTTAGAGTCTACATAGAGGAAGGTAATGGTGTGTGACTTATGGGGTCCCTTACTGCAGAGTACAGTTGCCCCATAGAAGCTTTCCCAACTCCTTTATTTAATTTTTACAGGAATCAAAACAAAAAAACAAAAAAAACCCAAACTCAAACTTGTTGCTATCAATTCCAACTCACCGTGACTCTACAGGGCAGAATAGCACTGCCCCTGTGTTTTCAAACTTGTGACTCTTTACTGGAGTAGAAAGCATAGGTTTTTTCCGGAGCAGCAGCTGGTAGGTTTGACCTGCTGGCCTTGGGGATAGCAGCCCACAAATAACCGCTCCAAGGGGCCACTGGTGGGTCTAAAACCACTCACCAACCTTTCCCTTCGAAGTCTTTGAGTTCATCCAGGTGAAAGTATTGCCTTGAGTAAATAATTGGAACTCAGAGAAGTATTTTTTCTAAGTTTCCTCAACTTAGTTAAAAAACCAATTAGGATTTCCAGTCTCTTGACACTTGGTTCTCACAGTTAGCCTCTCTTGATCTAAGAGGTAGATGGTAATTGCTCCTTGGCTGGTTTTATGTGTGCCGGGGATGTGTTTACTGCTTTTCATGCATTAAAAACCTCGCAGCACACCGGGAAGTTAGTATTTACTGTTATATAGATAGGAAGCAGAGGGAACAGACTCTTAGATGCCTGCTCTTACCCACTTATCGTTGAACCCATCTACAGCTTCAAATGCAATAGATGCTCCTGAAATTAGCTGGGTCAAGAAGTGCTCTAACACCTCCAGTTACCGTTCAGTTCATGAAGTGCCAAGTCAAATCTGACAGTAAATTGAGGGAGGTTATTGTGCAACCAGGGAAGGAAAGTTACTACCTTCGCCTTCTCGCAGACTGTTTTTTCCTCCTGTTGTTTCAATGCTCTACCGGGTTTCTTAATAAAGTGGAAACGTTGGGGTGCGGAGCCCTCACGCTCTCCCGTGTCCTGTGAAAAGACCCATGATCTTTGAAATATTCTGTGTTGGGGACAGGCACACAACTATAATGTTAATACAGGAAATATTTGGTAAACACTTTACAAACAACAATGACTGCCATCGGGCTGATGCGGGCTCGGAGTCCATCTGTTTGAGAGCGGGGCTGAGGAGGCTGTCAATATTTGCTGAAGCAGACTGCGGTCTTGCTCCTGAGGAACGGCTGGTGGGTTAGAGCACTTGGTGGCCACCCGTGTTCGTGCCTTTGACCTTTGCATGTCTGCTTAATCTTTATTACACGTCCGGGGGCAGTTAGTTGCCGTTGAGTCGGTTCTGATGAATGGTGTTCTGGTTGCTTCTGGGTTGTGTGGTTGGCTGCTAACCACAGAGTCAGCAGTTCAAACCTACCAGTCCCTCCTTAGGAGAAAGATGAGGCATTTTGTTCCTGTAGAGATTTATAGCTTCAGAAACCCACAGGGGCAATTCTATGCTGTCCTGTTGGATCACTATGAGACAGAATTGACCCAATGACAATTATCAGTTTATTTTTTTTAATTTTTAATTTTTTTATCAATTTATTGGGGCTCATACAATTCATCACAATACATAGATCATATCAGTTTATTTTTAAGAGCGATCACCAGACCTGCCTCTCTAGGTGGGTGCAAGGCAAGTACCTTTCTGATAGGCGGATTGATTCTAAGCCACAGTGTCACCCAGAGACTAGTAATTCTGTGAAACCAGCATTTCTTCAGCCAGGATTTGTCTTGCTCCACAGCCTGTGATTTTTGCCAGTTACCTCAAAGGAAGTTTGCCTTTCACAGTGCCATCGCAATGAAAACAAAGCTGAAAATGACCCAGACTCTCATCTGGTTAAATAGGCAATGGCTTCCCCTAAAATCCGTGTTCAATCAATCTCTCCTCAACCAAATCCCCAGGATAGAACACTAGTGCTCATTAGCCTGCCCCTTCCTGCCTTGTCTCCCGGGCGGGGGTTGGTTCCCCGTTGTTCGTTTTGTTTTTGGAACCTTGTTTTTTTCGGTTTTTCTTGTTTTACCGTTTTCGTCTCTCACTTCCATCCTGTCGATTCTTACTCAACGACCCTCTCGGGCAGAGTCGAAGGTCTCCTGTGGGGGTCTGAGACTGATTCTGCCTGGCATAGAAAGCCAATGTACAATCACCACTATGGCACCCAGGCCTGAGTCCATCCCTATTCTGACACACAAAAACCACTAAAGAAGACCGCCCCGCAGCGCTGGGGGAAGAGAGATGCCAAGCCACGTGGAGAGCTTCAGAAAGGAAGAGGTCAAAGCTGAAGGACCATGGCCTAAGGGGGGGATATTTTGGCTTAAGCGTTAAAGATTATCCAGGGATTCATCCACCCTCCGTGGCTCCAGAAAATCTAGGGTCCATGTGGATTTAAATTTTGCTTTGTCCTGGTCCACACACACCCCTGCCCACCCCTTATGAGGTAGAAACAAAGCCCTATATGTCCCATTAAACCAAGACCTCAAACCTAGGAGCCAAGCCCCATGAAGCATTTTCTGCAGCTTCCGTTTAGTGGGGGTCACTGTGGTAAATATATCTATCACACAGCTTTTGCTATTCCAACTTTTTATGAGTATACAACTTAATTGATAGTTGGCTATGCAACCCTACCCTACTCGATACAAGTTCCCCATCACCATTAATTCCTATTTGCCCTCCCTCATCCCTGGTAGCCATGAATAAATGTGGGTCTCCATACATTTGTATGTTCTTATCTTGTTATTTACATGTGGCCGTGTCATTGTCCCTGTGATTGATTAGTTTCTTTTGGCCAGTGTGATGTCTTTAGCTCTTTCCTGAGACTTATAATGTGCCCAAGACTTCATTCCTTTTGGTGGCTTAGCATTTCAACCATACTTTGTTGGTCCACTCCTGTTTCCACCGTTTGGTTCCTGTTAACAGTGCTGCGATGAACATTGGTGTATAAGTCTCTTTGCATCTCTACTTTCAAGTCTTTGGGGTATAGGACTGGCAGTAGAATTGCTGAGTCATAAGCTAAGTTTCGTCTCCTAAGGAACTGCCATCCTGTTTTCCAGTTGTCTGAACTATTTCGAATTCCCTCTGCCGACAAAGAAGGGTTCCATTTTCTCAAACGTTCCAGTTTTTCCTTCCTGGCTGACACGTGATTTTCTAGGAGTTGGGGGTGCAGTTCCAGGTTTGAAGGCCATGTAAGGGGTTCCAGTCATGTCTGTTACCATCCTGGTCTTTTTGAAATATTTATTTTTTGAATGTTCTGTATTTTTCTCCTGTGTTGTCCAGCAGACCAGTGTTATTACAGGATTATGTATGTAGTAGTACCGTAAGCAATGTATTTTAACTGTCATTTAATTGTTTGGGGTGTTGAATGAGGTATCAGTAAGAGTTTAAAAATAAAAAGATTTACCGGGTCTCCGTGAAGTGAATCCACTCAAGGGCAGTGGGTTTTGAGTATATAGTTAGTGACTTTCCTCTTTGCTAATCATGCAGAATAACGGTCTTGTACAATATTTGTCCTTTGGGATTGACTGATTTAAATCCGCATAATATTCTCTAGAGATTTTTGTGGTGTCAGATGTGTCAAGGGTTCCCTGCCATTTAGGATTGTGCAGTAGGCTATTGTGTGTTTGTACCGTGGAACAAGGTCGGAGTTGTTCCGTGTGCATTTCTGGCTGAGAACCTTGCTTGGCTGCCATTTGAGTGTTCTCTTTGGTGAAAGGTCTGTTCAAGTTCTTGGCCTGTTTTATGATAAGGCTATTCTACGGTGACTGTTTTCCTTACTGAATTATTATGTTAGTTTTCACCAGTCTGATACCTACCTGTCTTTTGACAGTTTTTCTTAGGGTTTAGAACTGAATCCCCTGAAGTGTTGGATAGCAATCAGGCTTTACTTCCAAGTGGCATCATGAAGTTTTCTCAGCAGCACTTAATGACTATTAAGTTTATCACTCTGCATATAACTATTACCCAGATTCCAGACTTCTCAAGTGGTAACATTATGGTCCTTTGCCTTATTTTGCTGTACGACATTTTAAATAAACTAAGTTAAATGCATAAGTGCCAAAAACACATAAGTGCCTTTGTCCCTACATACATTGTTCAGTGTGCATTTGCAAAGAATAAGAACCTTATTTTATATCATCAGGATTAAAAATCTGGAAATCTAAGGAACTTTGGTATCAATACATTCTTTAGTCCATCAATAAGTATATGTCCTGGAGTTAATTCCAATTCTACCTATGCCGTGCAATAAACTTTAACTGATTGTGGTCTGTTGAAGATATAAAACTAAATGAAGTACTTTATTTGAAAGCATTCTGTTTAATGCTTTTGTATTTTACAATTTAATATTAGTTGATATTTTATACTTGTGTCTAGAAGTTTTCCTCATTTCCCATTGTACTCAGCACTCCAAACAAATGTAGCTCTCCCCCCACCCCCAACAAAGACATTTGTTCCTATAATCATCATTGTCCTCTGGACTATAATGTGAATTCCATGTGGTATGGTGATGAAGACACAATTTCCTTTGTGAAAATAGAAATAGTACTCCACCAGCTCTTCCTATCTCTACAGAGTATGATTTTGTTTGATCGTGGAACTAATGAAATATGCCCGGTTTCCTTTCCCCAGAGTAAGCTGCACATGGAGGGCTTCCGGAGCCTAAAGGAGGGAGAAGCTGTGGAGTTCACCTTTAAGAAGTCTGCTAAGGGCCTGGAGTCCATCCG
>NW_022111357.1:18628717-18652462 GCF_000313985.2 Echinops telfairi | reverse complement strand
ACCTCACTGTTGAAACGGGGCAAATGCAATAGGATGCAGTGGGTGATGTATGTCTGATCCTGGGTTCTTGTCTCCCCTCAATGCTGCCCTCTCTAGTTATTGTATTTGTCTGGGTATGTAGAACTTCACAAGTCGCTGAGTTGGTGATTGCTAGGTGGCCTAGTTTGTGTAAATAACGTGTTGGTCTTTCTCCGTGTTCGCTTGGGATTTTTATTGTTTACAAACTTCTTTTGTACCGAAAGAAAAATAGCCAAAGCATCTTGGGCAGGAGGCTCTGCACCAGGCAAAGGGGTCTGAAACCAGCGTGGGGACCCTTCTGTTGAAGGAGGTCTTGACCCACCCTCTCTTTGGTGCTCCCCTTCTCTTCCCAATCAGATCATCAGTCCTGAAAACCAGCTTCGATCCTATCTTACCTCCTCCTCTGTTCTCCCACCCTCACCCGCAAACCTCCAGAGACACACACTGAATTTGGTGGGTGTCTCCACAACGTCATGTTTTCCTTTAAAAACCCCGAAGAGGCTGGGAACAGTTGATCCAGCATTTCCACTCTTCTGAGTCAAGACCAGTTCTTACTAGTTAGATCAGCGGTTCAGTTCACAACCTGTGGGTCAGGACCCTTCTGGGGGTCAAATTACCCTTTCACAGGGGTCATCCGATTCATAACAGTAGCAAAATTAAAGCTATGAAGTAGCATTGAAAATAATTTTATGGTTGGGGGTCAGCACAACATGAGGACCTGTGAGGGTGGCGGCATGAGGAAGGTTGAGAACCACTTTGTAAGATGGGCCAAAGCTACTCTCCAATCACAGGCTCAGGGTGGGGAGAGACACACCGGGCTTTCATGCAGACAGTGGGGGTGGGGGACCAAGAAAGGGGAAATGAATGTATTTCTAAATCACTCAGGAACTTTTTGCAGGTGCAAGAAACTCAGGTCGAAGTGGCCACAAGATTGTTTTCATAGGAGACGGACGAATGTAACTCCATGTTTACTGCTAGAAACCAAAGCTTTGTGTAAAATCTAGAATTTATGGGGGAGGGAGGGAGGGCGGGGAGGAAAGTATATGCTTGTCTGTTCTTTCCCTGATCTCTTCACCTCATTCCTGACCTGCAGGAGGCGGAGCCCCCTTGGGCATTGGGGAGCCTTCCAGTCACTGGGGTGTGTGGGATGGTTGATTTCGCTGTAGCTTGACTTCCTTTCGATCTAGTGTATCCTTTTGTAACACAGGCTGATTCTTTTTGCCTTCCTCTGTCTTTTTCCCTTGGAAAATACAATGAATAAAGACTTATTGGTACTTGAACTATCTTGTCAGATGTCTAAGGTGCCTTTTCCTCTTCCCTTATAACTAACTTGGGGGAGTGGGCTCCCTTATGTTCTGCCACTGACTGACTACTGAAAGTTTAGTCCTCTTAACCCCTCGTTACAGTGGAGTTTCCAGTTAAGACCTTGCATCTTTCCTTGGGCACTGCCACATTCAAGAGGGGACTAGGAGTGTGGCAGGCATAAGAATGGGGTCACCTGTGCCACCAGCTTCCAGGAAAAGATGGGGCAAAGGTTTGGGCAGAAGATCTTAAAACTTTGTTCCGTACTCAAGCCCCTTTGCAATTATTAAGGCCCTGTGCCACCCCAGAGAGGGAAAGAGATACACTGAACTGGGGAAACTTGAGGCCAGAGGTAAAAACACTGGTCAGATATAAGTCCTTGACGTTTTCTCGGAACCAGCTTGCCAGCCCAAGATCCACATCGTATTTTTAAGCATTTAGCTCCCCCTAAAGGAAGGATTTTAAAAGGAAAATTTTGCAGCTGGGAGGCATGCCAAGAATTACACAAAAGTACGAAAACATGGTTTAAATCTTAGAATGACAGGAGCATTGCCAGGGCAAGGTTAGGAAGTTCACATAGGTATACAAGCGGCCATCTAGCTTAAGCAACAAAGCCCACACAGGAGAAGCACACCAGCCTGTGTGATCACGAGGTGCCGAAGGGGGGACTACTTATCAGGCATCAAAGAACAAAAGATCATATCATTGTGTGCTCACCTTCCAGATACAAAAGCTGAAGACAAATCGGTGCATAAGCAAATGTGGTGAAGAAAGCTGATGGTGCCTGGCTATCAAAAGATATAGCATCTGGGGTCTTAAAGGCTTGAAGGTAAACAAACGGCCATTTAGCTCAGAAGCAACAAAGCCCACATGGAAGAAGCACACCAGCCTGTATGATCATGAGGTGTTGAAGAGATAGGGATCAGGCATCAAAGAACAAAAATATTAAATCATTGTGAATAAGGGGCAGTGCAGATTGGGGACCCAAGACCCATCTGTAGGCAACTGGACAGCCCCCTATAGAAGGGTCACGGGGCAGAAACCAGCCAGCCAGTATAGCAACGATGAAACATACAACTTTCCTTTAGCTCCTATGCTTCCTCTCCCCACTATCATGATCCCAATTCTACTCTACCATCTGGCTAGACCAGAGGATGTATACTGGTAAAGATAGGAACTGGAATCAGGGAATCCAGGACAGATGAGCCCCTCAGGACCAGTGGTGAGCATGTTGATACCGGGAGGGTGGGGTATAAAGGGAACTGATTACAAGGATCTACATGTAACCTCCTCCCTGGGGGACCGACAACAGGAAAATGGGTGAAGGGAGACATTGCACAGTGTAAGGTACGACAAGATAATAAAATTTAAATTATCAAGGGTTCCTGAGGGAGGGGAAGTGGGGAGTGTGAAAAAAAGCTGATGCCAACGGCTCAAGCAAAAACATGTTTTGAGGATGATGGCAACAAAGGTACAAATGTGCTTGACACAATGGATGTGATAAGAGTTGTACCCATGCCTAATAAAATGATTTTTTTTAAAAAGCTCACATACCCACCCCTGTGCTTTTTGGTATCCCCCAAACAACCAGTTGCCTACTATTAGGCTCTAGTAGATGATGTTTGCAAAATTGAAGTACATTTACTAGGCCAAAACTAGGGCCCAAGCTGGAAGACTTATTCTTGGGTGGATTACTCCAAAGTTTCATAGTAACCCTTTCATCAGAAAGGTGCAAGACCTCTAGTGGGTTAGGCATTATCAGTGCAATTATCTCTCCCCGCATCATTTCCTTCATTGGGTTTGGCAATCTAAAGGATCTTTTAAATTGTAAAATCCTGTTCTAAAATAGTTTCATGCTTTGAACAAAATATAGGTTACATCAGATTATGTATTTAAAAGTGTAAAAGCTTTGCCCCTCTTTTAGTTTTGAATTTTGAGAAAACAGAGCTGGTTCCCTAACAATAATATGTGGTACAAGTCTACTGTCCTTGTTATCACTACAAACTGAAACAACCAAAGCCCAGGGGTTTAAGTGGAGAGAAAATGTTTTGAGAATGAAGTACAAATGCGCTTTACACAATTGATGTGTGTATGGATTGTGGTAAGAGTTGTATGAGCCCCTAATAAAATGTTTTTTAAAAAATTAAGTAGATAGGAGGATTTTATCCAAGAAGCATTAAATACTAAAGAAATAACCAAACTTGAGGGAAAAAAGAAACAACCAAAGCCCCCGCCCAGATGACTGGAGCTCATAGCGACCTTGTGTAAGACTTAGCCTTTGGGTTTCTGGGGCTGTGAATGTTCCGATGTCCAGTGGTTCCAGCTACTGACTTGAGGTGGGCTTCCCAACTGCTACAGGGGATTGTGTGCCTTGTTATTGCAGAAATTATTCGCATAGCAAACCTCATTTCGGCCTTCACCTTTTTTTTTTGGTAACGTGAGAGTAGATTCCAAACGGCCAGTGCCATCCAGTCAAGGACAAGGTGACCTGCTCTTGGGCTTTCTGCAAACTTAAAGCTAGCATCATCTTGGTGGGGCCATCTGCTGTCCTTGCGATTAGCCCAGGGTCCCGGAGTGGGTCTGGGACCCTGTTTATCTGGGTTTCTGAGAGTAGCACAATATGAGCTGAAGATGAAGTAGGGTTATGCACTTCATTCCAAACAATTAAATCCGAACTGAAAACAGTAAAAATGAAGTACTAAATGTGAATTTAAATAACAATAACGGAAAAAAATAAGAAAATTACAATAACGGTAAAGTTAAAATAAGGCTACCCCAGGCCGGCGAAGCAGCCCGGGCTTTCTCAGCACTCCTAAACTGTCACACGGAAGGACGCTTTCGAGTTGGAAATTCTTGACCTTGGGGCACGTACGTACCCGTCAGCCTACACCCCCTGCAGCCCCTCAACTTGAGGATGTGCTGCCAGCGAGCTCCGCCGACCCCTCAGCCTTCTCCAAGCCCGTTCGCAGCACGTGGCCCAAGGCCTCCCCGCCGCCTCTCGGGAGGGAGGCTCCCCCGGCCGGCGCCCGCCCCCTCCCCCTCGCGGAGCGCGCGAGGTACCGCCCCCGACGCCACCGCGCCTCCGCCGGCTCGCATGCGCAGAGCGGGGCTCCGCCCACCAGCTCCGGAAGCGACGTGTCCCCGCGCTCAACGATGACGCAGTCTTCCCGAGCCACGTCATGACAGTGTCGACCCGCTGAAAGGGTTCCAGCGGTCTGAGGAGAGCCAGTCAGGTGTTGAGACAGGTGCCTGGGCGAGAAGGCAGCTGGAGAGAAATCGAGAGGACGGCGGCAGAGACGGTCAATCGGGCGATTAGAAAGTGGGAGAGGACACCGAAGTAGGAGATTAGCAGGGGTGACAGCTGAAGGGGTTAGTCCCTGGGGGGTTAGTCCCTGGGAGCGCAGATGGGAACAGGGCTTGGGGGGAAATGGGGAAGGAAAAGGCTGGGTGTGATCAAGCTGTGGGCAGTACGATATGACGGGAAATCGACTTGGTTTTTTAGAAGAATTCCTATCCTGATGAAAAGAGGATGGGACAATAGAAAAGTGGGTGAAGGGAGACGTTGGACAGGGCACGATATGACAAAATAATAATTTATAAATTATCAAGGGCTCATGAGGGAGGGGGGAGCAGGGAGGGAGGGGAAAAATGAGGACCTAATACCGGGGGCTTAAGTGGAGAGAAAATGTTTTGAGAATGATGAGGGTAATGAATATACAAATGTGCTTTACACAATTGATGTGTGTATGGATTGTGATAAGAGTTGTATGAGCCCCTAATAAAACGATTTAAAAAAAAGAAAAGAGGATGGGAACAAGGGCCAAAAAGCCGGGAGAACCAAGGAAAGAACGTATGCCCTCAAAGCCCCTTTGGTTGCTACCGCTTTGGGTTCCGAAAGAGTAGAGGTTTACACCTCTTTGGAATCTCTGCTCATCATGGTCCAGGTGAATTTTCGAATTTCAAAGAAGCCGCTTACAATTAATGATGACTTATTATTTACCTATTTATCCAAGGTTACGTGCCTGGTGACATTATTTCTGGGAGCTCTCCATCCAGAGCAAGAACCATGTCATGGATCAAGGAAGGAGAAGTGTCGCTTTGGGAGCGGTTCTGTGCCAACATCCTAAAGGTGAGCAACAGCCCATTTGGTAAAACTGGCAATTGGCCAGTGCTAATATTGTGTCCAAACCATTATTAGGTTGAACAATCCATGACATTGAGTCAAATTTAGCAAGGAACCTTAAAATTATAGGATTGCCTAATGACTTCCAGTTCTATGTTTCTAGCAGATTCATTGTCCTGACATTTTCCCAGCTGGAATCCCAGGATCTCCCAGCAGGAATTCCAGGATCTCCCAATACTGTTCTCCTTCTCATTTCAGCAGACTATTAAGCGTCCCTTGTAGAGAACTTGAATCCATTCTTCTTAGTACTGCCCACTTACTTAGAATGATGTGGCCATGAGCTCTGGTTAAGAGTTTGAGCTCAGGAGTCAAACAATCGTGGGTGAATCTCTTCTGTCACATTAAAGGATTATTATAAGGATTAAATGTAATTTAATTATGTGTAAAGCACTTAGTATAATGTCTACCAGTTCTTGAAAATCTTCTTAAGTAAATTCTTTTTAATTACTATTCTTGTTGAAGGTATATTTCAGCCATTGGCAAGCCACGCTCACTCTCTTTGTACACACTACAGCCCCCTCAGAACTTCCTTCAGCTTTTTCTCTGGAAATCACAACACTGGTAAACTTTTTGCCCAAGATAAAGATTTCATTTGATTGCAAGACCAGGCAGCTTGGTTTTGTCTGCTAGCCACAGCTACCAAGCTGCTGATAACAGTGAATTTATGAGTCATTTGCCTTACACACACACACACACACACACACACACACACAGCACAGCAAGTTCATTTCTCCCCAGGGAACCACTGCAGTCATGTGAATAAGAAGCTGCATGACTTGATTGAATTGTTCGTTTGTTTTTAATGCTACTTATGGGGAGTAACAAAAATGCTGGAAAGGTGCCTGGAAAGAGCCTCTCCAGATGAGGGAGCATAGATTGAGGAGTGGAGAAGGCATATGGCCTAAGGGGAAAGGAGAATCAGCCAAAGGCTGAATTGTGAGGCAGAGGTGAGATGTGCCTCCACCCTCCTTTTCACCAATCCTGACACCAGCTTCTCTTCTGGATTCAATAATCTGTGCAATGACTGCATAGAACTCACAGATCATACAGGTATTAGATTGATTTGGAAAGTAACAGGTTACTGTTCAAGTGCAGTGACACTTCAGATACAACTTTCTGATCAGGATTGCCTCTCCTCAGTTGCGCTTCATGTACGTTTCTAAGGGGCCCTGGACCCATCAGCCTGACTTCTGCTTTGCATAGACAAGTTTTACTGAGCTCTTTCAGCTCTGATGAGAGCTCCCAGGGGCACTGAGGGGGCCTTGGCTTTGGCCTGAGGCTGCTCCACTTTAGCTCATAGGCTGGGATACCCACTGTGCTTTCTTGTGCCAGTCTCCTGGGTCTGCTGCTCCCCTCTCCTGGTCTGTGGTGTTACAGGGTGCTCTTTCCGTGTCCTCTGGACGAGGGAGTTCTCACAGCAGGGATACCAGGTCCAAAGGACATGCTCTGCTATTGGCTCTTTCTTGGTGGTTGTGAGGTTGCCCTTTCTGCCTTGGGGGTGACTCACTTTATACCTAGTGGGATGGTAACATTCATCAGTCTCCTCATGAGGGCTCTGTATACCTAATTTGCCTAGTCCCACCCTCATAAGTGTACCATGCACCTATTTACATTGTTAGCAAGCTATCCCTTCTGGTGAGCGACAAGCACCTAATTTACATAGTCTCACTTATGGAAGTTGCAAAAACAAGGGCCACCTGGAGCACTTCACAGCACAGCAAGTTCATTTTTCCTGTAGTAGACAATCTGAGGCTGCTCCAAGCCAGAGAAGAAGCTTGGTTTGGCTCCAAGCCTCAAAATGTCTTTTATTTGTTTGTTTTTAAATGGCTCTTGACATTAACATTATTTATATAAAAATTAGGGCTGCTGTCTTCTCTTGAAAAGTCTCTTGAGAGATTTAACAATATTGCCATTCTCTGGTGCTCCCTCCCACCCCCAATGCCATGTCCTGTGTTGAAGTGATTAGAGCTGAGAAGTGGGCTCCTTCTTCAAGTGGGCAGACACTGTCTCGATTTACCACAGCCATCAAGCTCTTTCTGGGGCCTCTTGGTTTGGACTCATGCACCAAGGTGGTGGTTAATAGCACAGGGCTGACAGTTGAGCCCTGAAAGCACCTACTCTGAACCCCATTCTGTCCTTTTATAGCTTTCTCACAGGTGCAAGACCCCTCAGCCTTGATTTTTCTTTTTTCCCAACTGTAAAATGAAGTGAATATTATTTGTTATTATGTGATGAAATAAGATGAAACGTTGAAAGCATAGTGCTTGACGTGCATGACCTGCTCGGTAAACACGTGATTAAATAAAAGTGCTTAATTTTTGGAGCTAAATGCGTAAAATATCCGATTGTCTTCCTCAGGGTTTTCATAAAGAGCCCAAGTTGGAGCTCTTTAGGGACTAGGGTTCCCCTTTAGCCCTGAAGAATGTGTGATTTGTCATTTATCATTGGTCTTCCTCCACAGGCAGGCCCAATGCCCAAACACATTGCATTTATAATGGATGGAAACCGTCGCTATGCCAAGAAGTGCCAGGTGGAGCGGCAGGAGGGCCATTCACAAGGCTTCAATAAGCTAGCTGAGGTGGGTTTGGGGGCAGAACCCAAGGGGAAAAGTCTGTGGAGAATTGGATTATAACTAGAAAACCAGCCCCTGATTGCTGGGCTGTGGCTTTGAGAGTGTTTTTTTTTTTTTAATGTAACATTAAAACTTTATTGTTTTGTCAATAAACCATGATGAAGCTTAGAACTGGATCACCTGGCCCTTTCTCTTCTTATCTCCTCCCAGTTCAAAATGCTTGCATCGCTAAGTAGCCAGCATTCTCTTAGATCTGCAGTTGGGCTCAACGCATTCAAGCTGCAGCACAATCTTTGTCGTTTTAGCCGTCTTCCGGAAAATTGGCTTCGTCTGCCCACCGTAGCCACTCTGCTTCCTGTCATAGCGTCGCTTTCCCTGGGACACAGAGAATCTTTGCTCCTCTTGTACTGTGTCACTTTGTGGGTGGTGCTTGCCACACTTCTGACAGAAAGTCTGGCGGGTTTTAGGAACGGTCACCATGTTTACGGGAGCGCTACCAGCACGAAAAGCGAGAGTGTTTCTAAAGCTGTTTTTTTGGTTTGGTTCGGTTTTTGGCATCCTCGCTGTTGCTCTCATATTGACATTAACCCAAAATTATTACCCGGTAAATCATCAGAATATTACAAATTAGCCCCAAATCGACACCTCTTGCCACCCTAATGAACCAATCATTTAAATTTTTTTTTCTATGTCTCATCTTACTTAGTTCTTCTGACATACTCCATAGGGCTTATCATTTATAAAATTATATTTATAGTTTTGAAAACCTACTGTCACTTGACATTTTGGCAAGTTTTTTTTTATTTTTAGGTTGACATAACTCTTAATTCTAATTTTTTATTTTAGTAACGGGGCACTCAATGCATGAAGTTGGCATGTGATGTTTAGCTGCTCCGATTTTATTGAACATTATAAATCAACATAATTGTACTGCTATTGAATGAGCTTCTAGATGTGCGATCTCGGAGCATCAGCTGGGGGACTCCCCATCTTGGTTTGCTTGCGGAGGGCTTTCTCAGGAAGCAGGGTCCTCAGAACCGAAACTTGCAAAATGTCAGGCAAACTGGGAGATGCCAATTCCCCTCAGGCACCCGTCATGAGTATTTTATGGCTTTGGTGCGTATTGCAAAATCTATTGCAAATTAAGAAACGTTAAGAATGGAATATACTGATCTTTGTGAAAAAGTAAATTTAAGAAGGATGGAAATATAGTTTGTAGTCTACCTGATCCCAGCTTCCTGGCACAAGAATGCGACCTGATGCTGGAACAATGGTGTTTACTTTTTGATTTTTCTGTTGCTTGAAGTGAGTGGCTATGGGGTCATCTCCAGCCTTCTGTAAAGGTTCTTAGGTTTGTTGATTCCATCCTTGTTCAGAACTGAGTAAGATGTTTTCTCTACTGCTTACTAGCTCTGCCATTTCCTGCTACGACCTGCAGCAAGTTATCTAGCTTCCCCTCTGCCTTAGTTTCGTCCTCTATAAAATGAGGAACGTGATATTCTACCTCAGGATATTATTTGATGATGAAACAAAAAAGCACAAGAACATTGAAGCTGCTGCTGTTGGAGGCAGATAGTTCGAACCCAGATGTGCCAATTAAGTGACAGGTTCTCACAGCCTTCTAAGGTGGACATGGACTTGTCTGTGGGATTAGAAAGGCAGATCTTCACGTTTGCTTTTTCTCACCTATGTGTGACTGTCTTCCATCCTCTGTCCCCTCCAGCCGCCCCGTCTCAACATTGTCACCCTTGATTCCACCTCTGTTTCCCACCGTAGGTGGTAATTCTAGGTTGGAGCAGCCTCAGGAGAGTTGAGTTTAAGTATGAGCTTTCAGTTTTTATTTCATATACTGAACGCTATCGATGGAGCTTTGACAGTTATATTAGTTTGTTTGACCTTCCATAAAGTTCTGTGTCCTCCTTCCAGATGAACCCTTGTCTCATCTCCTCCTGCTTCTATCCAGTAAGCACTGTTTTGATTTCTATTACTAAAGTTTCATTTTTCCTCTTTCCAGAACTTCCTCTAATGCAGTGGTTCTCAACCTTCCTAATACTGTGACCCCTTTTTTTTAAAATTTGTTTTTTAATTTATTTAGTTATCTTTTTTACCGTGACCCTTTAATACAGTTCTTCATGTTGTGGTGACCCCCCCCACTATTAAATTATTATTTTTTTAGCTACATCATAACTGTAATTTTGCTACTGTTATCAATCAGGCAACCCCTGTGAAAGGGTCGTTCGATCCCCAAAGGGGTTGTGACCCCCAGATTGAGAACCGCTGCTCTAATGGAATCATGAGGTCAAATTGTTAACTTTTGATAAGCCTTTTCAACTCTCTGGCCCTCTGTGCCTCTGTTTAAGCTTCTATAAAATAAGCATTACAAAATGTCTGGTTGCTTGAAGAAGCCAGTGGAATCATGTTATCAAGAGGAAGACTTGATAGGAGACTATTAAATGTTGCACAATTGTCCACTTATTTTTATTCTTAGAAATCATCAGTCCCTCAGTCTACTAGGATGATGAAGTTACACTGTAATAAAACTTTGCATTTTTATATTGCTCCTTAGCCACCTTGGGGGGCATGGGTGTACCCTCTTTTACAGATAAGGAGATGAAGACCCATAAGGATTAAATACCCACAGCTCCCTCGCAAGTGCCTGATTGAGGGATCCGGGACTAGAACCTTGACCTCTACGCTCTCAGTGAAGAAAGTTCTTTCTTGTAAGCTGCCGTGGCACCAGTGTAATAGTGCTTATTAAGGCCTCGTTGTCTATTTCTTAAGTGGTGCCTTTCTGTGTATTGGGTCACTGTTCTAATGTTGTCTATTCTAGGTTTGCCCAGGTTGAGGGGAAAAGTCTGCCTCCTCCCTCTAACACTGAATGCGGTCCCAGAGCATCTCATGTCCCTTCCCACTCTTCCTTTCCACGTGCCCTAGTTCCTTGCCTTCTCCCCTCTCAGACTCTGCGCTGGTGTTTGAACCTGGGCATCCTAGAAGTGACAGTCTACGCATTCAGCATTGAGAACTTCAAACGTTCCAAGAGTGAAGTTGATGGGCTAATGGATCTGGCCCGGCAGAAGTTCAGCCGCTTAATGGAAGAACAGTAAGATACTGTTAGAGCATGCCCTTCCACCACTCCGCTTTCCGTAACCCTTACAGCTGTTTGTCCAAGGCTGCTTTAAAGGGCCCTGTACATGCTTTTAATGTCCGTTCTAAGTCTTCAATGGCAAATATCAAAAACACATGCCGGTGTTTCTGATTAGAAAGGGGGGACTTTATTTGAAGCCATTGAGATAATTTCACAGAAAACAAGGACAAGTACAACCAGGCTCAAGCAAAGCTGACACCAGACATTGAAACCCATTAGGTAGAACCACATTGTTCCTTGGCTTTCATCTCTCTCTCTCTCTCTCTCTCTCTCTCTCTCTCTCTCTCTCTCTGCAGACCAGCTTTCTCTGATTCAGAATAGCCCAGACTCAATCTTTAAACTGACCTATCAGATTTCTCCCCATAACTTGTGGAGCACATGATGAGGGAAGCATTGAAAAGTCATCTTTTGTGGGTGGTCATCCCTCAAGAGTGATCCTATGGGACACCGCTGCCTGCTCTCCTGGGTGACATGGCATGATGCTTAAGTCTTTTTGAGGACATGTCCATACCATTCTTCACTGGAGTTAACTTAGAGAGTGAAACCAGAGGCGAAAATGGATCTTGTTGGAAATTGTAAGCTTCAAAGTGTGGAGCCCACCCCAGCCAGGACTGCTTTAAAAGTCTTTTTTACAAGGTTTCTGCTCAGCTCCTGCCTGCCCTCGAGAGCCTAGAGCTCTGGTGGGGCTGAACCTGAGTCTACTTCTAGAGTCGGTTCTGCCCCATCTGTCCCTGTGTGATCCTTAGGAGCGCAGGGAGTGGGCAACCAGGCTTTTGTAATTCCAGTGGGTTCTCAGATGGCAAGGCCTTAGGCCACAGATTCTACTCCTAGTCCCGAGCAGAGCACGTGTGGCTGTGAGTGCAAACCAAAGGCAGGAGGGGCAGATTCTTCTGGACCTCACACTAACGTGGGAGGAGCAAGGATGTCTTTCTGAATGATAATGCCTTTCTATATCAATACACCTTTTTTTTTAAGTCTTTACTATGTGCCAGGTCCTGAACTTTGGTATTTTCATTTAAGCTTCTCAGTATTGCATGAGAAGGCTATTATTAGCCTAATTTTCGAGAGGAGGAAACTAAGGTGGAGATGCTGGATCACACGGCTATCAGAGAGGCAAAGTCAAGATGACCTGGGTCTTTCTCACTGCAGAGCCTGGGCAGTTATTTAAAAGTCCAGGGGCAATTTTGTGTTCCTGCAATGTCAGTGCTACAGAAAATGCCACAATCAGCCCATCGTGGAGAAAGCAGGCGGTCCGATGTTAGCGTGAAGCCCTGAGCAGAGCAATACGAAACCTCAGAGGTGATTTTCTACAGGAAAAGATTGTCAGGGTGCTGCTTTTCATCTGCTCTATTTTATGTATTGGATTTTTGCGTGCATAAGGTTTGACCTGAAGAAGGGATTCTTAGATTAAAAGGAAGTGTGAAAACCACAAGCCTACGTTGGCTTCATCTGTTGAATTGAGCTCGATGTGAAGAGAAGGATTTCGAGAAAAGAAGGGCTTGCCCGCAGTTGTATAGCAAGCCAATGGCAGAGCCAGGTGGGGTATCCGTAGATCTCCCTCCCTCTGTACCTGATGTCTGACATATAAGCACTGTCATATACTTATCACCCCCAATATATAGCGGAAGAAGTCTGAGGCTCAGAGAAGGTGGTTATATGAGTCACAGAGCTAGTAGATGATGGCACTGGGTATTTTGCATATATACTTGTCTACTCTAGCTCCAGTGGGCTCTCAAGGATAGGTATTTAGATCTTGCTTTGTTCTTGAAAAAATGTAGTTGACAGTTAAGGGATGGCTATTATATGGCGATGACCTTTCGGTCTAGGGCAAAGTATCCCCCAGGACTTTCCAGACCTCCCACCTCACAGTGTACTCCTTGTTGTTACATTTCCTTTTTCCAAACATTCATTGTTCAGATTTACCTTAGCATTCCCAGGTTAATTCCAGGCTGGTTGAGTAATAGTGAACTCATGCTTACTGTGTGCAAGATGTGGGATTCTCCTATGACAGTATAGTATTGGGATTAAGAGGATAGGCTCTGGAGCCAGACTCCTAGGTTCAGCTGGTACTCAGGTCAGTGTGAGAGCAGTGATCTGGCACTGAGTAAGCCTAATACATATTCACCGTCACTACTAGCACTTTGCACTTGGAGATACAAAAGTATGCCTGCCTTCCGGAGTTAGCGTGCTTGTCAAGCTGGGAGGAAGCGAACCAGAGAACACATCAGGCGCGGCTTGCTGACAAGGACACAGGAAGCAGCAGTGCCATGAGGGAGGAGTTACCTGGGTCTCACACCTGGCCCGGCGCTTGCTGGCTAGATGACCTGGGACAAGTTGTCTCTCTCTGCGCCTGTGTTTCCTGCTCTCAAATGGGACGTTGTACACCCTTTTAAGTGTGGTTGAGGGGTGCAGTGAGAGAATGTATGGAGAGCAGTGCCTGATGCACAGGAGAGCAGTTGGTTGTTACCCGAGTACTTGGTTCCCTCCACGCTCTCCAACGCTGCCTTCTCTCCCCTCCCCTCCCTGTCCTCACCCCTCAATCAGGGAGAAACTGCAGAAGCATGGAGTGTGTATCCGGGTCCTGGGCGATCTGCATTTGTTGCCTATAGATCTGCAGCAGCTGATTGCACAAGCTGTGCAAACCACCAAAAACTACAGCAAGTAAGTTCTCAGATTTCCCCTTAGAGCCCTTTGCTGGGTCTGAAGGGCACGCATTTGGATCTTTCTGGGTCTGTATTTGGTTCTGGAGGCGATAGGGGATCATTTGGGATGCTTCGAGACTTTCTGCTCCTCACACCCGCAGTGTCTCATCGACTTCCCCTCAAACATGCGTTTGTGTTTTCCTTGTGAAGGGGTGATGGTGGTTAAGCTGCAGGCCTTGTCATCCCTGTCTCTCTGCCAACTGATCCTTCAAGACATTCCTTTCTGTCTCAGCCCTTGAGCCTGTGGATAGTAGGGTGTCCTGGGGAAGTCGTACAGAGAGGCCCAGAAGCCAACATTCCAAGCTTCATGAGGGGTGGCTGTGAAATATAATATGTATTTGGCAGTGACTTGGGTTTGCATCAGATTTTCTTAAATTTTGCTGTGCCAGTATCACAGTGGATTCGTGTTCTCCGAAAAGTGATGGACAGCAGAAAAAAAGAGGGTTCAGAGGCCAAGAGTCACTATTTGTTCTATTTTAAAATGAGAAACGTGTTTATTTCAAGAAACCTGGGAAACACAGCTGACGGTCTCATCATTTTGTAGAGGTATTCCCAGTGGACATCCAGGAGAAGGGTCCTCTGTCAGCCACTCTAGTCTGTAGTCTCTACTCCCCAAGCTTGCAGGCTCTTTGGTGATTGGCTCTTCCCTCCTCAGGTGTTTCCTGAATGTCTGTTTTGCATATACCTCCCGCCACGAGATCAGCAACGCTGTGAGAGAGATGGCCTGGGGAGTGGAGCAAGGCCTCCTGGATCCCAGGTATTCCTACACCCCCACAGGGATTAAATCATAAAGTTCTTTCAAAGCTGCATACTTAGGCCAGAGGTCAATTCAGGGATCCACATGAAAAGACTTGGTGGGTTCCCAAAACTTAGATGTAAAGATTGGCCATTTACAGCCTGATCCAAAATGTTTGTTTGGTTTACACCAAGAACCCCAAGGGATATGACATTCAATAAAAAATAAAAAGAGCCTTCCTGGGCTCTTTGGCTTTTTGTGGGGTTTTGGACTTTCTGACTACTTTTTTTTCCATGAAAAGTTTTCAGGAATATCGCTTGATGGGGGGAGTAGAATCCTTTAGTCCAGTAGTTTCAACCTTCCTAATGCCACAACTCTAATACAGTTTCTCATGTTGTGGTGACCCCCTAACCATAACATGATTTTCGTTGCTACTTCATAACTGTAACTTTGCTACTGTTATGAATTGGGCAACCCCTATGAAAGGGTCGTTTGCCCGCCAGAGGGGTCGCGACCCACAGGTTGAGAACCGCTCCTTCAGTCCTTTGTGGGAATAGAGCTTGATGGGAGTAGAGTCCTTTTGTCCTTGAGTTAGTCTGGGTAGACTAGAGAAACATCCACATAAACTCATCTGTATATAAGAGAGAGTTATATAAAAGGTAAGTGTACATTAAGAAAGCAGCCCAGTCCAGTCCAAGCCTATAAGTCCAACATTAGCTCATAGGCCCGACACCAGTCTACAAAGTCCTCCCCAAACATGCAAAACGCACACAATAATGCAGAATGCAGGAGGAAAGCTGAATCAGTGTGCTTGTAAGCATCCCAGTGCAGGCAGGGTTCTCCACGTGCCTTCTCCAGCCCCCAGAGCTGCATCAGGGTAGGTCCATGTGGCTTCTCCTCAGGGATGTCTCACAGGAAGTTGAGTCTTGCCAGCTGAGGCAAAGAACTAGCTAAGGCAGCTGAACACTGGTCTGACCATCAGAGAACAAGAGACCAGAGAACCAGAAAGACGAGGCTCGCCGAGCCATTTATCTCTCCACCCTTCAATTAATCCCACATGTGTTTATCAGCCAGGTTGGCACAATAAACCTTAACTGTCACAGCCCTTTAAGGGAACATAGCTTGATGAGAGTACAGTACTTTAGGTCTTTCGTGTCATTGTTTTAAAGCACGATTGAGGTATTTTTTCCCCAAAGTAAAAGGAAGTTATTGCTCATCAGCAACAAAGTGGAATCCTAATTGTTAGAGCTGGGAGGGACTTGAGAAGCCATCTGTCTACCCAGTCTCTCATGTTATGAACTGAACAATAAGTACTGATTTTAGCAAACTAATAATAGTAGCAGCAAAATAATCTGAAAAATAGTCTAGGGAAGACGTCTATATTTTATTAAGCCATTAACTTCATATGACAGAGCCAAGTCTTTTTTTTTTTAAATACTTAAAAAAAATTTTTTTGGGCTTTGGGTCTCCACTCCACATACACACACCCCCATCCGGGTATGATTTTGTTCTGGGTCTTAGATGCCTGATACCTGATCCCATCGACACCTCGTGATCACACAGGCTGCTATGCTGCTTCCGTGTGGGTTCTATTGCTTCTCAGCTAGATGTCCGCTTGCTTATCTTCAAGGACCCCAAACACTTTTATTATTTTTTTAATCTCTTTTTAAATCATTTTATTGGGGGGCTCAACAACTCTTATCATAATCCATCCATCCATCCATTGTGTCAAGCACATTTGTACATTTGTTGCCATCATCATTCTCAAAACATTTGCTTTCTACTTGAGCCCTTGATATCAGCTCATTTGTCCTCCTCCCTCCCCGTGCCCCCTACCTCATGAATCCTTGATAATTTATAAAATATTGTTATTTTGTCGTGTCTTAACACTGTCCGATGTCTCCCTTCACCCACTTTTCTATTGTCTTTCCCCCAGAGTGGGGGTCATATGTAGATCTTTGTAATCAGTTTCCCCTTCCTACCCCACCTTTCCTCCACCCTCCTGGTATCACCACTCTCACCACTGGTCCTGAAGGGTTCATCTGTCCTGGAGTCCCTGTTTCCAGTTCCTATCTGTACCAGTGTACATCCTCTGGTCTACCCAGATTTGTAAGATAGAATTAGGAACATGATAGTGGAGGGGAGGAAGCATTTGAGAACTAGAGGAAAGTTGTATGTTTCACCATTGCTACACTGCACCCTGACTGGTCTCCTCCCTGTAACCCTTCTGTAAGGGGATGTCCAGTTGCCTACAGATGGGCTTTGCATCCCCAATCTGCACTCCCCCTCCTTCACAATGATAGGATTTTTTGTTCTTTGATGCCTGATCCTATCAACACCTCGTGATCACACAGGCTGGTGTGCTTCTTTCATGTGGGCTTTGTTGCTTCTCAGCTAGATGGCTGCTTCTTTACCTCCAAGCTTTTAAGACCTATATCTTTTGATAACCGGGCACCATCAGCTTTCTTCACCACATCTGCTTCTGCACACATTTGTCTTCAGCGATCGTATCAGGAAGGTGGGTACACAATGATATGATTTTTTGTTCTTTGATGCCTGATCCCTTCGGCACGTCGTGATCACATGGGCTAGTGTGCTTCTTCCATGTGGGCTTTGTTGCTTCTCAGCTAGATGGCCGCTTGTTTACCTCCAAGGCTTTAAGACCCCAAATGCTGTATCTTATGATAGCCGGGAACCATCAGCTTACTTCACCACATTTGGTTATGCACACATTTTGTCTTCAGTGATCATGTCAGGAAGGTGAGCATCCCAGAATGTCGGATTATTAGAATAAAGTGCTCTTGTGTTCAGGAAGTACTTGAGTCAAGGCCTAATGTCATCTGTAACCTTAATTCTTAACAGCTAGAGATAAGTACATAGACCTATTCCCCTTTGGTTACATAGAAATATATTTACATGTGTACATGCCTGTATTTAGACCTGTATAAAGGTCCTTTGCCTCCCTCCTGGTTCTTTCCTCTATTTCCTTTTACTTTCCTCTTGTCCTTTCATCATGTTCAGCCTTCATTCACGTTTAGTAATTCCTCACTGCCCTTGATTAAGCCACACTAGGCATCCTATGCCCTCTTGCCACTGATTTTAGTTTACTTGTTGTTCCCTTGTCCCTGGTTTGGTCCTTCCCACCACCCTTTCCTTTCTCCCACTTCCCCTTCTTCCGTATCCCACCGGAACCATTGGTCCCATTCTTTTCATCTCCGAATTGTTTATCCCACCTATCTTATCTAGATAGACATGCAGAGACATTAATAAGTGCAAAAACCAAGCAAAGCCAAACAGTACAACAAAGAAAGTCAAAACCAATAAAATAATGACAACAAAAAATAAATAAAATGACAACAAGAAAGCCACTGACAAAAAAGGAAAATCCTATAAATAATTCCAGGTCTATTTTTCAAAATTTAGGAGTGTTTTCCAGTCGAGTCTGATGGGGTGCCACACTCTGCCCCCAAAGTCTATTTTTGGTATTCCCCAGGGATTTCATCACTTTGCTCCTCTGTTGCATGCCCTTAGTGTTTCGCACCAGTGTGATGGGGACAGATTGGGCACAGTTCCCACACTGTGTCTCCAGTATTGTCCCCCATAGTGCTATGGTTCAGTGAGGGACGTCTTGTCTTGTGGTGGGCCCGGCCCTATGGTCCTCTCTGTGCGTTGTCTGCTCTGAGCAGGAATATTGTCCTTGGGGCTTGGTGGACCAGGATGTGTTCCCCTCCCTCTCCATCCCTCTTTGTTTCTCCTGTGTGTTCTAGTCAGATGTTCCCCTCTCCCCAAGCTATATATTCAGTCCTGTCCTCTGAAGTGCATTGTTCTGGGGGGTTGGGGGGGGGGCAGTGTCCACATGGTTAGGATTGGGGCCACCCCAAAGAGCCAAGTCTTCTCTCCACTTTATAGATGAGAAACTGTGCCCAGCATTGAAATGACTTCCCTAAGATCATTCTGCTAGTGCTGGAATTCACATCTAAGCCTGTCTTATTCCGGAGTTCGTGGCTTCTGTCTTTATTGTGTGGAATCTTGGGACCAAGGAGTTTTTCTTATTCATTTCTTAGGCATGACTTGACCTGGGAAATGAAATGTAAAATCAAGAAGGGACTTGTGAGAATGGGATTCCGTGCCATGCACCATTACTCACTGCCTTCTCATCGATTCTGACTCATAGCAACCCTGTTGGACAGGGTAGAACTGCCCTCTGGGTTTCCAGAACTACAATCTCATGGAAGTAGAATGCCCCCTCTTTCTCCTGAGGAGCAGCTGGTGGTTTTGAACTACTGACCTTGTGATTAACTGTCCAACTCATAGCCAATGCAACACCAGGGTGCCTTCAGGAGTGAGATTAGAAAAGGCTAGATATGAGTGTTTTGCCACCTCAACGGTTAAGTGCTCTTTCTCTGCTGCATCACTCAGTCGGACAACAAATACATTTTAAGTGCCAACTGTAGGGAGGCACATTGCCGTGCATTGAGGAGACACTGATGAAACAAAAAGGATATATTTTCTGCCTTTCTAGAGATAAACTCTGGAAAGGCAAAAAAGCATCAATCAAGATTATACAAATGAGCCTAAAATGTTAATGGTGGTAAATGTTACAAAGGCATTGGTCCATGGTACAACAAGAGTTTAGAATAAGAGGTGTGGACCTGGTGAGGAAGGCTTCCCCCGCAGGAATTAGAAGTAGGCTTAGAAAGAAGAATAAGCAGTAACTAAGGAGAGGGGAATCCTTGACTGGTGTAAAGGATTAATGCCCTTGTCTAACCGAAAAGGTGGAAGTTCAAAACTACCCAGAACTGACTTAGAAAAAGACCCGATCATCTACTTCCAAAAAGCACTCATTGAAAGCGCTATTTAACTCCACAAGAAAGAGACAGTAATGTGATGAGCATCCCCTTTGCTGAAACACTGTTTACGTCATGTAGGTAGGGAGTGGGTGGAAAGAGGAGCGTGGGCTGTGGTAGAGTTGGAATGGATAGACTGTCAAGGGCTACATAGGTACAATCAAAAACACTAGTTAACGGATTGATTGATGCTGGGAAAGGGATGTGTAAAAGTTGCCTCCTGGTTTCTGGACTCAAAACAAGAGATAGTGGCACCCTTCCCTGAGCTAGGGACTTCTGAAAGGATCTGGTGTGAGGAAGATGAGCTTACTTTTGGATATACTGTAGTTGTTGAGCAGAGAAAGGGAGCTGAGAACTCAGGGCTGGGGCTATCAATGAGATCACTGGGTGGTGGTAACTGAAGCAGAGAAGTCATGTATGTGGAAGCTAAGGAGTCTAGAGCAGTGGTTCTCAATGTCACGACCCTTTAATGTAGTTCCTCATGTTGTGGTGACCTGGTATGTAGGCGGACCCACCTGGAGACGCATAGAGGAGCGGTTTCTCAGTTCCCAGGACCATCAGAAATATGGTCTTACGACCCCTGTGAAAGGGTCATTCCACACACACACCCCCCCAAAGGGGTTGCGACCCCCATGTTGAGAACCACTGGTCTAGAGTGAGAAGAGAGACGTTCTGAGATACTCCCTTCCATTGGCTGGGTAGACCAGAATGAACACGAGAGGAAGAGGAGAGAACGGGCAACCAGAGAAGTCGTTAGAAAAGCAAGGCAGCCAGTATTACAGAAACCAAGAAAAGGAGTTAGGTTAGGGAAAGGGTGGTGTACCAGTAGGAGCAATTAAATGAAATTAATTAAGTAGAGTTAATTAAGATATGGATTAAAAGTTAGCCATTGGGAGGAAAGTTAGGCACTGGGAGATAGCAAGAGGACAGGATGGAAGAGTAGAGGAAAGTAGATGCAAGTTAGTGATAATTTTCTAATGCTGGCTTGTTCTTTATAATTAACGTGCTTCAAAACTCATTTGGGTATATCAAATAATACATTGAAAATAATAAGGGCAAGTGTTTATTCTGTAAAGAAAAGAAAGGTCGGTAGGTAGCTGGCAGATTTAATAGTACCTAGGAATAGAATGCCGGGTGTGTTAGTCTGGGTAGACTAGAAAAACAAATCAGGGAGACTCGTGTATAAGAAAGAGCTTTATGGCTTGAAGGTAATCAAGCGGCCATCAAGCTCAGAAGCAACAAAGCCCACATGGAAGAAGCACACCAGCCTATGCAACCACGAGGTGTCGAAGGGATCAGGTGTAAGGCATCATCAGAACAAAAAATCTCACCATAGTGAATGATGGGGGCAGTGCGGAGTGGAGATCCAAAGCCCATTAGTAGGCCACTGGAGATCCCCTTGCAGAGGGGTCTCGGGGAGGAGATGAGCCAGTCAGGGTGCGATGTAACAATGATGAGAAATACAACCTTCCTCTAGCTCCTAAAGGTTTCCTCCCCGCTCCCACTACCATGACTCGAATTCTATCGTGCAAGACTGGCTAGACCAGAGGAGGTACACTGGTACAGATAGGAACTGAAAATACAGGGAATCCAGGATGGATGAGCCCTATAGGACCAGTGGTGTGAGTGGCAAAACAGGGAGGGTAAAGGGAGAATGGGTAGGAAAGAGCGAACCGATTACATGGAACTGTGTGTGACCTCCTCCCTGGGGGACAGACAACCGAAAAGTGGGTGAAGGGAGAAGTCGGACAGGGCAAGATATGACAAAATACCCAGTTATAAACTATCAAGGGCTCATGTGGGAGAGGGGAGCGGGGAGGGAGGGGAAAAATGAGGACCTAATGTCGGGGGTTTAAATGGAGAGAAAATGTTTTGAGAAATGATGTACAAATACGCTTTACACAATTGATGTGTGTATGGATTGAGATAACAGTTGTATGAGCCCCTAATAAAAGTTTAAAAAAAAAAAAAGAAAGAGCTTTATATACAAGAGCAATTGAATATTGAGAAAACATCCCAGCCCAGATCGAGTCTATAAAGTGTGATGTTAGCCCATATGGCTGATACCAATCTATAAATTCTTCTTCAGACTCACGCAACACATGCAATAACGCCCAATGCAGGAAGATCACAGGCCAGTTGGTGGAAAGTCTTGTGGACCTAATGGCAGTGGAAGCATCTCAGTGCTGGCAGGGTCTCCATGTGGCTCCTTCAGCTCCAGGCTCTTGGTAGCTCCATGTGTCTTCTCAACAGGAAAGTCTCGCAGGGAGTGTGTGGGTCCCGCCTCCAGCGAGGTATTTATCTCCCTAGCACCTCCAAATGAGGTCATCAAGCTGTGACCTGATTGACAGACTAAACTCCACCCCTTCACTCATAAATCTCAAGCTGACAACAGATTATGTAACTACCACACCGCGTTTAGCGCACATCACATTATAGTAACCGCTGAGATTTAACTTCTGCTGGTGCTTGGCCAGCAAGCTTCCCTAAATCCATCTTCTCTGAGCTGCGTGTGTTCGCAGCTTGCCTGTGTGGTTAGTCATGTGGGATTAGTCAGCTGTGGCAGGGCAGTCACTAGTGTCTGGATGCTGATGTCTCAGCTTCTTAGCGCCTGAAGCTTGGTGTTCAGTTTAGACTAGGCTAATCAGGGACTGAGGTGGTGCTCTTTACGTTATGCATATTCATACGAGGCCACATGTATAACCGAGTGTAGATGAGTTAATTACAGTCAGCTGGAATTTTCCTGTTTACTCCCCACCAGGACCATTCTGCTGTCACTACTACCAGCACCATCCGACATTTCTTCCAGGGCATTTTTCATCTCATTTTCCCAAGGCGTTTATTTATTTTGGCCAGCAATCAAGTTAATAGACTATTTTCTTCATTCTAGTCTCAAAATTAAGTTGAGCTTAAAAGATGTTTACTATTCTTTCTTTTTTGTTTACTATTTCATCAGAGCTGAGTTAAATCTTAGTAGGTCACTTGACCCCTTTCAGCCTCTGTCTCCCTTGCAAAGCAATGGTGTTACTCCCAATTGTAACTGCCAGCGTTTCCTGGTCATTCAAGTGGGCGGCTGTCACAAACACATCTATTTTCTTAACCTTCACCAGGCTGGAGTCCGACTTCCTGGTGCTGACGCTCTCCGTCTGCTCTGGGAACCACACTAGTCTCAGCCTTTCTGGCATTCTTGGTGTTCCCTAGAGGTCTCCACGTGGCATATGCCTTTCCCCATTCATGCTTACTCTGTGCCTTATTTATACCTCACACCTTTTCAGTTCTCAGAAGTGATTGTTCAATAGCATCAAAAGAACGGATACTCAGATAGGATTACATGTATCAAGAAAACCAAACCAGTTGCCTTCAAGGAGATTCCAACTGGCAACCCTGCAGAACAGAGTAGAGTCATCCTCTTGGGTTTCCAAAATGGTATTTTGTACAGAGGAGCTCTGATGGTGGTGTGCACGTTGTATTGGGCTGGTAACCTCAAGGTCAGCAGTTCAAACCTACCAGAAAGGTCAGGTAACTCACTCAAGTTCACACAGTTGGCAAAGCTTGGGGCTTCAAAAAGTTCATGGAAAATATTCATTCTATTTAACATTTTCCTTGAGGTTTTTGAAGCCCCTTCATATGTTATTTCTCTGGGATAGATAATTGAAGTGGAATTGTGGCGTCACATGGTAAATTTAACTTTTACTTACTTATTCATTTTTAATTCAACTTTTAAAGAAATTTCTAAAATGACCATTTTATATTCCCATCACCAATACATGCATGTAAGGAGACTTCAAAAAATGTTTGTGGAAAAATTCCATTATCTTCTATTTTTCCATGAATATTTTTAAAACCCCTGGATTAGTGATTCTGTTGTTTGCTTTGTAGTCTTTTAAATACTTGGTATTGTCTGTCATTTTGATTATAATCTGATAGGGTCACTAAGAATTAGAGTCAACATAATGGCTGTGAGTTTTAGTGGCTGTAAAACTAACTTTTTTTTAATTGTAAAACACAATACAACAACAACAAAAAATACAAATTTTATCATTTAAACTTTTTAAAGTGTATAATTTGGTGGTGTTAAGTACACTGACAATATTGTATAATCATCATTGCTATTTTTCACATCTTTTTTCATCCCAAGCAGAAATTATAACCATTAAGCAATACTTTTCCATTGGGCCTGGTAACTGTTATTCTACTTTCTGCCTTTTTTTTTTTTATATTATTCAACTTTTATTTTATT
>NW_022111357.1:18616330-18628126 GCF_000313985.2 Echinops telfairi | reverse complement strand
CTAATGGGCTTTGGATCTCCACTCCGCACTCCCCCCTCTACTTCCTGTCTTATTTCTGGTTTACATCACTTAGCATAATGTCTTCAAGGTTTATTCTTGTTGTAGCATGTATCAGAAGTTCATTTCTTTGTTTTGGGTGCATAACATGCCATTGTGTGCATATACCTGCAGGGGTCCTCAAACTTTTTAAACAGGGGGCCAGTTCACTGTCCCTCAGACCCGTTGAACAAATTCCTATGCACACTGCACATAGCTTATTTTGAAGTAAAAAAACAAACGGGGCAGAAACACCCGGCTGGCCGCATGTGGTTTGAGGACCCCTGCCTGAGAGTGTTGATGTGCTCATTTGTTGATTTAGCATTTGGATTGTTGCTACCTTTAAGCTATCTTGAACAACGCTGCAATGACTCTGGAACTGGTCTTTCAGTTCCAGCTTTCAAGTCTGGGGAATTTCTGGGTCACAGTAATTCTGTTTTAATTTTTTGGAGCCACCACCAAGCTGATTTCCACAATGATGATACTTTTCACATTCTCACCAGACCATGTACAAGAATTCCAATTTTGCCACGTCTTCTCTAAGATTTGTTATTTTCTGATTTTGTTTTGTTTTAGTAATAGTTTTGCTAATAGAAGTGTGAAGTGGCTTCTCATTGTTTTGACTTACATTTCTCTAATGGCTAATGCTGTTGGACATCATTTCATGTGCCCTTGACCATTTCTCTCTAGTTTAGGAAATGTCTATTCAAGTCCTTTATGGGTTTTCTAATTGGGATGCTTTTTGTTGTTAATTTGAGTTGTAAGGGTTCTTTATATGTTCTAGATATCTATCCCTTACTAGGTAGAGGATTTGAAAAAAAATTTTTTTTACTTGAAAAATTTTTTAACTGTCTTTATAGTGTTCTTTGATACACAAAGGCTTTTATTTTTGATAAAATTCATTAACTTCTTCTGTTACTGTTTATGCTTTGAGTATCATTATCTGAGACTCAGAAATACATAGTTTTAGACTCTGCTCCATCTGAGTGTTATTTTTTGTGTTTGGATAAAGGAAGAGACCCTCTTTTCCCAACACCCTCTTTGTGTAGAACATGTCTGTCTCCTCCACCCTCTCTTTAGCGATGTCTCTGAGTCCCTGCTTGAGAAGTGCCTCTACACCTGCCGCTCTCCTCACCCAGACATCTTGATACGGACTTCCGGGGAAGTCCGGCTGAGTGACTTCTTGCTCTGGCAGGTAGGTTATCCGTAACTACCACTCTGTCTGGAATAGTCTGAAAACTGCCATTGGGCCCACAGGATGGATTTGAGACCCACCGTGCTGGGACTCGAAAGCTCAAGCATGAGGAAGCGCCAGGCTGTGCCCGGCAAGCTTTGCTGTCCCTTCTTCTGTGTGTAGCGTGGTTCTTCCTGTCCAGAGTGCAGGGCATTCCCCTTAGAGGAGCAGTCAGACTCCCCACCTGCAGTGGGAATTTGTGTGCTCCTCTTCATGGAACTGGAGTTCTGCCTTGCTCATCCGCCAGGTTCCCCAGCACCTCCGGGCAGAAACCGAGCCTTGTGGTTACCTGTCTCTCCCCTTTAGAGTAACGAGCTATGTCGGTGACAGCACTTTGACCCTGAGGAATATAAACAGTATGCACGCCCATTCTTGGAGGCTTGCCTGGCCTCACAAGTCAGTTACTCTTCAAAAAGTTCCTATCCACATCTAGAGTTTCAAATCTCCAGCCGAGCTAGCCTGGTCGCTGGGTAGAACATGAATGGGGAAAGCCTGGTTCACAAGGAGTATTTATGACACAAAACCGAAGGGGATTGGAGAGATCCAGTTTAGAAGCAGCTCATGATGTGAAACTCCAGGAATTTTAATGGACCACAGCCTCAAAAGTTAATTACCGTAACAAGATTTAATTCCTGAAGATACTTCAATCTTTGGCTAAACCGGGGGGTGGGGGGGAAGTATGATGTTTAGCAAGTGGTTCTGTGGCCCACCCTACTTCTCAGATCACATCTGAAAAGTTTACTTCTGGGCACTGAGTCTGAAGAAACTACATCGGGGAAATAGAGGATTTAGGGAAGCACCCTAAGACACGGGTAGCAGGGAATCTGGAACTCGTGTCCTACAAGGAATGTGTGAAGAACAGTGGCTTTGAAAAGGGAAGCATGCCGATATGCTGGGACTGACCCAGTCAGAAATGATTCCTGTGACTTAGTTTGGTGGCAAGAGAGACTCTGGGCAATTGGTTACAATCTTGAGAACAGATAACAGGCATCTCTAGCCTTCAAATATTTGAAAGAATGTCACGCTGAAGAAGATACAAACTTGTTCCAGAGGAGAGGCCTGGAGCCAGAAGTCGCAGGAAGGCAGCGCTGGCCAAGTAGAAGCAGCACTCCATGCCAGTCTCCCCTCCTATGAGGCAGGACACCCTCCAGTCCTGACAGTCAAGAATGCTCCAAAAGGGATTCTCAACTCATGCCTGTTGTTATTGAAGGTCACCTGGCTCTCTGTGCTCACCTCGAGTTGTGCTTATTACCTCATTCAGTCTTCTTACTAGCCTAAAAGCTAGGTTTTCTTTTTACTCCATCTCACAATTGAGGAAACGGAGTCCCGGAGAAGTTCAATAACTTGCCTGTGGTCACCTAGCTAGAAAATGGTGGAACAGAATCCAAGGCCAGGCATTTTGGCTCTAATGCCCATCCTCTTTAACCACTGTGCTGTAGCACTGCTACTTAAAATAACAATGGCAGCTATCATTGGTTCATCGCTGGCTTTTATCGGTGTGTCTTCTAGATGACCTTTCAGGGACAGGAGCCAAACAACATAATCCAGATGTTATTTCATGGTCCTAAAATTGGCTCTTAGAAAAGTCCTGGTGGAGAGGTTGATCGAGTCTCCTTTAATTTCTGCTTTACTGGAGGCAGCTGGTCTAGGTGCCTCAGATGGCCCTTCCCCTTATTCGTGAATAAATCAGGGCTAGTGGCAGCAGCTCTGGATGCCTGTGCCCTTTTGTCTCTGAGCTTCTGGGTCCTGCTCAGCCTGTTCCTTTGGAGGCCTGGGCAGGAGTGTGTGTCCCAGGGACATAAAACTAAGCTGTACTCTCTCCTTCCCCACCTCTCGCAGACCTCACACTCCTGTCTGGTATTCCAGCCAATTTTATGGCCAGAATATACATTTTGGAACTTCTGTGAAGCCATCCTACAGTTCCAGATGAACCACAGTGTGCTTCAGGTAAGAGTTCAGGCTTGATTGGGCAGGGATGGGAGTGAAGCTTAGCATTGACCACCTGCCATACACCAACCACGTGGTAAACATGCTCATGATGTTGTTAGTGATGAGAGTTATCTAGCACTTCGTATTTACTTTTGTCACACACTTAACATTTTATCTGCATTGATTCATTTAATGTGCAGCATTGACTCATTTAATCTTTGAATAACCCAAGCAGGGAGTTATTATAGCTCCTCCCCACCTTTGCAAATGAGTACATAGAGAGAAATTATTTTTCAACTAGTAAGAGTGAGAATGGAGTTCAGGTTACAAGTCCTTAATGCCCTCACTACAGACTCAGGAAAGACTTCCCAGAGGAATTTGGCCATAAGGAATTCGGCCCGAAGGTGTTGGCCTAATAAATGAGTATAGTAGTGGAAGTATATGAAAAGCAGGCTTGGTGGAGGGATTAGGAACTAAACCTTGAAGTTTAGCTTTCAGTTTTCATCACCACATCTTAGGTTCCAGTAGGAGGCAGAATCCCCTGTCTCAGTAGCTCTCTGAATCATAATGGTGATATAGGGGTGGCAGACACATCGCAGGTCAACTAAGGCACTTAAGAGCTTTCGTGAAGTCTTGGTTGAAGCAGCATTCATTATGAGTGAGGACAGAGACGCCTAAAGTCACAGACCTGGGAACCTGGATTTTAAATCCAAAGCTTGTACTCCTAACTCACGGACTGTTTCCAGGGGCTTCTTAGGACCCCTGAGTGAGATCTGTCTGTGAACCCCATGTTTGGAGCTCCTGCTATAAGTGACCAAGTCATGAAGGATCGATCGCTGCTTGATCATTTGGCCTCACGGAGAAGTGAGTTTAGAACACATGAATGAAAGAGTCGGCAGCAAAGCCTCAGCCGTTTATGTCAGTAAGGAATAATGTCATTCTTTTCTCCACATGACCAAAACATCAAGAACCCACCTTTAAAAAGGTTTAATCCTTTGTTGGTAAGGAACTCTGAAGCATGCCTTGTGCATAATTCTTGGGCACCTTAAGTTCTTCACTATATAGGGAAGCCCTTAAGAGTGAGGCTAATGGCTGTAAGGCAGATGATCCCCAAATATTTGGCGTGGGGGTTTCTGGTATATTTCACCCAGCCATATCCTACTTCAGTCAATGGCTCATTTTCCTACTCCAGTTTACTACTGTAGATCAGCTAGAGGCCAAGAGACCACAAGTCATCAAGCTGGTCAGGACTAACTTTGCAAAATACAAGTAAATGGGCTCTACACAAAGCTGATGGGAAGACAGCCCACGAGCCTTTGAGCATAGCTCCTCTCTTGAGCTGGGCTGCTCAGCAACCATTACCGTAATTTCCAGACGGCAGATGGAGGACGTGGCGTGAGTCACACATTGGAGTAGGCACCGGCAATTCAGCACTTAGCCAGCCAGCCAGGATTTCTATCTTCATGGAGCTTGTATTCTTAGTTGGGGAGACATACAAAACAAATACATTAGCTCCCTGGTGGTAATAGAGTAATGAAGACAGTACAGAGGGTGGTGTGCTGGAAAGTAGTGCAGAGGGTGGGGGTACTAAACAAAGCAGTCAAGACAAGCTGTAAGGGAATGAAAGATGAGCAATAGCCAGACCTGCTACATGCCGAGAGAAAAAAATTTTTCTGTAAAGGCAGTGGCAATTGCAAGGGTATGAGGTTGTAAAGTGTCCTGGAAGAACAAAATGGAGCCAGTGTCTCAGAAAGGGAAAGGTGGCCCAAATGTTTTCCACTGGATTAATAAAAGGTAGGCAGTTCAAATCCACCCAGCAGCACTGCAGAAAAAAGATCTGGCCATCTGCTTCTGTAAAGATTACAATCAAGACCGTCCTGTCAGGCAGTTCCCCTCTCTCTGGGTGGCCATGAATTGGAATTGCCTTGGCAGCAGCACTTTTGTGATGGGAGGGAGGTGTGCCTAAAGGAGCCTGATGATGTAGTGTGTTCTGCTAACCACAAGATCAGCAGTTCGAAACTACCAACTGTTCCGAGGAAGAAGGATGAGACTTTCTGCTCCCATAAAGATTTTCAGTCTCTGAAACCCATGGTGACAGTTCTACCCTTTATCCGGTCGCTATGAGTCAGAATTGACATAGGCCTTGAGACGGGGTGGTGGCAGTCAGAAGGGGTAGGATTGAGTTGATTGAAGACTTGGGAAGTTGCAGTAGGTGGCACACATCAAATAAACAAATGCAATTAGCTATACGAGTATGATATTGATAGTTATACTTCCCGAGAAAGGAATTTACTCAAGTAACTCAGTTATCTGACTATGCATCTTTAGTGGTATATATTCTAAAGATAATTCAGACTGCAAAGCAAACTTAAGACATTTTTTTAAAGAGGTTAATTGTTAATGATAGGGCTGGTGGTGCCATTCTGAAACTCTTATGTGTGTTGTAGGAACAAAGCTAATAAGTCCAAATAATATTAAGAACCAAGACATCTCAGTTTTTCCCTGGCCAATTCAATGGATGGTTGTATTATTTGCTGGGACAGGATGGGACATGTTTGAGGACGATTATTAAGCAGACATTTTGTACTTAGTAATCAGATTTACAAATATTTATTAGGCTCTTACTATAATCAAGGACCCTTACTTTGGCTCTCTGTAGTGCTATACGGTAGATATTATCATCACAGCCTTCATTGTTAGAGTAAACCGAGACTATAAGAGATGCTGACTGACCTAAACCTTTGTCCAGCAGGGAGTCCTCAAAGCTGTTTCTAGAAATCTTAGCACCTTGGCAGAACACTAAAGAAAGAATCCAGACTAATAGCATCCCCTGAAACGAGAGTTAGTCTTTCCGATCTTTTCTCGCAGTCTCCTATATCATTTTCAACTGCACGCTTCGTAGCTTCTAGTTCTTATATCCTTCACTGTGCTCTTGCCCCTCTCCCAAATTCTCCCTCTTACAATCTTACCTGTTTGGTCTCCAACAGGCCCAGCCCAGTGTATTCGTAGGGAGTCAGGGTGGAGGAGAGGAAATGGCTCTGGACCGAGTGTAGTTTACTGGGGCGAGAGCTGCTGATAGCACTTAGAGAAGCTGAGATGTAAGTTGTCAGGGACCAGACCTCATCTGAAGGGACTGTGGCAGGTTCCAGATGGTCACTCTTTCAGTCTTGTGGTTAGAGTTGAACAAGGAATGAGGCTGGCAAAGGGAGAAGGTGACTGTGATGCAGTAGGACTTGCCAGCAGGGAAGCAAAGGGCAGATGAGAAGGGTGAGGTGAGTGACCTTACAGCACACTGATCTTCAGTTACATGCTGCATCGATGGTAGAGGGTAGATGAGTAAGAAGAATGTGGTTCACCTAGCAATCTAAGTACGAGATTACAGAGGGAAAAACACATGATCCCACAAGACTTCCTTTGGTGCACTTTAAGAGATGAAATGCAGGCTGGAGTGCCTTTTATTTCTGGTGGTCTTCAGGTAGTCATTGTCTTCTCGGGAGAAATTAAAAACAAGCACCTAGCTGTGTGACTGTGAGTTACTTCATGAGTAAATGAGGAGGACTACCCACCTCCAGTAAGCAGCTACACGGAGAGTACTGCATATAGTTGTCTAGCACAAGTCCACCTTTGGAGAGTGCTGACCAATGTTGACATGCATCTCCAGGCCCTTCACCAGAAAAGTCACATACATGCAGCACCCTGCTCATCTCATCTCCAGTAGGGTGCCCCAGCAGGGAGACTCGGGAGAGGCACTGTCTCTCCAGGCAGCCCTCAGAAATACAGTCCCCATGGTATTCACCTTGCTATGGGAAATGGGGACTTCGGGAGGACTTCTTATTGGCTCCTGAATATTTAGAAGCGGAGGACCTGGAGAGAAGTACAGTGTAGAGGACTGGAGAATGTAAGTACTAGAGGGCTTATGCAATGGTGTTCCCCGCTTCTGCAGAGTGGCTTGGTGCGGAGGAGGGATTGAGATTAATTAGGTTAGAGCCATATTGCCCAAATCCAGCACTGTGGAGTCTTTACAGCAAGACTGTATAAGGTCTGTGTAGGAGGAAATGGCTCCCTCACTCACCTGTCTGGTCACTACTGATTGTCTGGCAGCCTTATCAGGGAGAGGGAAAGGGTCCATTAGGGCCTCTGTTACCCAGCCTTTTCTACGGGTGACTACCTAAGAATCACTTAGAAAGCCCTGAGATTGGGAGGGCACCCCCAGACTACCCCCTGAAAGCATAGTGCCTGTGATTTATCCAGAGATAAAACATAACGTTTCCTGAAGTCCTCTCAAGCCACCTGACTGGAAAAAACAAGGAACTTCAACTAATTGTGTGACATAGGCCAACTCCCTACCTGTCTCAGCCCCAATAACCTAGTCTATAAAATGGGAAAACTGGGGTAGGTGGTCTTCAGGAGCACTCCCCCCTCTGCCATTCTCACATTGAACTGCTGAAGTGCTCTTACAGAGTAACATACTCCTGAAACGAACAAGACAGAGGTATAGGAAGCAAGACCTATTCTCCCCCCTGGGCTAGGTGTGGCAGGAGCAGCTCTAGCAGAGAGCTCTGGGACCAATTAGGCTAGCAGGAGCAGAGCACATCGATGAGGCAGGGCATGGCCTTGGTTCTGTTCCCAGGGATTTTCCCCTTCTATGCCATGGACATCCTCCCTGCCCTCTTGGGATCACATAGCCAGTCAACTGAATATTTCACACATAAAGAGTGTCCCAAGTGCCAGAGAGAGGTACTGCCTCTTTCCTCAAGGAATTTCTGACTTCCCTAGACACACACACGCACAGTGTGAGAGGTGTGTCTGGAATATGATCACATACCTGGTGTCAGAACTGAGTTCAGGAGCCTTGGAGCTCTCTCAAGCCCACTTGGGCTTCTTTCCTAATAGAAGAAGTAGCCTGTGGACACTAACACCTGGTCTAGGCAGAATGCGATAAGTAGCTTAAGGGATGTGACCCTGCATCTGCGGCTGCTTATAGGAGGGTTACTGCTGGCCGAGTCCAGTGGATCTCGATAAAGGAGGGAAGTCAGAGCCAAAATGGAAGAATGGCATACGGGGTAAGAGGATGGCACCCTGAGAGCGACCTCGGAGACCACGGGAAGTGCCCAGACAGGATAGGACCTTCCTGCAGCAGAGAATAGCCAGTAATAACTCGTAAAATTGCTCTATTTGTTTGAGAGCTGTTAATATACCAGAGAGGATTTTGCATATATTACCTCTAATCCCTAACTTCTAGGCAGGTGCACCCCCCACTTTACACATGCAGAAATGAGGTTAGGAAAGGATTTACCCAAAGCCAGGGTGCTCCTGGTAGGGGGATCCAGAAGTCAAGGCTGTGTGTATCAGATTCCCTTCTGTTTGAAAGCCTGAGCTGAATTTCAAGACATACAGATGCTCCCCACCGACAACAAACCAAGAGGACCCAGAACCGCCACTGCCCCGCCTGTGCAGCATGGGCACCACACCCTTACTCCTGAGCCTTTCCAATCGGGGACAGATGCGCCACTGTTCCACTGCGCTTAGTGTACCCAATTCCACTGACACCGAAAAATAACCTCCCCACCCCGATCCCCACTTGTCTCTAACAGAAGGCCCGAGACATGTATGCAGAGGAGCGGCAGAGGCAACAACTGGAGAGGGACCAGGCTGCAGTGACCCAGCAGCTGCTGCGAGAGGGGATCCTGGCCAGTGCGGACGCCCAGCTCCGACGGACATGCTTGCACAAACTCTCAGCCAGACGGGAAGAGCGGCTCCAAGGTTTCCTGCAGGCCTTGGAACTCAAGCGGGCGGACTGGCTGGCACGTCTGGGCACCGCATCAGCCTGAGTGGGGCTGGCCACCTGCCACTTTGCCCTGCCCTTGGCCTCCAGGCCCCGCTCCCTTTCTCTCTTTGGTGAAGGCACTACCCTCCTGAGGATGAACTGTCCCCCTTTGCGTGGCAGAGGCAGCCCTGAGGCCAGGCGTGCAGGCCACGGGCACCTTTGGGCTGTCCAAGACAGTGACCCCAGAGAGGGTTGAGAGTGAGAGAGACCCCTGCACACACACAAGTCCACTAAACCCAGCTCTGGTCACCAGTAGGGCTTGCCAGCAGGCCTTCAGCTACTCAGCTGCGCTTCTGCCTCTGCTGCCACCAGTTTATGCTTCTAGAAACACTTTCTTTTTTACACCAGCCCATCCGACAGCACCGAATTGGTGGGGGGAAGGGCTCCCCACACTGTAGCCCTTTGCCTATCCGTCTTCGCTTTCCACCCGACTCACAAAAGCGTTGGCTCCCCACCTTGGATCTGTTGGTAAATGGCTAGTAGGCAACAGTGTTATTTGGGTGAGGAAGAAAGGGGCGGGAGAGACAGAAAATCTGTTCCTCTCCCTGGGCTCTCCACCTGGGATTCGCTATTGAATCCCTCCCCTCCCACCACCCAGCACTGATTGCTTACTGAAAGGCTCAGCGCCCCCAATGGCGTGGAAGCCAGGCGGGTGATTACAATCCAATTACCTATTGTCGACTCAGCCCACACAAGCTTTTCTTCTCCGAGGGCATGGGGCCAGGCTCACTCCCCACTGGCTGGCCCCCGCCTTAGCTGCAGGATGTGGGCCTTGGTGAGTCTGCACTAGCCCCCAGCTTCCCACCCAGTAACACATCAGGATCTGGGGCTGCTCCCACTCAGGCTCTCAAACTCTGGCTCCCACTTCCTCGCTCTCTCACCTCAAGGCTCCCTTGATTTGACTTTTCCACCTGGCCACTTCAGCAGGCCCTGGATGACTTGCTCTCAGCAGCTTATTCCAGGCCCTCCTGTGCTTGTGAGGACCAACGCTGCCCAGCAGGAAGGAGAAGGCATAGTGTGCTCCATCCTTTCTTGTACCTCTCTTTGCCAGGCCTTGTTGCAGAGTGCTGAGAGGATTAGTGCCTTTGAAAAGCTGTCTTTCTAAGCAACAGGCCCCAGCCAGTAATCCCAGTGTAGTGCGATTCCATTTAGACTTACCATTCTACGTTATACAAGCTGTTTCCCCAGCACCTCCCTCTAGGGTACAAGGCCTTGCAAGCAATGTTAAGGGCATACTCTTCTGACCTCTAACCTGGCTGTACTTCAGCCCCTCGTTTTTCTGTGCCTAGAGACCTGGCATAAGAAGTCCTTTGGCCATCATCTCTCTTCTCAGAATCAAGCATCAATGCCAGGCGTGACAATTGAGAAGCCAATCAATGCACCCCTTGGCAAGCGTCCTCCCCCCTGCCCACCCGACGACCCTCCCTACCCCCTTACACCTGGCACTCCCACTACCAATTCCTGGCATGAGGTTCCCGGAGAGCAGGTGCTGTACATTTTCTAGTTTTACAATGGGGCTGTTGACAGCCTTAATTAGGGAGGCATGAATTATGCTGCTATATAATGTGGAGCCCTACAATTAAGGCGGGAATGAGGGGCTGGAGGCAGCAAACGGAATCTGCCCGGCAAGCCTGCTGTTGAGTCCTGTCTCCTTTCTGTCCCTGGCTTTCCCTGATGGGTACACCAGGATGATTAATAGAGCTGGTATCTCTCTCTGGTCTCAAGTCCCAAATTCTGGGAAAGGTGCACAGGGTGGGGAAGGGAGGAGCTGTCCTTCCCAGGAGTATGTGCTGAGAAATACTTGATTCAAACTCAACCAATGTGATTTGTTCAGACCAGCTTCAACCCATGTCTCAAGAAACCAGGTGGGATCTATTTAAACACCCTCCCACCTGAGTCAAGCCCCTGTTTTCGAGTATCATGTCCCTGGGTTCTCCCAGGACTTGAGAATTTCGGGGTTTTTCCCCCCATAGCTGTAAAAGTTGTTGGCAATGCAATGGAAGAAAATCTTATTTTACCACCGCAATTGTCTCCAGTAGTACCTTTAGCAAAGCTGTAAGAACCCTGGTTTTGGACTTTTTGCAACACCTGCTTCTTAAATGTTTAAATGCTTCGAATCCCTGGGGCGCTTACCCCCCACCCTCCCATTTCCCTGCTCGAAGTCAGCTTGATAGTGTGGAAGGAGAGGTTTCGCCAGCTGCTTTTGCGTCGTCCTGGCTTGGTGACCACATCAAGTGCTAGCAGCTGGGTGGATGCCTCAGAAGCGGGTGGAGCCTAGGACGAGGGAAAGGCGGGTAGGCCGCTCTCGCATCATTCTGTGATGGGTTCCTGAGGTCCGGGCATACAGAGACCCAAAGATGCCACCCAATAGACATTGGGGGACTAGGGTGCTGAAAGAACAGCTCCTACCTGCCCCATTGCACCTTTGCTTGTAGTCTCCCCTCGGGGACCACCCTACCCCTAACCTGGGGCACACGGCCCTCCAGGTGTGTGCCCGGAAAGGCGTCCTCCGAGTGGTAGCTCGGAGATGCACCTCCGGCTGCGCGGGGCCGGCTTCCCTGCTCGTTCGCTGCCGCGGCAGCCCTGGCCCTGGGAGCGCGAGCCGCGCGCTGCCTTGCGCCTCCAGGGGAGCCGGGCGGGCGGCCAGGCCTCGCTACCCTCTCCTGGGGCCCCAGCGGGCGCGGAGGAGCGGCCAGAGGCGTCTGGGGTGTTGCATGGCTTGGGGAAGTGGGTTGCATAAGGTGGAAGGAACTTGGTAGTTGGCGAGCCC
>NW_022111357.1:18606465-18615345 GCF_000313985.2 Echinops telfairi | reverse complement strand
GGGAGGGCCTGTTGGCGCCCTGCAGCTGTGGGTGCTGCGGGCGCGGCGGCTGCGCCCGCGGGCTGTGCGGCCTCGGACCCGTTGGGGCCTGAAGTCTGAAGTGATGGTGCTTACCGCTCTCTCCGTATCTGACTTACTTGCCCACGTCCTTCACAGGTGTTGCGTATATAGGTGTTTATTACGTTTGGAAAATTCAATAAGCATTTCTTTGGGCTGCGGTTTACCTTGTTTTGTTTCTTGTAGGCTGAAGGGGATGCTAAGGGAGATAAAGCCAAGGTGAAGGATGAAGTAAGTCCTAACTATTGGGGGCCCGTCTCACATAGTGCGATGGGGCAAGGGCTGGACCACTGATGAGATCCGCCGTCTTACTATGCTCCATGAAGTTGGGGTGGACTTGAAGACCATAGGACTCCTTAAATGACAACCAGCAAGCCAGCCCTGGCTTTTAATTTGCTTTAGTGATCTCGTTTTCACCTCGGTCTGGAATCGGTTGGCACAGAAATTTAAAATTTATTTTTAAGACTCAGCTGGTTTATCGTCTGTTTTCTAACTTTTCCTCAAAACTTCTTTTATAGCCTCAGAGGAGATCAGCAAGGTTGTCTGCTGTAAGTGTGTTTGTTTTTACATATAGCTTCTTTCTTTATCCCTGAATCTTAATACGATGTGTGTAAAGACAATACTTTCCAAGAAGTATGGCTCGTTACTGGTTTTTTGGTATTGTACTCGATTTCAGACCCTAGCCCACTTAACAGTTTGCTGGTTCTGAAATTCTGGTGAGTGACCCACGTGGAGTGTTTCCAAGAGTTGCTGGGGGGGCAGTTCTGGACATGGGACATTGCCATGAAAACCAGCCGCCATACTCACTCCCGGGTACTGGTGGTGCTAAGGTTTTGATGGTGGCTTTTGTTTGTTTCGATCCATTGTCCTAACGTTCTTTCTCTCCCTCCCAAAGAAACCTGCTCCTGCAAAACCAGAGCCCAAGCCGAAAAAGGCCCCTGCAAAGGTGAGGGGCTGGGAGGCAAGCACACCTGCAGGGACTCCTACGTGTTACCATCAGGACATTGGCGGCTAAGTTTTGAGATAGAGCAAAATGATTGGAACTCTAGAACCTCAGTATTTCGGCATCATAGTGACCCACGAGAGAACGTCTATGTTTAATGTAGATAGCTTGACCTTATTCCCGCCATTTGTGTTACTAATGTCCAGTTGTGTTAACCAGTTTACAAAGGACTCTGAATTTTGGTTATTAAATACCCAAATTTGGAAGCTGACTTGTTACACTCACAAGTAACATTTCTGGTCACAAACTAAGCAGCTTGGCATCATTTGTTTATCTCAGTAGGTGAAGGGTTATTCTGTGATAGTTGTGTTTGTTGTTTTATGGTGTTTGAGGTTTGTTTTTTGTTCTTAATCTTCGATAAACCAATCCTACCTTGTGCCAAACTTAATAAAACATTGTGAAATGCGAAGAAAGTGTTCATTCCTGTCCCTCCTTCCTTTTAGAAGGGAGAGAAGGTACCTAAAGGGAAAAAGGGGAAAGCTGATGCTGGCAAGGACGGGAACAACCCTGCGGAAAATGGAGACGCCAAAACAGACCAGGTACCGCTGCGAGTTAGCCTGTTAGTGATGCCCAAAACCATTCAGCTGCCATTTCCCGAGGACCACATCACTTCAGTTGCAGTCTTAATTTCTTGAAGAGTGAAACAGAAATGAAATGGGCGTTTGTCTAGAGATGGGTTCCCAACCTTACGATTGATTGTCTCTTTTCGGGGGTGAGGGCGAGTAGGAAGAATTAGTTGGCAGCACCCCCAGTTTGACAGTATTGCTTGCTTTGTGAAACTTTGGGTGAAGGGTTTGCCTGTCGTCTTCCCGTTTGTTTAAATCCTGAGTTCTTCAAGTTGCCACTGTCCAGTGAAGGGGTGCTACGGCAAGGTGATTTTGACCCGGCGTGCTAGTATTACAAGTGAAATTTCGACTTCTTCCCCAAGAATAGCACTTGTAAAATCACAGACTTTTGGGGCCTTGGGTGACCATAGATCATCTAATCCTGGTGTGTTCCCCCACACCCAATCTGCCCACCTTGACTTTATAGCACGTAGATGGTGAGCCACCTCCACAGGTGACCTGGTCAGTCTCAGAAGTGTTACAAGTATCTGAAACTTGGGCATTGGAGCCAAAGAATGCTGTAGAGTGATCATTTCACGTCTGTCTGCTTTTCTTCCAGGCACAGAGAGCTGAAGGTGCTGGAGATGCCAAGTGAAGTGTGTGCATTTTTGATAACTGTGTACTTCTGGTGAGTGTACAGTTTGAAATACTATTTTTTATCAAGTTTTATAAAAATGCGGAATTTTGTTTTACTCTTTTTTTTTTTTTTAAAGCTATGTTGTTAGCACACAGAACACTTCATTGTTGTCTTTTGGGGGGAGGGGCAAATGTCACTAATAGGCTGTCTCCAAAGCTGGATAGAGTGGAAGACAACACCTTGTCCTGCTAGTTTTGAGGGACTCCCTCTGGGTTCCCAGGAGATGGGATTCCCTGACATTGACACATGTTAGCCGCCTTGGCACAAACACCTTGTGAGAGAGGAAAAGTACAGCTTTGTTTTTACATCCTCCATACCTTCTCCCTCTCTGCCTTCAGCATAGACTTGACTCCCATAAACCCAGAGACCTGTTGGGACTTGACCTCAAAACATTGGTTGTTAGTATGTTGGGCGATCTGGACTTTCCAGTGACGCCATCCTCGTGGCATCCCTCAAAAGAGCAGCGCCACCTTTGTTCAGACTGGTAATTCTGCCGTGTTCATTTCGTTCTCTGAAAGTCAGGGTCGGCTCGTGAAAAGTTGTTAAAACAACATGCTAAATGTGAAATGTCCACCCTCACTCTAAACTTTCCCCGTTCAGAGCATCAGCCTAAGACTTCAGTGGGTTTTACAGTGGCTTTCTGATTTTGGTGGTCCATTGAAGAAGGGAGTTTGAAAGTTGTTATATGCTGTTAACGATCGTCTGCCCATGTCCTGCCTGAATACCATGATTGTTTATGAAAAGTATCTTTAATAAAGCTGATACAATTTGGCTTGGGAATGTTGCCTCCAATCTTTTCCCACAGATGGGGCTGGGGGTGTATGGGTGAGCTAAGTCTTTGTCAACAGAGGCAATCTGCCCCGAACCAAGGGGTTGGGCTGTGGAGTTTCCATGTTCAACCGAGCAAATAGTCTTGTTGGTTTCTAGTCATCCTCCCAAATACCCAGGGCTAGGGAGCAGCAGGAAGGATCCCAAGAATGGGTTGGATGGCAGTACTGGATCTAGGAGTAGAGGATGTTCTGAAATCAAAGGTGTAGGTTTCAATTAGCCAGAGTCGGGAGGAAGTGTCTGGCACATACACCACTGATCACAGGAGGGGATGGGGCAGTGGTGTGTGTGTTGACAGACCCAAGAACCCTTTTCCTCTAGTGATAAACAAGGATTTGTGTGTAGGTCTTGTGCATTTGTGGGTTGATTACAATCAAATTTTTTAACACGTGTTTCTGGGAGGAACAGAGTAGAGGCTTATATTGCCTTTCCCCCTATATTATCACCAAACATCAATCTTTGCACATACAACACAAGTGTAATACCCATTTTATGGAGGAAATATGAGACACAACATGTTTGGGTGTACATTTAATTAGCAAAGTCGGGGTTCAATCCTCTTAATAGTTTGGGGGGCAGTTTCCCCTTTATAATTTCTGATTTAGACTGGTTTTAGGGTATCTTCTAGATAAAATGTCATTTGTCCACTTAGGCTATTTCTAACAATCGGTCTTAGTATGACAAGAATTTCTAGGTTGTAGGTGCTTTTTGGCTATCAGGAAGTATCATTTTGCCACATAGAAACTCTTAATATTTCTAGGAACTATTAATAGCTGCCTCAGATGGGCTAGAGGTACCAATGGTAGCTTTTGGTGTTTGAATCGAAAAGGACCACAATTAGGGTTACTTTATTAAAATCTGTATAGTCACATTTAAGATACTTGAGCCATTGACTTTCAGGTCTCATTCTGGTGTCCCCAGTGAAGGTTGAGAGACTTAACAAGTGAGAAACAGACTCGGATGTTAAGTGACTAGACGAGGTTCCTTCTGTTAAGATTTTTCTTTCATGGGAAATTCTTACTTATTAGACAAGGCTCTGGGAGTGCTTGTGATAAACCCAGAAACCAGACATGAAAATGTGGGAAGGACCTTGCTTCCAGACAAGCCCATCTTGAACTATGGTTGGATGCTAATGTAAAACGGTTCCCTCTGTCTCCAATCCTCAGGAAGAGTCCCTTCAGTAAAGTAATAGAACAGATGCAGCAGGGTCACTTATGCCCAAGACAAGTGCCTAGAGGTAGGCTGGTTCTAAAGGGCCCAGTGGACTTTTCTGTTCTGCCCTCAGCATGGTGTCCAGGTGCTCACCTTCCATGTCAGCTGTCCAGGCATGGTCACCACAGCAACATCCAGGGCTAGAAGGCTCACTTTTGTTGGCACTTGATTCATGTAAATAATTCAGTAGTTCAACTATACCAAGAAGTGTTGTATAATCTTTACCACAATCAATTTCAGAACATTTCCCCCATACTATTGTACATGAAAATCACGGACTGTGTCATGTGTCCTCTTTAGAAATGAGATTGTTCCCAGAGCCCTCGCAGCCTGTGTGGGGGCAGAACGCATTCATTCAAAAACCACTGGTCAGAGGAGAAGAGCCACTCACTGCGTCTGAACATTTCCTTGATGCCAGCACATAAAGTTTCCTCGGGAGCACTTGTTTGAGTCTCAACAGAGAGCCTTCCCAAAAATGCCAAGACTGGCTCCTGAGGGTGTAACGGGCCAGGTACGGTGAAGGCAGAGGTCAGCTCAGAAGGTTGGAGTGACTGTTGTGGCACCCGAAAGGAGTGATAGTGGTTGATTTTTCTCAAAGGACACAAGTTGGTCACAGGGGGCTTGTTGGGAAGGTATTTTAGTTGAAAGCTGCATCAAGGTCTCCCCTTCCTGACTGGACCTGCAGCTGCCCTAGCGTTAGGGAACCAGCCCCATGGACCCTACAGCCCCGCTCCTGCCCCTTCGGACCTTTTTCACAAAACCCTTACAACGGCGGTTCTCAACCTGCGGGTCAAGGCCCCTGTGGGGGTCGAAAGTCACCTAATTCATAACAGTGGAAAAATTATACTTGGGAAGTAGCAATGAAAATAATTTTATGGTTTGGGGGTCACCACAACATGAGGAACTGTATTAAAGGGTTGCGGCATGGGGAAGGTTGAGAGCTACTGCTTTAAAAGGATCATGGTTTGAGCCACTTAGGGATGTCAGAACTGCCTTTTTGATCATGCTGAAGAGCAGTTTGGGGTTGGGTTTTTTTATTAAATACTTTTATTGGGGGCTCTTACATCTCAACACAATCCATACATTCCTCCAGTTTGTCAAGCACATTTGCACATATGCCACCATCATTTTCAAAGCATTCTCTTCCCACTTGAGCCTTTGATATCAACTCCATTTCTTCCCTCCCCAGTTTGGGTTTTTTTTTTTTAATAAGTCATTTTATTGGGGCTCTTAACAGCTTTTATATCACATTGCATACATCAATTGTATCAAGCACATTTGTACATATGTTGCCTTCATTTTCAAAATATTTTCTGTTTAAGCCTTTGGTATCAGGTTCTCTTTTTTTATCCCCTCCCACCCTCATGGACCCCTGATGAATTATAAATTATTTTCATATCTTACACTGCCCGCTGTCTCCCTGCATCCACGTTATTATTGTTCGTTTCCCTGGGGAGGGCGGGGGACTATACATCATAGTAGTCAGTTGCCTGTTTCTCCCCCAGAGCAGTTTTCTACCTACGGAGGCAGGACTAGAGGAGGATGGGCTAGGCCTGGATGGAAGGCACGTTGAGAAACAATAGATTCACATTTTTTTCTGGTGGGACTGAAGGATTCTATGTATGCTTGTAGAGCTGAACTTAGGACTTCGCTCCTATGTCTTCAGTTCTCTCGGGTATGTACGCAGAATGGCATTGCTGCATCGTGTGGTAACTGCTGAAACGGTTTGAGGAAGTGCCAGACCGCTTTTCCGCCGCAGCACCACTTCTCGCACCGTGGCTGCGTGGTGGGCTCCACAGGCCCGCTGTGCCGGGCAGTGTTTTGTTCTGTTGTGCCTAGCGACAACCCCCAGCCGTGGGAGGGGTGTGCCTTCTCTACCTCTGATGTTCTCCTACATGTTCGGTTTGAGTTCTGCATTTTCCTAGTGACTAATCATTAACATCTTTTCATGTACTTAATGGCCATTTGAGTGTCTCCTGTGGATTAATACTACTCAACTTCTTTCCCAAGTTTTAAATTGGAATTGCCCCCACCTCCCTTCAAGAGTCCTTACCCTTGCAGGGCTCTGAGAGTCTGGAAATGGGAAGCAGAGGACCCCTTTTCTCTGGTGCTGCTCCCCAGCCCCTCCAGAGAGCCCACCAAAAGACAGCTTTGAAGGTTTTCTGCTCACACCCTGGGTTTTAGGAGCACAAACGAGACCCGACCTTGAATCTACTCTAAAGAGAACATTTATTAAATCTTATAAGAGACAAGACACAAACACATCATCCGGATGAGGGAGGCCACTAACGAGGTTGAAATGGCATCCCCGGGTTCTCTTTTTGTTGAGTTGTGTATATTGTATGTTCTTTATAGTGTGTGGCTCTAGAGCCTTACCAGATACGTGTCTGCAGATACTTTGTTCCCTTTCTCTGGTGGTTCTCACGTCAATAAAACCCTCTGACCCACAGATATTTGTACTTTTGATGAAGTCTAATGTGCCTCTATTTTCTTTGGTTATGTCACGGAGTGAACTGTTACCCTCAACGTAGGGGTTGATTTGGCTGGGCCGTGATTCTCAGTGGTCAGATGTAATTTGGCAGTTATGTAATGAAGTGCACACATGCACACCTCCATGTGACCAGCCTACCAGTTGTGGGGACCTGAGAGTGGGATATGATGGTCTTACTCTGGTCTCGGTCCCAATTTCACATACCCTTACATACTCGTGTATAAGCCGAGCTTTTCAGCACATTTTTGAAGCAGTTTTTGTGCTAAAATTAGGTGCCTCAGCTGGTATTAGGGTAGGCTTAAACAAGTATACGGTATATGGAGTTTTCCTGCAGGGTGACCTACATCACTTTTTATCGTATGTAAAAGGAGAGAGGGGATACCAGACTACCACCAAGAGAGAAAACATGGGGACAGAGCACATCCTCTGCTCCAAGGATCCCTGCACTGAACAACCTAGACCCAGCGAAGATGGCATCCAAGACCCACGCATGACCATTAGCTATTGAAGGAGGCGAGGATTTTCCCCTGGAGCGAGCAGAGAGAAAGCCCTCCGCTGGAACTAAAGTGTGCTGTCATCAATTCAGTTCCGATTTGTAGCAGCCCTGTAGGACAGGGTAGACCGACCACTGTGGGTTTCCACCACCAGCTCTTCACGGGAGTAGCAAACTTCATCTTTCGCCCACAGAGTGCACCAGTGATTTCAAACCGCTGACCTTGTGGCTAGCAGTCTAAAGCACAGCCACTATACCACCAGGAGTCATTCTCCTAGAACTAGTGCCCTGAATTCATACTTCGAGCCTCCTAATCTGTGAGCGGTTGTTTCCAACTTGCTTTCTCTTACAGCAGCACGGGACAGCTAAGACAGGGTACCCAGCTTGTGCTTTTGCTGTCGGAGCTAAGAAAGCACTGTTTAATCACAAAGTCATGAAGCTTGTCTTGGGTTTTCTTCTAAGAGTTTTGTAGTTTTAGCTCATACATGGCAGTCTTCAATCCAGACTGGACCGACTGTTTTATTTAGTGTACTGGGTTTAAGGACTTGCTCATTTTAAAAACTGCTCTGGACTTCTTGTGTTTTCAAGCCTCCAAGCCACTGCTCATCTCGTTTCCCCCTGGGGTAGCGCCTTACATCTGTTAGGCACCCTTTTCTCTGTGTGACACCCCACGGAGGACTGGCCATCTGCCAGTGCTCCCACAACTTCCATTCTCCCACAGCTATCGCCGAAGTCAGTTTCCACCACCCTCCTGGACAGTCCCCTCCAGGGTGCTACAAATTGAACTGGGCCAAATGGAATTCATTTTGTTCTGAGCAAACCTACCACCCCTGCTTCACCTCTATCTAATAAGTCTACCACGGTATTACACTCCATCCCTCAAGCAAGAAACCTTAAAGTCGCCCCCTAGTGTTCTCTCACTCCCCACCACTACATGCAGCCAATGGGTCTCTCAGTCACAATGACCTTAAAAAGTTATTTCAAAAGTGTTTATCATGGAAAATGTTAAATAGATAAAATATATTTGTTCAATATATGAAAATATGTGAAATATATATCCTGCATAATATATAAATAGGAGCTTATTCAAGTTGGTACCAAGGCCTTTGATATAATCTCCCATTTATAGAAATATATTGCGGTTCTTGTATATAAATACATATATTTATAAATACTAAAATGTTCAACTTTTTAAAATACTTAAAATGTTAAAAATATGAAAAATAGAATAGTATAATAAATTGTGCACCCATCACACGGCATCAGCAATTATGAACTGTGGCCAGTCTTATTTAATTTATACCATGCCCATGTCCTCCCCCTCCTACCATAACCTGACATGACATCTATAAATATTTTAGTATACAGCTCTAAATAATATGGGCTCTCTTTTTAACATGACCATAATATCATTGTACCAAGCCACTGGCGTGTTCCAGCGTGAGCAGTGCTGACTCATCGTGACTTCATGTCCAGCACTGCACCCTCCTGCAGCCATGGCCATGGTTAACCAGCAGTTCTCAACCTGGGGGGTCGAACGACCCTTTCACAGGG
>NW_022111357.1:18601232-18604939 GCF_000313985.2 Echinops telfairi | reverse complement strand
ATGGATTGTGATAAGAGTTGTATGAGCCCCTAATAAAATGATTAGAAAAAAAAAAGATATGAGCTGAGAAGGATGAATTAAGAAAAAATACTGAGGTTTTTCAGAATTATAAGTAGGGCTTCTATATTTTGTATTTTAAAAAAACAACACAAAAACCCGGGCACTAAAAAGGCCTAGAAACAGTGACCAACTATGTAGCTCTGGGCATTGCAAGCCTAGTATTTGATCTTAAAACACCATTTACCACTAAAAGGAATCAAGGCTTTTGTTGTTTTCTGTTATTTTCCCCTTGAAATACCAGTAGCTGATAGCAGGTTCAAGCAGGAAATATACAAGATAAGCCTAGAACATCCTGTCATAATAGCCAGAAATTTATCAGATGCTATAAAGATTATATCACAGGCCTCAGTACCAAACTGAAGAAACTCCCATTTGCCAAAATCGGGACAATTTGAACATCAACAAGTTTAATGTCTGAAATTAACTGGAACACACTAAAAAACTCATTGATCATCTTTGAGCAATGTCAGCAACCCAATTCATGATTTTGAAATGCGGCAAACAGCAGATTTGAACATCTAGCCTCTTCCACCATGAACTGTAATTCTGAGCAGCCAGATGGCAGCCAAGCTAGAGTTTCTCTCTGTAGCATTATTTCAAGCACTAGATGAAGAAGGGTTAGAAAGTCACCATGTTACAACGCTTGGCATTGAGCCCCAAGGACTGCACAAAAAGGGACAACCAGACACGATGTGCCTCCTGGTGCCAGCACACACTGCCTGTGGTTTCCTTGCCACACAATGCGAACCCAGCCATGGTTTCAGATCTATTTACTAAGTAACGGGAGTAAAGAATAGAGAAAGCTCTTTACACCACAGGGATGCAATCGACAACGCTGGGAAAGGGGGAGATGGGAAGACCATCGGCTCAAAGAAGTTAGATATGCCGACCAATTGCATAGACGTATGGATTCTGGTTCAGACTCTTCAGAGATGCTTAGGAGCCTACTAGAAATTTTAATACTAAAGCATTTCATAATACCGATATTAAGGAATGCATGTCGCTTATCAAAAGCCAGGAGGACGTGAAGCACTAGATAACGAAAACCAAGACTGCAGCCCTCAGTACAGACTGCACCTCAGTGTAAAGAAAGGCGAAATGCTCACAACTGGACCAGTAGACGACATCAAGATAAACAGAGAAAAAAACTGAAGTGGTCAAGGATTTAATTTTGCTTTGATTCACAGACTGCTGCTCATGGAAACAGCAGTCAAGAAATCCAAAGATGGATTGCATTGGGAAAATCTGCATGTGACCCCTTTAAATTGCTGAAGAGCATAGATTTCTCTTTGCAGACTGAGGCCTGGTATTTTCAGTCGCTTCATATACGTGTGGAAGCTGGGCCAGGGATAAAGAAGAGCAGAGAAGAATTGGATGTTTTGAATTATGGCATTGACAAAGGATATCGCAAGTATGGGCTATTAGAAAAACCGTCTGTCTTGGAAGAAGTGCAGCTAGGATGCGCCTTAGAAACAAAGATGGCAAGACTTCATCGCATATTTTGGACATGTCTTGAGAGACCAATCCCTGGCAAAAAGCCGTCATGCTCCGTAAAGTGGGAGGTCAGTGAAAAAGGAGACCTTCAACGAGATGGGTTGACGGTGGCTACAACGATGGGTTCAACCAGAACAACAGTTGTTAGGGTGACACAGGACCAGGCAGATCGTGTTTGGTGTTTGGTTCTGTCGTATAGAGGTAGCAGTGAGTTAGAGCCAGTTCCATGGTGCCTTACACAAGCAACGAGCCCAAGGTGACACGGAGCGTCCCAGTTCATTGGCTTAATGCTGTGTAGGGTAAATCTGCTGCAAATGCTTTCTAGGGTAAAGCAGAGAAGATGTTAATGTGAAAACGAAGGTGTTCTTGACCCAAACCATGATATTTTCAATCGAGGTATATGCATGTAGAAACTGGACAGTGAATAAGGAAGACCAGAGAAGAATCAATGCCTTTGGATTATGGTGTTAATGAAGAATATTGAATGTACTGGACACTGCCAGAAAAATAACTACTCCATATTGGAAGAAGTCCAATCAGAATATTTTTAGAAGCCAAGATGGGGAGACTTCGTGTCATGTCCTTTGGACACGTTATCAGACGTATCAGTCGCTGGAGAAGGACATCATGCCACGGGGGGCTCAAGCACCGCTATTTCTGAGAGCGGCACAGGCCTGGGCAGGGTTTTGCTATGTTACCCACCAACTGTGATGTGTTGGAACTAACTTGACAGCCTCTACCACCCAGAAAAGAAAAAAAGAACCCTGATAGTGGATTCCGCCTCTTAATGACCCTTTATTGGATTTCTGAGCCTGTTGATCATGACACAAGCAGATAGCCTCCTCTTTCTCCCAAGAACAGTGGTGGGTTTTAACTGACAACAAAGAGACCTTGAACTATACATTAGCATATCACTGAGGCTTCCGATTGGAAAGATTTTAGAGATACCCTGGCCACCTCCTTTCCACAGCAAGCCCCCATCGTATATTTTGTGACCATGACATTTCATGCTTTGCATATTAATTACAGTCAGAGTTTTCACTACTATCTGAACTCCTTAAAATTGAATATGGGCTTGATGTTAAGTTCCTTTACTCTCGTGAGTACCTCTGATATAATGCTAAATAACATTACGACTTTTATTTTTAGAAGAATATTACATAATTAATATTTTAACCCCATAATGTGTAAATCTCTTAATTGCAATATCAACTCGACTAGCAAAATATTATTGCAAAAAGCAGTTAAATTGTTGCTTGTTACAGTATTTCCTATTATACATGTACAATTTATTGTATATTAAGGTGTATTAAGATCACTTACTTAAAAAAAAACCATATTGTTGAGAACGAGGTGGGGTCGGAGAAGAGCTTCAAAGCCCATCTGTAGGCAGTGGGACATCCCCACACAAGAGGGGTCACGGGGAAGGAATGAGTCAACCAGGGCCCAGTAAAGCACCGATGAAACACACAATATTCCTCTGGTTCCTTGAGGCTTCCTCACCCCTCACTGTCCTGACCCCAGTGCTGCCTCTCAGTTCGGACTAGATCGGAGCATAGACACAGGTACAGATAAGAGATAAGAGCTCAGGACACATGGAATTCAGGAACAGGAATGGGGAATAGAGATATCAGAAGGCTAGGAGGAAGGTAGGGAGAGGAGGGGAGGAAGGGGGAACCAATTGCAATGATCGACACATAACCACACGTATCCTCCAGGGGGACTGAACAACAAAAACCATGGGGGAAGGGAGACAGTGGTCAGTGTAAGATATGAAAATAATAATAATTTATAATATATCAAGGGGTCATGAGGGTAGAGGGGAAGGGAAAAAAGAGGAGTTGATACCAAGGGCTCAATAGAAAGTAAATATTTAGAAAAGAATTATGGCAGCATATGTACAAATATGCTTGATACAATTGATATATGGATTGGATTGTTATAAGAGTTGTAAGGGGGAAAAAAAGTTGTAAGAGCCCCCAATAAAATGATCTCTTAATAATTAAAAAATATATATATCACTTACTGCCACTTGTCAGTTTGTAGTATTGTGGTGTCTTGCATGTAGCTGTGATGTTGGAAGCTATGTCACTGGTATTTGAAATACCAGCAGGGTCACCTATAATAAACAGGTTTCAGCAGAGCTTCAAGAC
>NW_022111357.1:18583714-18599611 GCF_000313985.2 Echinops telfairi | reverse complement strand
ATGTTTTGAGAATGATGTACAAATGCGCTTTACACAATTGATGGGTGTATGGATTGCGATAACAGTTGTATGAGCCCCTAATGTTAAAAAACAACAACAAAAAAAACAACCCCCATGAAACCTCTTAAACTAAAGAGCTGAGATATGTATAATGATTCATAATAACAAACAGAGACTACTTTTTGACGCACATCAACATTGACTATATATTATGGGCCAGACTGGACACATGGCAGTGGGTGGGTCTCCCTCCTTACGTCAAGGTAGCACAGCATGGTATGCATTTCTCTACCTTGCCTTTCACTTAATGTACTCTGGAGATTGGTTCATGTCATGCTAGTGTTAAAGAGATCTTCCTTGGTCTTTTTCTATAGCAGCATAAGAGGAGATGTATGTATATGTTTGACTTGGATTCTGTCATGTGATTTTATGTTCATTTACACATATTCCAAGTGTTTTATATGTACCTGAAAAGGCCTTCCCAAAGTTCACGGAAAGCCTTTACAGACTGCCTGAGTGGCACGTGGCTGTGGGCAAGAACAAGCCCCTTAAAAGAGGTAACCCAAGAAGGACCCAAGGAGAAAGTGGTTGGTCCATTTTTCTGAGAAAGATGGGTATGATGTGAAAGTACCAGCTATGTTCAATATCAGAAATATTGGGAAACACTAGCACCAGGACTCAAACCACAACTGCATCTGATGGCCGCAGGGTCGTGTTTTTGAGGTGAGCCTTGCTGATCTGCGGCACAATGCAATTACATTTTAAAAATTCAAGCTGATTTACTGAAGACATTCAAGACCAAACCTGTCTGACCAACTCCCATGGCACGGACCTGATTCATGACATAATGTGCTCCATATTTTTTTAAAAATTCACATTGATGTCAAGACTACCGATGGTTATGTTTCATCTGTTCTGCGTTGGTTTTACTAAAAAATATACAACAATCAGATTCAGAAGATTTCTTATGCTCAGCACCAATAGGTCCATAAATCCAGCTGAAAAGCAGGACCCAAGAGGTGCAGACAAATGTCTTGAAAGAAATGGCCAATAACTGATTCCCAACAGCATTGAGAAGGACTCAGCAACGGTTTGCCAATCTATTTCTCCCCTTCATGATGTGTTTGTCAGAAAAGTAGCCATTACCAGGAGAGTAAGGGGAAGGTGGGGGAGAGAGGGGGAACCGATCACCTCTAACCCCCTCCCAGGGAGATGGACAGCAGAAAAGTGGGTGAAGGGAGACATCAGTCAGTGTAAGACATGAAAAATAATAATCATTTATAAATTATCAAGGTTTCATGAGGGGGGGGAGAGAAAAATGAGAAGATGAGACCAAGGGCTCAAGTAGAAAGAAATGTTTTGAAAACGATGATGACAACTGTGCTTGACACAATGGGTGGAAGTATGGATTGTGATAAGAGTTGTACAAGCCCCCAATAAAATTATTTTTAAAAAGAAAAATCCCATTATTGGCTTGAGGCTCAGGACTACACATAGTCTCAGAGGACACCAGGGTCAATGGGCATAACATAGTTCACAGTGACAGTGGGCTCCATCCTACTTTGGATAGAAGAATGATGAAAATTGAAATACAGATGGAAGCATTTAGTCCAATGGGCTAATGGGCCACCACGAAAACACCGATCTTCACAACCCCAAGGCCAGAGGAACTAGATGGTGCCTGCCTGCCTTTACCAACTGCTCTGAGAATGACAGCATCAGAAGGCTGGGAATAGAGTGGGGAAAATGTGGATCGGAACCTAAAATCATAAAAGGTTTTGGAAAGAGTTTAGTGGAACCCTCAAGATTAGTCACCCTTCAGGTCTGGTACTAATCTCACCCCCATGTTAGAATAATCAACTCTTTAAGATCAAAAAGGCGGTATTTATCAAGGACAAAGTTCAGAGGGTTAGGAAGGAAGGGAATGGAAACAGGAAAGAGAAATGGGGTAAGTGATGGTAAATTGAGGGGTTGCAATGAGTGAGTTGAAACAAAATATGGGTGTCTCGTTGAATGTAAAAACTGATGATGTACTCTTTATGCCTTCACCTAATTCATGATAAAATGTTAATTATCATAATTAAAACTTGATAATTATTTCTTTTCACCTCATATTTTCTATGAAATTTTGAAGCCCTTTCATGTGCTTATGAGCCTATTCTATTTGTTTATTTCTCTTTTTACTTCAAAGTTGCAGTTTGAACAACAATAATATGTAATTGATCAATTGATCAAGGGAGAGAGTGGGGAGGGGGGGAAGAGGAGCTGATACCAAGGGCTCAAGTAGAAAGAAAATGTCTTGAAAATGTTGGTGGCAACACATGTACACGTGTGCTTAATACGAATTTAATGCTGGATTGTCGTGAGATTTGTAAGATCCCCCCAATAAAATGATTAATAATAAAAAAGTTGCAGTTTGTTTTGGCAGGTAAGAGGTTTATGTTTTTATTCAATGATTACCTTGATCTTAATGACATTCACATCGTAATGTCCCCTCTGGCCTTACTGGAACTTCCGAAAGACCATTGATTCTCTTTCACTTTTCCTGCATCAGTCACTTCCCTCTTTACTTCCCTACTGACTCTGATTCCATAGTTGAGGAATAATACCACTCCTTACAAATATGTTCAACTCCTCTCTCCACTCTCCTGACTAGACTCATCTTATCGTTAGGACAACTTGCCTGAGCCAATGATGGCAGCTACGACTTAGCAACCCCTCATGACGTGATCTAACACAACGTAGTCATCTCCTTAATGGTGTATGCTATGAGCAGCCAATCAATTGTAAGAAGATTAGGATATGCTGCAACACCTGCAGATCACAGCCCTAAAGCAATTCATTGAAAGAACATTGTTCCAGAAGTGTGGCCTGCTTCTAATACAAGTGGATGTTATGGAAAAGCTTGCTTGCTCTTTTGAAGGATCTGGATCCTGCATCTGGATTGTTGATTTCTGGTTCTTTGGACTTGAACCCATATTGCCTGCGGATCCTGAGAGTCATCAGTGGCCTACCATTTGACCTGCTGACCTTCAGTTTTTTGACCTTTGCAGCCACCCACCTGTCATGTTCCCACCAATCTTGGGTTCATTAGCCCCTGCTGCTATCTAAGTCAGGAGAAGCCTCCTGCCTAACATCTGAGCACAGATTGGAACCTGCGCAGATATGGACTTGCCTGATTCTAGAACTGTGTGCCACTTTCTTGATACACAGTTTTCTCTGTATACATACATCTGAGCAATTGATGGTCTGGTCAACAGTCAGCCCCTAGCCTTGTTTTGGCGGATGGTATTGAGCCTTTCCATAATCCCTTCCCACAGACGCAGTCAATCTGATTTCTGTGTATTCCATCTGGAGAAGTCCACGTGCATAGTCACTGTTTATGTTGTTGAAAAAGGTGTTTACAATGGAGTCACTGGCCGGACAAAATTCTATCATGCGATCTCCAGTTTCGTTTCTATCACCAAGGCTATATTTTTCCAACTATGGTTACTTCTTCTTATTTTCCAACTTTTGCATTACAATCACCAATAATTATCAATGCATCTTGAATGCATGTTTGAACAATTTCAGACTGAAGACATTGGTAGAATTCTTCAATTTCCTCACTAGCTTTAGTGGCCGGTGTGTAAATTTGAATAACAGTTGTATTGATTGTTTTACTGTATGTATATAGATATTATCCTATCGCAGGCAGCATTGTCCTTTAAGATAGATCTTGAGATATTATTTTTGATGATGACTATGTGGGTCCAGAGGCAGTCATTCAAAGAGAACAAGGGAACGAATACTACTTGGTTTAAAATCAGGAATGGTGTGCATCAGGGATATCTTTTTACGATGCTTATTCAATCTGTGTGCTGAACAAAGCAACTGAGAAGCTGGACTATATGAAGAAGAAGATGATAACAGGACTGGAGGAAGGTTTATTAACAACCTGTGAGGTGCAGATGACACAACCTTGCTCGCTAAAAAAGTGAGGAGGACTTGGAGCACTTGCTGCTGAAGATCAAAGATTGCATGTAGCCTTTAGTACAGATTATGACTGATTGTAAGGAAGACCCACATCCTCAGACCTGGACCAAGAGGTAAGTAACAGCATGATAAACAGAAAAAATGGAAGCTGTCAAAAATGTCAACTTGCTTGGATCCGCAATCAGTGCTCATGGAAGCAGCAGTCAGGAGACCAAGGGACACATCGCACTGGGTGAATCTGCTGCACAGCCCTCTTTAGCGTGTTGAGGAGCAGGGGGCCGGACTGAAGCCACGGTGGTTTCAATGGCCTCATATGCATGTGTAAGTTGGACACTGAATAAGGAAGACCAAAAAACAATCGCTAAATTAACTGGGGTACTGGCAAACAATACTAAAAGTATCACGGGCTGCCAAAGAGCACGCAGATCTGTTTCAGATGTACAGCCAGAGTGCGCCGCAGAGGCAAGGCCGATGAGACTCACACAGAGTTTGGACGTGTTGTCAGGAGAGAGCCCCTGGAGAAGGACGTCCCGCTTGGTCAAGTAGAGGAGCAGGGACCATAAATGCTTAATTGGGTTTGCTTCTTTAGAGAACCTGGCGTAAGACACCCTCCTACTACATTTCCCTAAAATATACCGTACATACTCGTGTATAAGTGAAGTTTTTCAGTACAGTTTTCATGCAGTTTTTGTGGTAAAATTAGGTGCTTTGGCTGATACTTGAGTATATAGGTAACATTTCATATCTTCAACACCCTGTCTCCAATACTCTATCCCCATCTTTGCCCTCATCAACGATTTCCCCTTTTATTTCTTATCAATAGTAGGTGTGATCAGAAAAGCTCTACTTCTTCCTTCCATCCCCTTTGCTATTAGCTATTACCCGCACCCCCCCCACACACACACTCTACATACACTCCTGTTAAAATGGGGAAACCCCTCTTTGCTCTTAGGCCAGTCCTTGGACCTATACTTTGGCTCCGTCCCTCTCAGTTCTTCCAGGACTGGTCCAGTGTAATCGAACTCTCTCACCACCCTTACCCACGTCTCCTCTGCAGGACCCTGCCTGCCTGCAAACACTCCCTGCCTTCAAAGCATGCTCCCTTGGTCTTTTTCACCACCCTTTACAGAAATTCCTTGAAGAAGTTGTCTGGGTCACCCATCACCATTTCCTTCCCCCATTCTTTCCTCAACTCACTGCATTAAGGAGCTTTTCCTCTTACCACTCATTAAACAGGCCACGAATGGCATACACTTTGCCACGGTAAGCAGCACAAAAATCCATTTCAGCAGCTTTCTATTCTTAACCAGCTTCTTCCCTTTAGTGTCCACAACCAGCATTTGGGTTTTCAGCTCTGTGAGTCTAAAGAGGGCCTTGGCTAGCATTGAACTTGGGACTCGAGTTGGACTAGGCTGGGATGCCTTTTTTAAAAAAATCTTTTTATTGGGGGCTTGTACAACTCTTATCACAATCCATATATAGGTGGGATGCCTCTTTTTGACACAGATTACTTGTTGACATAAAGCTCTTTCATATACATATGTATGTATGTATATGTGTGTGTGTCACTGGATTTGTTTCTCTAGATAACGCAGTCTAGCACATCAGCCCTCTCCACTTTTGGACTTGGATGAAACACCACTTCTAGGGGCATAGAATCTAGCTCTTTGAAAGGTAGTCAGGCAGCTGGGTGATTCAGTCCAGAACTGTGGAGGAGTTACTGAAAAAGGAAAAAATCAAAAAACAGAAGGGGGAACAGGGCAGACAAATGCCTCTCTCTTTCTCTACGATCTTCTTGCAGCCCTTTTGGAAAAGTCTCCGCATCAAGTGAATCCACCTGCTGGACAACTTAACTATGTCTCTTTGCAACATGTTGGGAAGCAAAAGCGAGTGCAAAAGCCTGCCTGGGGCTCTGTGTTTTTCCCTCCCTCTCCCTCACGCTCACGACCCTGGGCTTGCAGCTCCCAAATCAAGTTTTACCTTCTCTTTTCTAGAGGACCGGGGGAAGACATAACCCCAGGCCCAGTCACCATCATCGAGCCAGGGCCAATGCATTCCCAGACCTGTGGGCGCTGGGCCCGCAACACCGCCTACTGTCAATGCAGAACCCGAATCCCTGGAGGTGGGCATCCAGGACCCCGATTTGAAAAAGCTGCTGCGGAGATTCTTATGCTTGCTACGGTTTGAGGCTGATTTTCTTGAAGAAAACGAGTTTCTAGAGGAGGGAGACTTGCAGATGCCTCCCCCATACTTCCTGCTTGGGATGCTGCAGGAGAAGGTGAAGGGCAGCCCCCTGGGACCCTAGAGAGCAGTGTTGTCAACACACTGAGCAGCTAAGCAGAAAGAAGCCAGGACATCACTGAACTTGCTGAGCCAACTTTTAGGGCTACCGGCATGCTCACAGAAAATACCTTTGTGTTTTGATAAGAAAATACCGTATATACTCGAGTGTAAGCCAACCCGAATATCACCCAAGGCACCCAATTTTACCACTAAAACGGTATTAAAAATACGCTGAAAAACTCGGCTTATACACGAGTATATACGGTTCCTTTATTTTATGTTTTGTTAGTTTTGTTATTTCAGCTGAAAAAAATCTGCCCTAGCCGATCCAATGATTGCTTCATTTAACTCTCACGTGGGTTGAGAAAATGGGAGTTAATCTCTCCCCTTTCCAGGTGAAGAAACGATATCTCTATTGGGGGCATAGCCCGGGGTCCAGCCCAGGCCCCTCTGGCTCCCAACTGAGGCTCAGGCTCTCAACTGGGGCTGCTGTGGGAGGAGAGGATTGGCCCGGAAGACGGGAGAGCCAGCTGTGAGAGCTGGAGCTCTGGACCCGCAGACTGACTGACCACAGCAGAAATGTCTTCACTCCCTCACAAAATGCATGAGGCAGGGAGAATGTTCCTCTTAGTTCCCCAAAAGCTTCGGCATTCTCCAGGGCTGGAGGTGGGACTGGCAGGAGGGACACCTCTTAAATGGCTTTTCTTTTCTTTTCTTTTTTTTCAGAACAGTTGTATTTTATATTTATCAGTGTCTTTAGTTACAGAATTTAACATTCACGATTAACTTTCATTTCATTGCACAGATAACAGATTATTAGTATATGATTATTTCATTGACCTCTGATTCAAATGTCTTAATCTTTTAGGTCTGCATAACTATTTCTCTCAAAGATTATTTGTTTTACTTTGCTCTATACATAGTGGCGTTTATAACTACCTAGTCAAGGTTTTAAATTGTTTAATTTCATGTATCTGTTTTATTTACTATCTCTGTCTCCTAGGTGATTTTAAAAAAAATCATTTTATTGGGGGCTCATATAACCCTTATCACAATCCATACACACATCCATTGTGTAAAGCACATTTGTACATTCATTGCCCTCATCATTCTCAAAACATTTGCTCTCCACTTAAGCCCCTGGCATCAGCTCCTCATTTTTCCCCTTCCCTCCCTTTTTTATTTTTCTTAAATGGCTTTCTAAAGAGCGTGGGTTGCACACCTGAATGACGCTGATGACTACGGAATTAAACAAAAACAAACCCAAAGTTGACCGCCACTCCTTCAGGTGCAGAAGGGAAGTCTGCGTTCCAACAAAGCAGTCGCTGTGAGCCTGAAGGACCTTTTACTTCCCACAACCACCTAGGGGCAAACTGGCAAGGGACTGACTGGGGTTGCTCCTGGCCATTGCATCTGAAGGCTGCACTAGAAACCGCCACCCTAAACCAGCCTCCCCGTTCACACTGCCCTCGACCATGAAGCTCACAGATGGTGAAGCTTGACTGCCTTCCACACCGGGCTGCTGTCGGTGACAGTGACTGCAGCCTACCCTGTACGTCCCCAAACTGGTAGAGCCACCAGCCACCCCCGCGTTTCCCACCACTGTGTGAGTCCTCCTGTGGGGAAGCCACTGCCCCAGGCCGGGGTTGCCAGTCACGTTTTGTTCCTGGCCCTGGCCCTCCACCTCCCTCTGCCCCTGGGCTTCACAGGACAACCTCGGCTGGGGAGACTGGCTAAGCCCAGTTTGGTTCTTGGATTGTTTTGATCCTTACCAAACTTCATTTGGTGGTAAGTGCGTGTCATGCAGGGGACCTCTGAACTTTCACAGAAAACAACCTGGAGGCCCCGGAATATGCATTCCGTCACTTGCTCACAGTTAGTTACATGGTGGCGATGAGATTGAACTCCTGACTTCTAAGCCTCAAGAAAAGGCACCCTGGTGACTCATCTGGTAAAGCGCATCCTTCAGGATGGCAGTTTGAGCGCACGCCGTGGCGTCACGGAAGCCAGACCTGTAAGGGTGCCAGCCAGCCAAGAAAACCCTCTGGGGCAGTTCTTTTACACGAAAACCGACGCCTGCCTGTGACAGCAACGCGTCACAAGAAGGCAGGGTCTCAGTGTCTTCAGTGTGCCGGGCACTGTGACCCCCACAGCCTGACATTTCCCTGGGGCACCCCTGTTCCCAGTGCAGCCCTGGAAGGGGACCCAAACATTTCGACAGCATAGACAAGCGAGGGCCTGCTTTCTACCACAGCACGGTGGGGACAAAGGTGACCCCTCTCACACCCCCTAGGCCCTGAAACTTCTTTGGCTGCTTTGCCCTCCAGTTACTCTGGGGCTGGGACAAAAAGTTGGGGCTGAGCCGGCCAGACCTGCCTCAGAGGGGGCCCAGAGGCGAGGCCTTTACTCAGAGGTGCTGCGGACAAGTGCACAAGGACTTTGTTTCTGAGTCTCGCTTACCTGCTGTTCCTTCTCTTTCCCACAGTGGCCATGCATGCCTTGGGCAATGGGAAGGAAGATCAACAGGTGTGCATGCCTTTGCTTCTACACATAAAGGCATCGCCTTTTCACTGTAAAATAATCCAAACAATACACCCATGCAGAGTGCAAAAGTGAAACTCCCTTTCACCTGTGCAAGCTCCCTCTTCTCCCAGAGCAGCCACTGCTGCTTGGGTACGGGCCCTTCTTGGCTTTTTGCTGTGTGCTTTCCTGAGACCTCCTTTGGCTCTTGAGGTCTAGCTGAGATGTTGCCATGGGGCCAACCTCCACTTCTATACCCTGACCCCCGCAATGCCTCTTCCTCCCACTACCTCCCAATGCCTCCCCCTCCAAATATGCAACCCCCAATGCTTCCCCCTCCATATACACAGGCCCCCAATACCTCCCCCTCCATATACACAGCCCCCCACTACCCCATGCCTCCCCCTCCATATACACAACTCCCAATGCCTCCCTTTCCATATACTCCCCAAAGCCTCTCTTCATATATTCCCCAATGCCCCCCCTCCATCTACACAACCCTCCAATGCCTCCACCTCCCAAACTGCCCCAGGTGTCTCTGTGTCCCAAGGAAGGCAGAGCTGGGACCTTACCTGCTCACAGCCTCCGACCCTTGGCTATGCCTGTGTAGTCTCTAACCTAGATGAGAAATTCCGCCCTTTTCCTGGATTCAATCCTAACATTCAAGTCCCAGGGCCACCGATGAGGAGTCCGGGAGGAGAATTCACTGAGGGTTGGGGCTCCCTGAGGCTGTTTACATGGTACCCACATGGCACACCGTTTTTTAAGTGGCATCTCCATGCTGGCTGCACTCAGATGGAAACTGCAGGGCAGGGAGTTTCTTGATAGCACATTGACAGCATTCGGCAACTTGTTTGTTCACGGACACCTTCCGGTCAGCGTCAGACAGACGTGCCTGAGCACTTCGCTGGGCTGTGTGGTTGTTGTCGAGTCACTTCTCATCCTAAGGGCCCTAGAGAGAGGAAAACTGCCCGTACAGCTTCCAGCTGTATGTCTATTTTTAACAGTAGTTTAAGTTTACTCCAGCTATAAGGCAGGTTATTCTGACTTTCTGTCACCTGCCTTACTTCTGCGTCCGTCTGAGACAGTGTTGTACTTCTCTCTGTCTGTCTGTCTGAGAGGTCTGAGGGGTCTCCGGCAGCAGGGGTTCAGAGCACATAGCAGGGAACACACGGACAGGAGAGCTTTAGGGGGAATTGAAGCAAACGCTGCTATTACTCTTAGTATTTGGATAATAAATGCTGTGGTAAATGCAATCTTAGGGTGTTTGAAGGGGTCTCCAGGGGAAAATGAATTGTCAAAAAATACACCACCACCACCCCCAATAAAACAATTTTTTAAAAAAGGAAAAAAACACACCGCCTTGATACTGGCTGTCATCGGCCCGTCATCGTGGACCTGCGGACCCTGTGTTGGCGGGTCAGGGCCGATCACTAAGCTCCTTAGTCACCCTTTCAGCGCCATGGCCTGTGCGCTTGCTTCGGCTGGCCCAGCACGCTCTCGGTGCGTGCGCTCAGAGGTCCTGCTGGAGCTCTGCGGGGGAGGGAGGAGTGTCTCCCATATGCTCGGTGGCGGGGAGGCCGGCCCCGGGGAACTATCCCTAAGCTGTATTCTGTATGGGACTCCAGGGCAGGTCGGATGGGGTCAAACCTCCCGTCTTTCTATTACCAGTCAAGCACTGGCCTCTGCTCCACCAGGCCCCTCCCTGGGGCCCACCCACTACTGCTGAATCCTTGTGAGCTCAGCCACGCTCTAGGGCGGGGAACGCCCCCATCGCGTTTCCGCGGCTGTAAATCTTTTTCTTTTTTTCCAAAGAGTAATTGTTTATTAAGAGAGCATGCCGGCCCAGTTCAGATCATGTCCATAAATCCAATACCAGTCCATGAATCCTTTTTCAGACTCACGCAGCACATGCAATGATGCAGAATGCAGGGCTGTCACACCAGGCTGTCAGTCTCTATGGAAGCAGACCTCCAGAACCTTTCTGCTCGGTTACCACGCCAACCTAGTGGTTAGCAGCCCCATGCTTAACCCTTCATCTTATTTGGTCCATTAACCGATGTGGCTGCCCAGCCCTGGAAAGATGGCTGGTGAGAGTGGGCAGTGAATTGAAAAATGGAGGCAGTGGACACTGAGGGGACAGAGGGAACTGTGAAGATGGTGGCTGTGGGGCAGGTGGAGGAGGGAGGGGGAGAGGCTGGGGAAGGGGCACTGGGTGAGGCTGAGAAGTGAGGCCTGTTTCCAGAGGGGCAGCATGGGGTGGAGCACTCCCTGCATGCCAAGGGGCCTCCTCCCCTTCTCTGACTTAGTGGTGACCCAGCTGTGCCTGGATGATGGGAACAGAGGCCCCAGCACCCACCAGACCAGCACCTTCTTTCGGAGGTGTGTGGGCCCGCTCTCTCCCAGGGAAGCAGCCCTGGTGGAGGTGCCTGGGGATCGGGATCTCATCCTCGGCCATCACTGCTTCGGTCATTCTTGGTTGGGAAGTGCTTCCTGATGATCTAGAAAGTCAACGGTGGGTGCCACTGGCAACGTTGGCTACACAGCTGCCATGTTTACCTCGTTGGTCTTGCTATTCAAGACCCAACCAGGAGATGCCAGGAACTCGGGCATGTCACGCCTCTTCTGTGGCCTCTGCTATGGCCTGCTTGAGCCGCACTCTGCAGAAACGTGGGCAGGCCACATGGCGCCCAGCACAGACAGCTGCGGCAAATCAGGCTTGCCTACCAGGTATCTGTTGACAGTGTGTGTGTCCTGTGCAGACAGAAGATCTTTGTGGATGCCAGCAGAGTATCATCGAGAACACGTGTAGTTTGTCCTGCTGGTGCCCTGTGGGAAAGCAGCAGCTGTGTCCCTATTGCAGGGAGACAGTGGACCTCAACAGGGTGTCCCGTAACCCCCGGGAGAGGCCTTGCCTCCTGCATAGGCAACTGTTGGATAGGCGCCTGGCATCCATGGCCTGGTACAAGGCATCAGCTACAACCTGGGCCTGGAGGAGCAAGGAAGAAGCTATCAGAGGAGAGCTCACCCCACCCCCACGGACCTTAGGGAATGCTGCTTTCCGCCTACAAAGACCTCCTGGGTGGGAAAGACTCAAAGGTCCTGAGGTCCTCTGGGACTCTCTCAGGCTGCTTCCGGCCGGCCGGGCAGAGATATAGTGGGAAACCAGCCTGTGGACTGCCAAGGGTGGGGTGTTTTTTTTTAAAAGATCATTTTATTGGGGGCTCTTACAGTGGGGCGCTTTTTGAAGGAAAACTATTTTGGTAGGAAAAAAGAGTGCATGTTATTTTTCTGTTAATACTTTATTTTTTCAGTAAGACCATTTCACTTAAACCACTGTACTGTGTAAGATATTCTTGCGGTATAGCTAGTACCAAAATGAGATGTGAGGTGGGTATGAAATACCCGCTGGATTCCAAAGATTTAGTAGGAGAGAAAATGAAAAATATGTCTTTCATTATTAATCTTAATTATATGTTGCAATGGTAGTTTTATTATTAAAATATATAGTACTAAAATTAATTTTCCCCGTTGTCTTTAAAAAAAAAGACTCCCGGGGAAGGGGGGGGAAATGAGGAGCTGCTACCAAGGGCTCAAATAGAAAGAAAATATTTTGAAAATGATGATGGCAACAAATGTACAAATATGTTTGGCACAATGGATGGATGTATGGATTGTGATAAGAGCTGTAAGAGCTCCCAATGAAATTATAAAAAGAAAAATATGACTTCCAGAAATCTTAAAAATTATATGTGGTTTGTGTTTTATTTAAACTGGACAGCTCTGCTTTATATCTATTATTATCTCATTATTCTACAAATTACTTCAGCAAAACATACTGAATTATTTACAAGTGTCAGACACTAGGCTAGGCACAGGGCGTACAGCAGCAAAGGAAACACAAATCCCTGCCTTTAAGACGCTTCCGGTCTAGCTCCTGTCAAGTCTAGCATGCTGCCATAAAACCTCACCCCCACCCCCGCTCCCAAATAAAGAAAGATGACAGCCCTGGGAAGGCGGTGGCACGATGGTAAGCAAAAAGGGAGGGTTCCCACCCTCATGATGCTTACACTCTGGGAGGAAGCTGCTGTGGCCTTCAACACACAATCCCACCAACTGCTGCCTAACCCCAAGCCCAGGAAGAGCGCTGTAGAAAAGAACGTAAAACTCAGGCGAGGTGGGAGGAGAGAGTGTGGTGGGGCCAGGTGGAGGGTGGGCTGGCGAGTGGGAATAGTGGCTGAGGGGAGAGCACCTCTTGGAAGGTGAGAGGAGGGAACAAAGTGCTAGCTTTATGTGGATAGCGACTCACTCTCACCTGATCATTCTCCTGCTCCCAGACTTCCCCGGGCTGCCTTTGGCTGCACATTGCACAGCCTGAGGTTGGCTTTCAAGGACTACACCAGAAGCAGGAACTTGAAGTTGCCCATGATTCTTGCCTCTTCTTCACCACCCCCACCACCCCCTGTACCTTCCCTGCCCCCCATATTCATTTGACAAACATGTAGAAAGTGCCTCAGGTGGCCAGGGACCATGTTAAGACACGAGGGCAGTAGTAATTCAGTGGTGGGATTCTTGCCTCACTCCCATGCGGGAGAACTGGGTTCCATCTGCAGTCATGCATCCCTAAGCACAGCCACCACTCACACACCAGGGAGGTTCGCAGGAGCTGACAGCCCTCAAAGAAAAGCCTGGGAGCTACTTCAGAAGCCTGACCAGAAAAACCCTCCAGATTACAACGGGCCGATCTTTGTGTTTGCGGGTCACTATGAGTGACAGAAGCCAACGAGGGCATCTACCCATCAGGGAACAAAAGGAATATGGTACCTGCCTCCCTTGGGAACAGATTGGTCTACAGTGAACCCTCGTTTATCGCGGTTAATCGGTTCTAGACCCTACCGTGATAAATGAAATTCCGCGAAGTAGGATTCCTTATTTGTAAATCAAATATTTTCGTAGTTAGAGCACAGAGGACATGAAAAAACACCCTTTAGTCACCATTACACTCATATTACCCAATTTATTAAACGAAAAAGGGAAAATACAATAAAACATTTTGGACGTTACAATGATCATTTATTATATTATTTATGGCATCAAGCGTGTATAGTATGAGCCAATCAGTGGCAGTAATGACAGAGCATGCGCTGTTACGCAAAAACCGCGATAGAGTGAAGCCGCGGAAGTCGAAGCGCGAAGTGGCGAGGGTTCACTGTATACCGAATGTGGTTCTGTGGCCAGGCCCTGATACCCATCATGCCCCCGGGTCTCTGCTTGGCAGACTCCATGCCTCCTCCTGTACAACTCTCTCCAAAGCAGCAAGAGCCATCTTTTAAAGACACAGTTCTGCATTTGTAAACTTGTAGTCATCGTGCCTGTTCTCATCTTGGCCTCCTGTTTCCTTTTCAACTCTTACCTGGTCTGTAAGTATTCATCTGTGTCCTGGTTCAGGTAGGACTCGGGCTCTGAAAGTTACGGCAGATTGGACTCCCTCCCCAAATCCCACTGAGATTGCAGTATAAAGATGCCCACCCCCCAACAGTCTTATTGGCTTATAATTCCTATATCATACAATTCAGTAGTTCATAGGGTCCACTCAGATGAGGAGAATGAGTGAAGAAGCAATAGGAAGCATTTGGAAGCTGGGAGACAGGGAAAGAGGAGAACCAGCCCAGGGTAGCCTAGATTCCCCAAAAGGCTCAGGTACCTCTCTCTATGGGGGGAAGGGTATAAAACAAGATGTCGGAAACAGTTTAAGAATCAGGATGGTTAGAACCCGGGCACATCATCCCCTGGCCCTGCAGAAGACTTGTGCACGGGGTGGCGAGATACGAGGGTTCCTGGAGTGGGAGCCCTTGAGGGCAGGAAGAGCTTTCGCTAGCATCCAGGTGATTCCCTAGAGGACAGTGAGCCTATAGGACAAAGTCGAACTGCTCTCTGTGTTTCCAAGACTTTAAATCTCCACAGGAGCAGACAGCCTCATCTTTCTCCCTCCAATCAGACGACTGCAGGAACAGATGCACTGTGAATGCCGAGCCGCCTATCCCAACCCTGCTCCACAACTTGAATCCCATAAAGCTGAAAGCCATGGCTTTGCTCTCTAGACAGGGGACTGGGGAACATTTTCTCTGAGGAAATCTGATCCCGTCAAAGGAAAGATCTACTGTTACTATTCTCAGCGAGATGAGATCACTGCACCTATAGTACAAGAACAGAATGCTATTAAGAACAATGACAACAAAGACCCTGGGAATCAGAGATTGAGTAAAAGAGTTGGAGAGTAAATTTGAGGAAATCTAGAAAGTAGAACCAACAGAGATGGAAAACAGGAGAGGGGAAGAGGAAACGAGGGGACTGGTTCAGGAGACCCAACAACTGAAAAATAGACATAAAAGAGAACTCATAGAAAGTGGATGGGTGGAATCAACTGAAAACTGAAGTTCGCTCTGTAGAACTGAAGCATGTACGTTCCCATAGTGACAGGTGCCTCCACGTGCCCACTGCCGCGGATGCTCCGTGCAGTGAGGTTCCTATCGTGGCAGGTCAGAACCGTGGGCACAGAGCGAATCCGACAGCTTTCAGAGGAGAACAGATGTGCCATAGAATTCCATAGATGACAAGAACCAGAAATACAGAAACAGGAATTGCTTTGGACTTCTGAACAGCAACACCAAAAATAACATTTCCAGTAAGAATTACGTCCCAATTCAATGTTTTTTCCACATGTACAGTTGATCGTGTTGCTCCACCAGTACTCATTGCCACATCTTCCAGCACCATAAACAGATACTTGATGCTTTCTAAACAATGACTCCTCCTTTTGCCTTTCCCTGCCACACCTGGTAACCACTAATAAACATTGGTTTGTCCATTTCTTCTAGAGATTTCATGTAGATGAGATTACACAATATTGGTCTCTTGTGATTGGCTGATTTCACTCAGCATAATGTTTTCAAGCAGAATGTTTCAACCATATAGGAGCATGAATTAGGACTTCAATTCTCCTTATGATGGAGTGATATAATCCATTGTATCTGTTAAATTATTTAAGGTGAGTTTGTGCTCACTCAGGGATGCCAAAAAAATAAAAATAGTAATTATTAAGGGCGAGGACAGATTAAA
>NW_022111357.1:18581436-18583047 GCF_000313985.2 Echinops telfairi | reverse complement strand
ACAGGGAGTATAGACAGCAGTCTGCAGCTTCCTCAGGAAGGGCCTCAGATACAGAGAGACACCAGACCCAAGCTCACCTCCACATTGGATGACCAAGCCATGCAGAGATATAAAGGCCTGGTGGTTTCAGACCAACTTGGGACAGACACTAAGGGGCTGACAGTTTGGCCATGGCTCTGTGGGGACCTCAGTGGAACTCCACTTCCTCTGTTGAATACTCAATTGCCTGACTTTGCAAGATAGAGAAATTGGTGGAGTGGGATATATACATTCTTAGCAAGAGACAAAAACAGGTCAATTATTAACTCTAGAGGGGAGGGAGTAGGATTCTACACGAAATTGTGGTTGATATTACTAATGTCAACACTGAATATTAAATATTGATCTAACCAAAAGTATAGTATTATTATGTTGGCAGTTTGTGGGTCGAGGGATTATGTGTAAGGCAAGTGATATCTTAAGAGTTAAAACTTGACCTTCCATGTAGGAAATTAGAAAGGTTAAACAGAAAAAACAAAAAACAACCCACTGCCAGGGAGTCGATTCTGATTCCTAGTCACCTTACTTATGCCAGGATCTCGAGGCTATACATCTTTAAGGGGCAGAGAGGCTCATCTTTCTGCAGCAGAGCTGCTGGTGGCTTTGAACTACAGACCTCGTGGTTAGCAGTCCAGCGTGTACTTGGCAGGGCCAAAGTAGGTCTTACAAATCCAATCCACAGTTACCTATGTGACTTGGACAAATCGCGGGATGTGCTTGCGTGGTGAGAATTCGCTGGCATCTGTGCATAAAGGCATGGGGTCAACGTCCAGCATACTGTCAGCGCTCTTTCATTGTTACTTATTTTTGAGAACCGTGAATATAAAAGGACTTGCATGACGTACATGTTCCCTACTTAATTATTCACCATTGTATGCTTCCTTCTGATAATACCATTGCACACAGAGTGGGTGCTTGGCAAGGGTGGTCGGGGTCGCTGCCTGTGGGAGAAATCGCTGTGCCCATCGGTGAAGAGGATGTGTGCCGGGCGCTCCCGCCTCCGCACAACACAGTCAGAGCAGGGCTCAGAGTGGCTGGAGGAAGGCACCAGCCCCACCCCACCCCACTTCGCTGCTATGGCAACCTTAGTCCATCAAAAGGGGGCGGGGTCTCGAGGACCCAAGGTCCAGAGGGCGGCCCTTCCCACGGTCCCCTCGGAGGGGCTCTCGCAGCGCCAGGGAGCTGCTACTCGCTGCGGCCACGAGATGGCGGCCTAGAGCCGAGCTCCGCGCCGCACCTGGAAGGGGGCTGCGTCCCGCCAGGTTGGGCCTCTGGGCCTCCGCTCTCCACGGCTCGCCAGAGCGCGCCGCTGTGCCGGAGACGGGATGTTCGGTGCCCTCGCTGGGCCCTGCCTCCCAGACCCCAAGTCGAGCATGCCCCCTCTGCTCGCGTGACGCGCCCTCCACCCTCGACGGCCATCCTCGGGGCGCCCCGCCCCGTGCGAGTCCCTGCTGCGCACCTGACGGGCGCCGGCCGGCCTCCTCGGCCCGCCCCTCCTCAGACTGGCTCCGGGCCTGTGCGGCCCACAACGCGCGGGGGTGACCCGACAGCGCCACCACGCGGGCAGGGCTC
>NW_022111357.1:18578829-18580977 GCF_000313985.2 Echinops telfairi | reverse complement strand
CAGGCTACCAAGACCGTGGCGAGTGACTAGAAAGCTCGTGGACCCACAGCCTTGGGCGGTGGACGGGCCGGCCTGCGGTTTCGTCCAGCCTGGCTGCCGCCCACTTGCGCCTCCACTGCGACTGGGCCCGTGGGGGCTGGGGAGGAGCGGGTACCCCACCGTCCTTCCGGGCAGCGTTCGCGGAACTGCTCAGGAAATCCGGGGCTCAGTCTGGGCACTAGGTCTGGAGGCGACATCGACCTCATCCCCCCACGTTCCAAGAATGCCCAAGTTTGGTTGACTCGGCGACCCTTAACCTTCACACACTGCTGGGTGGGGGTGGGGGCCCGCTCGGGTGTTGCAGTCTGCAGTAAATTCTCCCCGTGTCACCTTTCAACAAGATTGGGAGGGGTGGCCTCTAGAAAGGGCTCCAGTCCGTAGCCTTCCCTTCCCCTGCCCTCTGGTGGCTCCAGCAGACCTTGCACAGCTACTAGAAGATTCTCTGATGGAAGTAGCAGGCTCCTTTCCAGGTGAGGGGCTTTGAGGATTGAAGATTGAGGGCGAGGTGCAATTAATTCCTCCTTCTCAACCGCATGTTCTGGCGGAAGCTCAAATTGCACGAAGATAGAAGGCCTGGATAGGAGTCCCTGGGTGTCCTCCTGGTTAAACGCTCACCAGCGGAGCCTTCCACTGCCAAGGTCCACCGGTCAGAAGGAACTAAGGGCAACTCACAAAGGGCTGGGCCCCGCCCCTTTCCTTAATGCCCTCTGAGGGCTTGATGCCAGCCTGGTATGAAAGGTTTTAAATCTAAAAGTAACTCAGGCATTTTATTTATAAAATTAAACCTATAAAATTATAAAATTAAAAGTAACCATTTAAAAAATGACAAGCAAACCCTCATCTCTTCAGTCACTGGAGTTAGCCATTTCACTTAAAAGTTAAGAGATTTATATTCAAAAGAGATCACACTATATATACACACTGTTTTGTAATTTGCATTTTTCATTCAATAGTATTCTAGGCACACCTTTTCCCATGTCACGCATCAATAGGCCTCATTCTTTTTGACCAGTTCATAATAGTCCAGAATGTGTAATGTCTCACAATTCATTTCATTCTCTACTAGTAAACACTTATAGTTTATGTCCATGTTTATAATAATGTTTATAATGGGCGCTAAAGGTTTTTTTATTTTAAATTACAAACGTGTTCGCTAAAACAAAATAATTGCATCAATTAATTTGGTGGGTGGGTCTCAATTATTGACCTATGTTTTAAACTGGTTCTCTCCCCCCACCTCTCCCAAATGTGACTTAGCTGTAGAAGAAAGCAGGGCATTTGTCCATCCTGTGTTTCATACGATGATCTGCTTGCTTCCTGGCAATGTCGTTTAACTTGTTCTCTCTCTGTCCCTTGTTATTTCTAGTAAGCTAGAAGTTAGATGTGGGAGCTTGATTAGATTCAGGTTTAACGTTTTTTGGCAAGAGCACCTCATTAGTGCTGTGTGCTTGTTATTGCATCATAGCTGGAGGTACATAGTGTGTAGCTGAAGCAGTCAGGGCTGTTGGGCTTTCTCCCCATTATACGCTTTTCACCTCTTGGTTTTAGCATCCACTGATGACCCAGTATTTCATTAGGTGTTGCAAAATGGTGATCCTTGCAAAATGGTGATCCTCTAACTCCATCTTTCCCCCTCCTTTTTTTTTTCCATTCATTAGCTGAAATTCTTTGCCAGGGAACTTTTCCTCATTTGTTACCTGATCATCTTGAATAAAGTGTATGTAAGAAAGAACGAGTAAATGTTTGATTCCCCTTATTTTTATAATGTGCTTAAACTCATTGTGGAGTAAGTTCTGAAGAAGTCAAGGCTGGCAGAACACTGGAACGGAAAGCGTACAGGACTGGAAGCAGACACCCCGCAGCCCCAGCCCCCTCACTGATTGGCTGTGTGATCTTGGGTAAGCCTCAGCCTCAGTTTCGTTAACTACAAAATGGGACAACTAACCCTCAACTTCCCTGGACCCTTTGTGGAACTTCTTCAAGGGCTAGATCAAGAAACAGCTTCTTTAGTAAGTAAAGTGTCTTCATTGTGGAGCATCTAGAGCAGTGGTTCTCAATCTGTGGGGCGCAACCTCTTTGAGGGTCAAACGACCCTTTCAGAGAGGTCGC
>NW_022111357.1:18574972-18576727 GCF_000313985.2 Echinops telfairi | reverse complement strand
CGCACAAAAATAATTAAGATGATAACTTAATGCACTTGTTTTTCATTTTACTTTGTGTAGAAGTGTATGCAGCAGAACATACACCCATTCATACACGTGGATATTCTTCTTCACGTCTTCCCATTCAAGCTGTCTCTACTCCTCTTGTTCCCCCAGCACTGACCTAGACTCCCTACCCCCCAACGCCTCGTCTCTGCTTCAGAGGTCCTGGGGCAGTCTGGTCTCATACAGGGAAGGCTTTCAAAGAGTGCAAGGCTCATGTTGACCATTCCCCACCAAGTGAGTGGAAGCGTTGTTTAAAGATCACTTCAGCGGAAGCTGAACCGAGCAATGGATTTGAGGGTTTCTCTAGTCTCAGTAGGTCCCAAATGTTTAGATTTTGTAAGAATTTGAAATGTTGTCCCACATCTCCCCTTTAAGCAGGATCCAGCTGTTGACGCCTTGGCCTGTAAATGTCCACCAGTGGTAGCTGGGCACCATCTAACTGTCCTGGTTTCGTGGGTTCAGAGGCAGCAGTTTGTGGAGGCAATGCTTCTCCAAGCCCTGGGCCTCCTTCCTCTCCTGCTCCAGAGGCCAATGTGGTTGTTAAGTGCTGTCCAGTAGGTTCCGCCGTATAGCAAGGCCTATGGACAACAGGACAGGAAACACTACCAGTCCTCCCATCGCTGGTACACTTAAGCCCATTGCTGCAGCCCCTGTATCAATCCGTCCCCTTGAGGGTGTGGTCATTCTGTTTATCGTTGGTCAATTTGAGAGGATTAAGGGTGTAGGGGTGGAGTTTAGCCTGTCCATCAGGTGATAGCCAATGAGGCCTCTATGTGGGCATGGCTTACCCTTAGGATTCTGGGAATTGCTGTATTTTTTTCCTCCTTGGAGGTAGGAGACACACTCCCTCTGGGCTCACTCCCTTGGAGACTCTCTACTAATAAGGCTGACTCCTTGCTAGACATCCCTGAGGAGAAGCCACATGGACCTACCTTGATGCAGCCCTGAGTGCTGGAGCAGCACTCCGCACTCCACCACGTGGAGACCCCAGCCAGTGCTGAGATGGACCCACAAGACTTCCCACTCACTAGCCTGTGGTCTTCCTGCATTTGGTGTCATTGCATGTGTTACGTGAGTCTGAAGAGAACTTTGTAGATTGCTATTGGACATAGGAGATAATATTAGACTTATAGACTTGATCTGGTTGGGCTGGGATGTTCTCGTAATGCACAATTACTGTGTATATAAAGCTCTTTCTGATGCACACATGAGTGTGTCTGTGGATTTGCTTCTCTAGTCTGCCCAGGATAACACACCGGGTAGGATGTGCTTTCCCAGGGACTGGTGTCTCTGTGCTTTGGCCTCTACCATGTCAGGTAGAGATCTTATGCAAGCGGTGCTGGTGATGCTTATTCGTGGTAGTCACAGATCCAGTTGCTCCTGTTTCTGAGATGGCTGTCTTATACTAAGAGGAACGACAAAACCGACCAATCCCTGAGTGAGAGTCCTCTACAACTTATTTGCATGGTCCCACCCAATCATTTGGTGGGAGTTAGATAGAAGAGCCATCCGTAATTTCCTGTCACCATTGTCACTATGAGTGAAAGTGGACGAGACCGGCTGGTGTGGTGGTGGCCTCCACGAGTATTGATGGTAGATCCAAGTGATGTGACACCCTTCACAGCTTCACTCTTGTCACGCTACTGTCTTATGATACTTATCGTGACATCAGATCTTGTTGGTTCAATTGGCAGCGGTTTTTGTGTTCTC
>NW_022111357.1:18571956-18574353 GCF_000313985.2 Echinops telfairi | reverse complement strand
AATAGGGATCTCTGCCAGTCATTTGGCCAGGTAGCTGTCTTCCAAATGTCCTGGTATAGACTAGTAAGTGCTTCCACTGCTGCCTGAGCTTGTTACAACATTTCAATCGGTGTTCCATCAATTCCTGGAGCTTTGTTTTTTACTAATACCTTCCGTGTTACGTGAGCGTCTTCCTTCAATATGATTAGTTCTTGATCATATGCTATCAGCAGAGACAGCGAATATTTAATGTGGCTCTTCTCTAACTTCCACCAAGTGACCTTTTCCTTCATGAGTCTGGTCAGAAGGTGAGGGAAGATAGCAATAGGATTTCCGGTGAGTAACTGTGAACCAAGTTCCTTGGAATGTCATCCTGCTGCGTAGGGATCTCATTCCCAGCAAGTGCCAGCAGTGGAGTGTGTCCTCTGGACCCCCATCCCTGCGGAATGAGCCTCTTGGATCACGAATGGAGCTGTATCCTCAGAGGAGCAGCAGCAGATCCGGGAGCAGGAGCATGGAGCGGAGGGAAGGACTTCCTAACCATGGCGCAAGGAAGCTGAGTGCTAGTGTGCAGGGGGTGGAGCCTGCAGAGTGGGTGCCTCTGGGTGCCTTTTTTTTTTAGGAATAACAGTCATTTATTCAGAAATGGTTAAGTAGTCCAGTCTTTCCCCTCACTCTATGCCTCTTCTCCTTCTGCACAAAAAGAGGTGGGTAATGTACTAGGTCTAGGAGGTGGAGAGGGATTCATGACAGACCCACCACCTCCCTTCTATGTTCCCCAACATGACATCCTGTAGAGCAAGGGAAGACAACAGCTTCCACCTACCCCATCCCAATCTCCAGTGAACTGTTTAGAACCTGGGGTCCAGGAGGCTAGGTGGCTGCAGTTGGCTCAACGAAACCTGGATCAATAGAGCACACCTGGTGTGGAAACAGGAGGGGAGGGTGAAGCCATGCGGGCAGTGAATTTACCACCCCCTGCTCTGAGCAGGGTCCAAAGAACAAAGTCCAGCACCAGAAAAACTAGATCCTACCGCTTCTGGGTACTTCTTTAGCAAAGGGTGGGAGGAATGACTTCCAATGCCAAAGCGAACTAAGTTTGTGCCACTTAGAGGGTTTGGAAAGCTGGATGGTGGAAAGATGCTGAAAATGGGCACCTTCCTGGGACATCCCAGTCTGGCCAACTTCAGAGCTGGGCCTCTGAAGCTGGAGGTGGTCTCAAAACCTGGTGCCCCTGTGCTTGGCAGCCTGAACTGTGTTAACAGGAACTTCTGGGTTTTCGTTCACTGTACTAACCCCAAACAGGTCCTGAGCTCCCAGGGCTTCAGAGCCTAGAGTTTCTAGCCCTGTGACGTTCTTGTCACTTGTTGCTGATTTTGTAAAGCTCCCAGGGCCCTGGCTCCCCATCTTGCTTCAGCTCTGAAAGCCTGGGCTCCCATCCCAGCAAATCAGCAGGACACGGGTCTTCAGGGAGCCCCAGCTAAACTGGGACCACACTGGAGAAATGTCCATGGGCTTGTACGGAGTGGCTGCTCTGCTCTCTTAACCAATTGCCAGGTCAGGAGTCTCCCTGTGGTCTCTTATAGATGGGGATTCCTTGGTGGTGGCTGGAGAAGTTCCTCTCGGCATGCCTATTATCTTAGAGACAGAGGAGTCCAGGAAGCAAGAGATAAGGGCAAGCTATAACCAACATCTCCCATTCAAATAATGCCCCCTCCACAGTGCCACAAGGCGAGAGTTGAACCTGCTGGCATTTGCACCAAACCCAGGGTCTGACACGTGCCCTGCTAGATGAGGATTAGGGCAGCTAACATGCCAGCCTCTCCCTGCTGTTGACACCCTCAAGGCACAGAGAGCCTGGGAAGGGCATCTGGTAAAACGCAAAAAGAGTGACGTGAAATCTGAGATTTTACTTTGGGTTAATAGATTGCAGGGGCCCTTCAAGCCTCATGAGGCCTGTCCTTGCCACTTGTCCTTGACTCTCCAAAGCATAGGTCTAGAGCCAATGGTGGTGGGAGACAAGGGAGCGGTACCTGATTCCCACTCAGGTTCATTCTCAGCTGACCTCACCTCCTAGAGAACACTGTTTCCTTCATGCCCTGGCCCTAAGGACCACGAGAGGACAACCTGGAAGAGTCTTGGCTGCACTTCCAGAGAAGAATTCGTTTGGGGCTGAGATGAGTGGGAGGAGGGACACTGAGAAACACAGGCCTATTGTGACGACGACGAGGTGGAGAGTAGAGAAAACAGACTACTGGAAACGTTAAGGAATGTAGAACACGACAGGAAGGTGGTTCCTGTCCAGTGAGGAAGGTCTCTACCCAGCGACCCTTCCCACTCTCACAGGGCCTCCAGTCCAACGGCCCATTGGTCACAAGCTGGGCTTTGGGAAACAGCCACCCTTCTCTGTTCCCAGAT
>NW_022111357.1:18570068-18571582 GCF_000313985.2 Echinops telfairi | reverse complement strand
AGCCCGTTTAAGGGCTCCACACACACAGAAAAGCTCCACGATGTCCCCTTCAGTGACTCGAGGGTGCAAATTATTCACAGTCATTTTGGTCCCTTCCAGGGGACTGAGGACAGCCTCAGCCAGAGGCAGCTTTTTGGGGGCTTCGTCCTTGTTCACCACTGTCCGGGACATGTTGCCTATGGTTTTGGTTCGAACAGAAGAGGGAAGAGCAGGAGCTATGTAGGCATCCTTTTGGACCACTTTGGTGAGAGGGAGGGCCTTTGGCAAGCACAGCTTGAAACTGCTCAGGCCAGACGCATGGAAGTGAAAGCTGCCTGAGCCTGGGAATTTCATCTGTTGACTAGGAATGGGGGCTATGACCTCCTCCTCTTCATCCAAGTCATATATATAAATTCTGTTTGGTCTGGTTATTGACAACGTTGATCCTCATTCCAGCAGGCGGGTGTGAAGTGGTACCGTGGTCTTCTGCTGCGGGACCTGGATGGTTTTGGTGAGCGCCAGAGCTGGGGCCACTGTCCCGATGGATGGGCTCAGGAAAGCAGCAGGAGAATTTCCCTTCAAGCTGATCTTCTCCGGATCAACGGCTACCTGGTGTGCCTTTTGGGGCACTGTGCTCTGCTGCTTGCGGGAGTTGAGCATTTCTTGGGCATCCTGCACTTTCCCTTTGATCTGGAACCGGGCATCAGGGGAAGTTGGGAAGTGGGGAAGTTGGACTTGCTGACCTATGGAAGTGGGACTGAGGGCCCTCAGGCTGAGGCTTACTGGAATGGGTACTGCCGGGCACTTAGATCAGGGAGCTGGGTTTGCTGATCCGTGGCTCTTGAGCTGGCTGCCTCTGTTTTCAGGCTTTACAGTGGAGTGGAATACCCATTTGGGCATTTATCAGCAGGCTTGACAGAACTATTGTAACAAGTCCTGATAAACAACTCAACCCTGAGCATTTCTCACTGGCATGACAACTCTTTAACATCTTTAATAAACCCTTTAACCATGAGTTTTTATCTGTGCGTTCTTTGTAGCCATTGCAATGGATATTAGATCCTAGAGAAATAAAAGAGAAAATAAATTAAGACAACACACTACCTCTTGAAATGGTCAAAGGTCGACCAATTCTTTTTGATACAGTGACTCTGTTCCTACTGCCTTCTTCTGCTGGTTGCTGCAGTGTTCAATATTGTGCCCATAGACCCCTTCGGTATTACAACTCGAGGCTTGAGTGTTTTCTTCATTTCTTCCCGTTTGAGACATACTTAGCATAGTCTTCCTTTTTGGCTTTCTAATAGAGACCAATTACTGTGTCTAATGAACTCTTCCATGGAGTTCATTTCCACTCATCGTGACCAATTTTTGTCTTAGTTAATGCAATCTTTTTTTTTCTTTTTAAATCATTTTATTGGGGGCTCATATAACTCTTATCACAATCCATACATCCATACATTGTATCAAGCACATTTGTACATTTGTTGCCATCATCATTCTCAAAACATTTTCTTTCTACTTGAGTCCTTGGTATC
>NW_022111357.1:18558913-18568648 GCF_000313985.2 Echinops telfairi | reverse complement strand
ACATAGATCTATTTCCCCATCATCATATATAAATATATTTACATATGCAAATGCCTGTATTTAGACTTCTTTAAATGTCCTTTGCCTCCTAGTTCTTTCCTCTATTTCCTTTTACTTTCCTCTTGTCCCACTATCATGTTCATCCTTCATTTGGGTTTCAGTAATTCCTTTCGGTTACATTGCCCTTGATCAAGCCCTACCAGGCCTCCTACACCCTCCTTGCCACTGATTTTTGGATCACTTGTTCCCTTGTCCCTGGATTTATTAACACCCACTTCCTTTCCCCTGTTAATGTAGTCTTTTAAGGAAATAAAAAATGATACAGAAAAAAAATCCATGATGAATAAAAGTCAACATTTAAAATAAAGACAAGATCAACCTTGAACTTGCAAGACAAACTCACTCTGATCCCAGCTGGGCCCTGTCTTTATTCAAAATTTAAAATGATATGAAACAAGAATTATGTGGAATCAAAATGACATCAGTAACTCAAAATATTAGATAGGCACTTTAGGGGGCAGTGAGTTTGTGTTAACGGGAAGGAACAACACAAAAAAGTGGTGAGAGTAGTTGCACCCCTTGAGGACTGTATCCAGTGCCACAAGATTGTACAGTGATGGCCTGTGGGATCGGTGTGTTTTGCTGGGAATAGGCTCAACAACAAAATCAAACGAATTTAGAAAAAAATTACATTAAACATATCACACCTTAGAAAGATGCCTGTTACTCTATAGGTGGCTCAATAAAATGATGTGCCAATGATGGACAAGATAATTAGTGACAGGCCCTCTTGGACTGTGGGCCCTGTTCTGTCTTCAGGCTACTGGTGAACCTAGTATCATCGAAACCATGTCATTCTAATAGCCACTCCATATGACAGAAAAATCTTCAATAATAAGTCATGAAATGAAATGAATACTAAAATAGCCAGAAAAGAGACAGTGGAGTGTAATACATTTTAAAATAAAAATTACAGTATGAAAGGGGGGAAAGTAAAGACTAATAGTTTTTACTTACACTGATGCATTTTTGACAAGAAGGAGACACATACACACACACACACACACACACACACACACACGAAGAAATGCCTCCAAAGGAATGCACCGCGGGGCAGAGAGAGCTGCACAGACAATGACAGCACGGAAGTAGCTCAGGTTCCCTCCCTCTGTCCTCACAGTGACTGCTGTCATTGTACCTTTTAAACCTGCTGTCGGCGTGCAGGGACATGGGGGCATGAACTGCTCCCAAAGCCAGCTTGACCGATCCCAACCCTCTACGCACCTACTCTCAAAACAAAACCCATGTACCACAGACTCCGTGCGTTAGGAGTCAATTAACCGTGTACGTGACTGGGAGCGCTCCCAGTTAGCTCCCATGTAGAATACAATAGTCATTAAGGGTTTTAAAATTAAAATGTGCCGATTTCAAGCTTACGTCTATGCCATATTCTTACAACTCACCAGTGGTGAAAGCAATAATTTAGGACTTGAATCTTCACAAGAAGTCTCTTTAGGGAGAACGGTTTTATGGCTGACATTGTCCAGAATTGCCAGGGCCAGCTGCTCATAAAAAGCAGACCTACAAAAAAAAAAAAGCAGACCTACCCAGTTTCTTGATGGTTGCCAATCCTCCCGATTTCGGACACTTGCTAGATGAGCCACCACCTTGACCTGATTTGCATCTGCCTTAGGCTCCCAGTTTTCTATTTCTGGCTAAGTCCTGTCCAACACTGACATCCCATGGCTGTCTACTTCCGGCTCCATGAGCTATTTTAACTCGTGTGACCCAGGGCAATGCAAGGCATTTCCCTGCGTCTCAGTTTCCTCATCTGTGAAATGGGAGTAACAACTCTGCCGCAACCCAAGGAGGGCCCCCTTAGGTGGTTTGGATGAAGAATCTCTGGAAGGAGGTGGCAGGCACATAGATGACAGGCCTTGTCGACAGAGGTGGCGATGTGACCTTGAAGTCTTTTGGGATCCAGGATCTGGAGAGGGGCAAGTAGGCTCAGCAGTTCATTGAGTATCTGTAAAGGATAGTTTGTCTTGTCCAAGAGCCAGGGAGCTAATCACAATGACCCAAACTGCTTGGCTGCTGTGTTATATGACCCAGACAAACAGCACTTCCCTTCCCAGGGAAGGTGACCAAGGTGGAAGCAGGATGTGAGGAAACACTGCTGCCACCTGCCACCTGTCCTTAGATGGCCCCTGACATCAGCTTACCTGTTTGCTTAATGTAAATCCGGCAGGCTCCTCTCCTGCAGGCGTGTCTCCATCCACGTCAACCTGGTCAGCTCTACTTCGAGAGGGCAGCTCGACCTCAGTCATAGTTTGAGCGCCTTCCCACCGGAGGAGCTTGTCTTCTGCACGGTCTCTGAGAGTGTTCTGCTCTGCTCATCGGGCTATTCATTCACTGGCAAGTCTCCACGCTGCCCACCGGGCTCCAGCGGCTGATGTGGGCAGCTGATTCTGTCTTCGTTGTCTGTGCTTAGTCTAGAAGCGTAACTGAAGCCTGTCCATGTGGGCCTATGTCAGAGGAAGCCTGCCTCCAACAACCGAAGGGTCAGTGGAGCTGTAATACAGGAAGACTATAGTCAAGTCATAGAGAATAGGAAAAAATAGAGCGAGAATAAAATAAAGGAATCAGACACATTTTTATGGTAGCATGCTCACCTCAGCTCCTCTTGATGGACCACGTGGACGTGGGAGAGAAGAGAGGAAGTCGTTACTACCTTGGGATATTTATAGGCAGCCATAAGACATGCGTGTTCAGTAGTTACATAGGTCACTAGGTGGCTGGAATCTACAGTAAGGTCCCTGAGCTCACAGGTGAGGAAACCTAATACCTGCCCTGGGGGGAGGTATGGGTGGGGAGTGCTGGGTGACACAGCGGAAGAGATAGCAACAGGATGTCTGCTCTCTAGGGAGATAGAATCAACCACGTCCTCCCTTCAAGGCAGCAGAACTGTTGGGGAGAATCTGTGGGAACAGTATTTAAAGCAGGATAATGTACTTGGACTTTACCTCTAACTTACCAAAGTGGAGGCTATCCTACCGTGGAATACTAGCTTTCCAGATTCCCTCTGGTATGAGCTAAGGAATGCAGTCCTCGCCGTATCTCCCTCAGTGTTTGTTTCCCACAGGGTGACTCTTCTGGTATTTGAAACACCAGTGGCACAGCCTTCGGCATCACAGCGACACACAAGTCACCACTGTCTGAAGCACCCACTGGTCTATGCCAGGAAATTTGGAAGACAACTAGTTGGCCAACTCGCTGGAAGAGATCCATATTTGTATTCATTCAAAAAGAGTGACCCGACAGAATGCATAAGTTATAGAATAATGTCATTGATATCACTGAAAGTAAAATGTTGCTGAAGATCATCCAACAATGCTTGCAGCCGTACACTGAGAGGGAGCCAACAGAGGTTTGGGCTGGATTCAGAAGAAGACCTGGAACAAGGGATATCATTGCTGATGTCCGATGGGTCTTGGCTCAAAGCAGAGACTACCAGAAAGATGTTCACTTGAATGTGTTTTATTATGTTTTGTGTATGCATGAATCATGACTTAAAAAGTCATTTTATTGGGAGCTTGTTTACTTGTATTTTAATGACTATGCAAAGGCATTCAATGGTGTAGATGCTACCAAGTATGGAGCGCCTTGAGCAGAATGGACAAGCCAGAACGCCTCATCGTGCTCCTGTGGGGCCCTGTGCACGGACCAAGAGGCAGTCTTCCTAACAGAACAAAGTCAGGAAGGTGGGCATCAGGGCTGTATCCTCTCACCATACTTGTTCAATCTTCATGCTGAACAAATCATCAGAGAAGTTAGATTGCATGAAGAAGAATGTGGCATCAGGGTTAGAGAGAGGCTTCTTAACTTTTAATAGGCAGGTGACACAACCTCGCTTGCTGAAAGTAAGGAGGACTTGAAGCACTTGCTGATGTAGATCAACGATTGCAGCCTTCGGTGTGGATTACAGCTCAATGCAAAGAAAACCAAAATCCTCAAACCTGGACCAGTAGGTGAGGTCATGATAAAGGGAGAAAAGATTGAAGTTGTCAAGGATTTCATCTTGCTTGGATCCACACCAATGCTCATGGAAGCAGCCGTCGTGAAAGGATGAAAGGCTACATTGCATTGGGTAACAGCTGCACTGTTTAACATGGTGAAAAGCAAGGGTGTTCCTCTGAGGATTTAAGTACGCCAGGATATTTTCAGTTGTCTCATCATATGCATGTGAAAGTTGGACGTTGGATAAGAAAAATCAAGGCGTTTGGACCATGGTGCTGGTGAAGAACTTTGAAAGCACCGGGGACTGCACAAAGAGCAAAGGGATCTGTCCTGGAGCAGCACGGACAGAGGGCTCCTTAAAGGCAAAGATGGCGAGACTTGGCCCACCTACTTTGAACCTGTTGTCAGGAGAGACCAGTCCCTGGAGAAGGACATCGAGCTTGGCCAAGTGGGGTGGCCGCAAAAAGAGGAAGGCCCTCAAGGAGACGATGGACACGGCGGCTGCAGCAATGTGGATTCGAACATCCGAAGGATTGGAAAGTGACTGTATGTCTAAAATTGGCTTGGGGTGTCCGGTGGATGTGGCGGGTGCGGGCTGTGTTTCGCTCTGTAGTGCACTCAACAACAACAACAACACTCGTTTAATCGTCTGCCTCCTTCACATAGAATGCAGACTCTCGGAGCAGGGGTTGACAAACTTCTCTGCAAAGAGCCAGAGAGTGAGTCGTTCAGACTTCGTAGCCATCTGGTCTCTGCTGGAACCACTCGGCTCTGCTGTTGTAGCGCGAAAACAGCCCTAGACGATACGTAAACGCGTGGCTGTGTTCCCATCCAACTTTATTTATGGATACTGAAATCTGAATTTCTTATAACTCATATGTCATGAAATAAAGACGATCCTTTTGAATTTTTCCATCTATTAAAAATGTTTTTTAAAACTCTTAGCTTTCGGGCATGCGAATGGCGCGTTATCGTTCACCCCCACCTAACTTAGAGGGCGGAGACCCTCTCTGCCCACTGATGTGCTGTATCTCTGGTCCTTAGAACACATGACGAGTGCTGCTAAGCATTAATATTTAGGACCAACTGCCCCTTCTGCTGCCCTCTGTAACTCCTCTCTCGTGGTGACTGTGCCCCCTTCTGGCCCTCCCACCCCTCTCCTCTAACAGGGAGTGTAAACATGGTGCGGCATCAGAGAATCAAGATCATCATCAGTCTAAAATTCCCATGAGGTGAAAGGTAGACATACAGTCACTTTCCAATCTTGTTATCATTTTTGATACCAGCTGCCCCCCACTTCCAACCCCTCCCACATGCTACCGCTCTGCTGGGTTTGACCATTCTGTGCAATAGTCTCGCAGAACTCACATACCATAGGGCTATGGGGCTTACTAGGGAAGGACAATTCAGAATCAGGATCAACTCGGAAATAACAAGAATTCAGGAGACAGTTCTTCAATCAAGACAGCTGCTTCCCAGCTACCACCACAGAGCCCTCACTCAGCCTGGGCCTTAAAGCTCTTTAGCTCCACCAAAAAGTGCCGGGAGGTACTCTATTCTGCGAGGAAGCCTCTTGCCCAAGCGTGCAGTGCTCATTCTGTGCACAGGCAGGCATTTTTAGCTGCTTCTCACTCTGTAGACCAGAATGTCCACTGTGTTGTCTGGTACCATCTTCAGTGTTACAGCGCTCTCTGTTTCTGGGTCTAAGAAGTTCTCAGCATAGGGGCCCTGGGTCCAAAAGATGCACTTGGTTCCTGGCTCTTCTTTATGATGGTTGTAAGATTCCTTTCCATTTCTCAGACTGGCTTCCTGTAAACCTAACAAAATGGCAAAATTAACCAACCCCCTTCAAGCATTCTATGCACTTTATTTGCATAGCTCTGTTCCTGCAAGATTCCATGCTTATTTGCATTTTCAAGTTGTCCAATCCCCTTGGTGGGCCACCACAGCCTTTATTTACATAATCCCACCCAGTTATTTTGTAAGAGTTACAAGATCAAGACTCCAAGGTTCACATAACAGCAATTCACTGCACCGCCACACAGAGCAACCAGCTTCTGCCCAACCTCCAGTCTCCTAAGTCAGTGGCCCTTCCCTACGGATGAGTCCATTGGCCAATCCTCCCACCTCTTCTCGTCCTTCTGTAACCCTGGGACCAGCTCACCACTACTTGTAACCTTCTCTCCTCTGACCACTCTCTCTGGCCTCTTTCTGGACCAGTCCTGTGATTGTAGGCACAGGAGTCCCTTCAAGTTGGGGTTTCTTTGTTTCACATCAATGGAGACTCGGTCCGAGCCTCACATCTCTCCTTTGCGGGGAGAAGAATTTGGAGGGAAGGGAGAGTCTATGATTGTTACCTACCATGCATCCTGAGCACCTACCACGTGCCTGGTCTCACTTAACACTCTCAGCCACCCCTTGTGTGCAGGTAAGGAAGCGACGACTCAGCAGGACTCCCTGCCATGCTCAGAGTCACACAGAGTAGGGATTGGCACACTGGCCTGTGGGACATCTTTTACTGGTGTACTTTGAGGACCTGCTACGCAGAGGCATGCAGAGTAAAACGCAGCAGACACGCCCTGTCTCCTGGCGTTCTGTTCTAGTGGGGGAAACAGCCAGGAGCAGGCAGGAAAGGACATCATAGCGTGGCTGGTCGAGGCACATAGGTGGTCCTGTTGATGCCGAGTTGTTTCAGGGTCAAGAAGGTCCTGCCTGGAGACTTGACGTTTGAGCAGAGGGCCTGAAGGGAGTGAGGGAGCCAATTCTGAAAGTTGGAGGAGGAACTTTCCAGGTGGCGGGCATAGCAGGAGCACAGGCCTGAGGTGGGAACATAGCTGGCGTGTCAGTGGGTAACCAGGATGCCTGGTGGCATGAGGGCAGTGTGCAATGTCCAGGCAGTAGGTGAGGTGGTGTGAGGGGCATTTTGACCCCTGGGAAAGCCAACGGATGTTGTGTGAAGAGCACCGGGGAGTCACCAAGGGTTTTCGGCAAGGAAGTGGAACAACCCCCCTGCCCCTCAGAGCTGGGTGGGCAGAAAGGGCCTCTGTGCTCAGCACACACTCTCACAGCTGCCCACAGTCTGCATCCTCTGTGTTCTGAGACCTCCTTCAGGGCTCAGCACCGTGAGCGCTGCTTCAGAGCCCTGGCTCCAGCTGTAACCGGGCGCAGCCCGGCCTTGTGCGCTCCTTGCTAGCTGTGTGACTGTGGAAGGAGCCGTCATGGTGCAGTGCAGCTCAAGCACCTGGCTGCTAACCAAACGGTGAGCGGTTCAAATGCACCAGCTGCTCCGTAACAGCCGGCTTCCATAAAGATTGCAATCTTGGAAACTCCCAGGGGGCAGGTCTAGTCTGTCTGACATGACTGCTACGAGTCGAGTAACAGGTATAACTGGACAATCCCTCCCTAGGTCTCATTTTTTTCATCTGGAAAATGAGGACAATCATTTCTGTTTCATGGTGGTGGTGGTGGTGGTGGTGGCGGCTGATTTGATGAGCTCTTGCCTGTAAATACTCAGCTCCAGGCAGGTCACATAGTTATCTCTCAATAAACTTTCATACCAGAAAACAAATTCACTGCCGCTGAGTTGATTCCAACTCACGGCAACCCTTTAGAACAGAATCGAGCTACTCCGTAGGCTCCTGAGACCGTGACTCTTTATGGGAGTAGACAGCCTTACCTTTCTCCTGCAGAGCTGCTGGTGGAGTTGAACCACTGACCTTGAGGTTAGCAGCCCAACACTCAACTCAGTGTACCGTTAAGGATCCTTAACCCCTCATAGTTGGCGATTGCTATTTTTTAAATAAGAAGAGCCTGATGCTGGCACTTGGGAATTGCTTGTTAAAGGTAGCTACCATTGTGACCCTTTCAGCTGGTTCCTTCTGCGAGGCCAAGGAGCAGGAATCAGGACAGACCTCCTCCCAGGGGCAGGACCACCCAAGCCGCTGCCTTTGGACATTATAGCAATCTCATGCCCATGCTGTAGCAGAAGCCTGAAACCTCGCCCCAGCCCCCCTCAGCTTAGCCCCCTGCTCCCTGCCAGAGCAATCTCTCCAAACAGAGTACAGACTCATACCTCACTTGCGCTCAGAAAAGCCCTGTCATACACATGAGTCATTCATTTAACAAACACCTCAAGTAACTGCCCAGAACGGACTGTTCTAACCCCATTATGATGATGATGATGATGATGATGATTAATATTTAGCATTTAACCGCCTCTTCTAGTCTAGGATTTCAGAATACACGCTTGGAGTCAGGCTGCCCGGGGCTGATGACCAGTTTCGTAGCTGTAGGATGATCTTCATCATTCCACTGAGCCTCTGTGAGTCTCCACGATGTTCCGGTCGGTGTGTCAGGGGCCCAGGTGACACGGCAGATTCCATTGTTACCCTCGAGCCAGATGTTAATCAAACAACCATTAACAAACAGCAACAAAGTTAAACCAAAGAACCATTGCCATTGAGTGAATTCCAACTCATGTTGATCCCACGTGTGGAGGGTGGAACTGTTCCATGGGGTTTCTTTACTATAACCTTTACAAAGCAGATCACCAGGCTTTGCTTCCACAGTGCTGCTGGGGAGATTCGAACTGCTAACCTTTAGGTTAGAAGTCAAGCACAAACCATCTGTGCCACCCATGGGTCACAGAATCATGGAAACACATGTGAAACTTCAACTTAAAAACCACCAGGGAAGAACACAGGCACCGCTAGAGGTGTGTGTAAGGAGCCCTGCTGGTGAACAGGGGAGGGTTGGCTGTTGACTGAAAGGTTGGTGGTTCAAACTCACCCAGCAGCTCTACAACCTGGCGATAAAACCACAAAGATTTGGATGAGGTATCAGAAGTTCAAAAACAAGCAACCAAATCGATGTAGTGGAGACCCAAAACCCACCTGTAAGATCACTGGACGGTCCCTCCCAGAAGGGCCACACGGAAGGGATGATAAATCCAGAGTGTGGAATAGCCCTGGTGAAACACACAACTATCCTTTAGTTTTTTTATATTTCCTCCACTTACTATTATGGTTTTTATTGGTTTTACCTCATTAATCATGTTTGACTTGCATATGTTCATTTGAATAATTAAGATCATTAGATAACAAGAAATCCAAGATCGATAACCCTTCAGAAACAGTAACAGGAGTAATGTTTCCCTGAGAGTATGGGAAGGGTTGGGGGAAGAGGGGAAAGGGAGTGCTGATAGCATCGATGAATGTATAACCCCACTCAAGGGGGGTGAACGACAGAATTGTATGTGAATAAATATATTGGACAGTGTAAGATACAGCAAAAAATTAAAAAAATAAGAGTTCCTGGGGGATAAGGTAGGGGAGGGAGGAGATATAAGGGGGCTGATATCAAGGAGTTCAAGAAGAAAGAAAATGCGGAACCAGCATCTAGGAGAGGTGAGAGATCCTGTGAGTGTCAGAGCAACACCAAGCTAATGGAGAGGAAGCACTAAGAGGTGGAAGAAGGGGAAAGTGATGGCAGGGCAGGAGGAGGCAAAAGGAAACAGAGGCAAGCTCTAGGAAGCAAAGACATAGATAGGGAGATTAACAGAGGTGTGCACTTATGCAAATACATGAATCTTACAATGTATCACAAATACAAAGGCATAGATAAGGAGATTAACAGAGGTGTACACTTATGCAAATACTATTAACAATAGTGGTATTGGTCTATGTACATATATTTATAAGGCAATACACTGAAGCTGTG
>NW_022111357.1:18553587-18558067 GCF_000313985.2 Echinops telfairi | reverse complement strand
AAAGGAGGAGTTGATCCTAAGGGCTCAAGGGAAAGTAAATGTCTAGAAAAGAATGATGGAATATATGTATGAATATGTCAGATACAATTGATGTATGGTTTGTAGCAAGAGTTGTAAGAGCCCCCAGTAAAAGGATTTTTAAAAAAAGAAGAAAGAAAATGTCTTGAAATTGATTGTTGTTTTTTGTCTTGTTTTGTTTTTTGTTTTTGAAATTGATTGTGGTAGCAATCGTACAACGCTGCAGGATGTGATTAAACTATGGAATGTTATGATATCTTTGTTGTTGTTGTTGTTGTTGTTATGATATCTTTAAGAGCTCCCTAGAAAACGATTTTTAAAAAAGAATGAAGGACTTCTAGAAGCCATCCACACAACTTCCCACTTACTCAGGAAACCTTTCTTCCCTAAATGCCTGAAAGGAAGTTAGTGTATTGTGTTGGGATTTACAGTGAATAACAAATACCTGAAACTTGAAAACAAAAACAAAAACATTGAATAGGAAGAGGATATGGAATGTTTGACTCATTTCTCCCACGAACAGATACTTTCTTTGCCATAAGACCTGAAGCGGTGTGGCGCCTGAGTAAAGGGCATGAGGCCCTATCTGACCTCCTCTGGCTTCCCTCAGTCATGCCTCCACCCTTCGTCTTTCTGTCCCAGCTCTGACACCCATTCCCGCCACCACACTCTGCATTTGGTTGGGTTGGATAATCGGTTGCAATGGCTGCATAGACCTCACCGGCAAAGCTCGCAACCAATAGCGTCTACTAGGGAAGTTAACTGGTCACCACCCGTCAGGATCAGTAACAGGACATAGTCCTTGGTCCATGGTAACACCTTTCCTCGTGCAGCAGCCCAGTCTCTCTCGGGTCCTCAGCCTCTCCACCACATGCTCCCTTGGCCTCTGCCTCCATTGGCCCGGCAGTCGGCCTCCTGCTCTGCTGGGTCCCTGGTCTTGGTGCTGCTCGTCTGCTCTGTCTCTTGGTCTCCTTGCTTTGGTCTCTAGTCTCCTTTGCTTTGTCCCATGTTCTCCATGTCACAGCCTCTGACACTTCAGACAGAGGTCTTGGACATGTTCCAGTTTAGCCCTGGGATTTCTCTCTGTCTACCTCCACGATGACTCGTACACCGAGGAATGGCTCTGATGGAGATACTGGTTTTGTCTTTCAGTACATTGTACCCCCGAGGAAACAAAAGGTGGTGATTTGAGTCACACCTGCTAAGCTGGAGACTCCGAATGCCTCCCACTTTGTCCTGTAGCAGAGAACTCCTTCCCTGTCCGCAGGCACGAACAGTTTCCCAGTTTCCACAGCGGTTCTGTTCAGCTCACAAAGCCACAGGCAGAGAGACTAGAATTGATGCTCTACCACAAAAGGGATGCTGGTTAGAAGAGCCATATTGGTAAGTAATAAACTACACCAATTGAACACTTTGATCAAAGATCACGTCGAAAAATCCTGATCCAAAGCAGGGAACTATAGAAAAAGAATTTCAAATTCTCATGAACTGCACACTCTCTGGACTTATGGAGGGTGGATGGACCCCTGAACCTCTTGCCCTGAGCTAATCTTTAAACCTTAAGCCAAAACTATCTCCTGAAGTCTCTTCCAAAATCAAGCAATAGGTTAGTTAGCTGAACTAGCCTGCCTTAGTCAGTGTGGTTGCTGGTCTTTCAACGCCAAGCTTACGTACCTTGCCTTTGTGTTGAGAACGTACACAGCAAACCAGGGGCGATGCAACGGTTTCCACGCGCACAGTTCAGGGACACTCATTCAAATTCTCCCCTCCTTTTCCGACTCGTTCCTCTCTGCCCCCTGATGTCCTCACTGCAGGTTGCTGCGGTCAGTGTGACCCCACATGGATGGTTCTTAAGAGAGCATAATATGACGTGTTGGGGGCTCCTGTTATAGCTTCTGGTCCATTCTCTCTGAACCAAGAAACCACGAGGTATTTGGCTCTGCTTAAGCGCCCCCAGCAGCTACTCTTTTTAATTTTTCTTTTTAATCATTGTTGTAAATATATCAATCACATCACTTTCGGCAATTTAACTTTTTACAGGCGTACAACTCATTGACAGCAATGACAATCATCAGTTGTGGAATCCTCCCTTAATCCGTGCAGTTTCCCACCCTAATCACCCCTTCTCCCTTCTCTCCTGCCCCTGGTGACTGCTAGTAAACCTGGCCTCTAAACGTTTATTGTCATTGTTAACATTTATAGGAGGGTAAGTCAGAAAGTGCTGCTACATGATCATACACACCTTGGTTGGAGAGAGACACGTGGACCCCCTGAGACACTGGCGCTTAGACACCCCTCAGGTCTGGAAAGGAACTCACCCCGTGACTCCGTTTCCAGCCAAACCATAGACAGGTCTCTGGAGGGAAACGACAGCATGAGTGAAGCATGTACACCTTACTAGCAGAGTCAACGGTGAGGTTAACGAAAGGCAGTTTTACCTGCCTTCCAGGACAAGCTCAGGAGGGGGGATGGCCAGGGGTACCAGGAGGATGTGTGCTGAGTGGTGGAACTTTGTGGGGATCGCACTCAATGTGATGAAACAAAATGTGCATGAATTGTTCGTGGAGAACTGATCCGGTCTGTAAACTTTCACCCGATTCACAATAAAACTTTTAAAAATAGATAGAGGGAATTGATTAAAAATCATAAACTTTTATTAAACAAAAAATATGAAAACGTGAAGCTATTGTTTCTTGACTAGGTCTGTACATTTCTGAAAATGACGTTACCACGTCGAACACTTCTTTGAATAATCCTTCCGTTTGCACCAGGCCAACATGGAAGCTGGGGTCTCCTTGAGGGGCTCCGTCGTGCTCCTGTTCAGTGTTCTTTGAGTTTGGAGAATAAAAAGAAATTTGAAGGGGCAAGATCAAGGTTATGATGTGCATGGCGTAAGATTTCCCAGTGAAATTCTCACAGGACTGTCCTTGCTATCCTGGAAGAATGAGCAAATCCATTCTCATGATGGGGGAAAATATTCCTTGCTGCAGTTTTAAAAAAAGTTTTATTGACACATACCCACAAATCACACAATTCAATGTTTCAATCATATCAAAAAGAATTGTATAATCAGGGCGATGAATGTACAAATGCGCTTTACACAATTGATGTATGGATGGATGGTGATAAGAGTTGTATGAGCCCCTAATAAAAAGATTAATAAAAAAAAAGAATTGTATAATCATTACCACAATCAATTTTAGAACATGTTTTCTTTCTTGTACTCTTTGTTATTAGCTCCCCATTTCCCCACAACCTCCCGTCACACCCACAAGAAACCATTAACCTAGTTATTGTCTGTATAGATGTACCTACCCTGAACAGCCTATACAGGAAAACATACAACTCAAAACAAAACTAACAGCAATAACAAAGACAGAGAAAAACTTCAATTGAAAAGAAAGTAGAAAACATTAAAAACTAGGACAAATTTACAATGGGTCAAAAGAGTGATCACATGATAAGGTGTTAAAACATTGTCACCTAATTACATCTGCAATCATCCAATTTCCAAAGCAGTCTGCAGGATAGCAAGGCTGTTCACATCCTGGTCTGGGGGGTGGGGGTGGGGGGGGATCCCGCAGAGGCTAAATGCAAGTGTATTTTCCCTCCACTTTTTTTTTTTTTTGTAAACTGTGTTTGGTGCAGTTTTCATGGCCTTTTTCTCACCCATTTGATTTTCAAATTTCTTAACATTTCTTCACAATTAGCCCTTGTGACCTTCCTGTGTCCTTCAAGACAATCTGTCAAGGTTAGCCCCTTGGAATGCCAGAAGACAGGCCTCGTAAACTTCCGGGTTGACCTCTCTTGTCTTGAGTTGAATGGGCCCAGCAGATCCCCTGGGAAGGCACCCTAGAGAGGCTGAGCAGATGAACCGCTGAGGGTCTCATCTCCAGCCTTCGTGTTTGGTGAAGCAACGGAGCAGCCAGAAAGACGATGCCCCTCGGGGAGCTGGGCTGATGCTGCGGCTGCAACCAGGGCCTCAAACAGACCAGCAAATCGTGAGGCTGGTGCAGAGGCAGGCAGCGTGTTGTTCGGATGCACACAGGTTTCCGTGAGTCACGACGGACTCCGTGGCATCTGACAACAAAAGCAACAGCACCACCACACAGCTGCAGTAGATAAAACAGTCTGGCATCACAACAGACACACAGAGACCAATGGAATATAATTAAGAGTCAGAAATCAACCCACACCTCTATGGTAAACGACGGTAGCTATGTAGCATGTTTATTGTTATTTACTTATTTATTGTTAGCTATCTAGTATGTTCAAATCAGATTCCTCCTACTGTGTTCTCTCTCAGCGGGCTGTTGTCGGGTGTTGCCTAAGTTGGTTCTGACTCATAGCGACCCTATGTACAACAGGGTGGTGCTCATGCACCGCCCTCACCATTGCTCTTATGCTTGAGTCTACTGAGTCACTGCGTCAATCCATCTCCTTCGGGTGCTTCCTCTTTCTT
>NW_022111357.1:18548102-18551483 GCF_000313985.2 Echinops telfairi | reverse complement strand
CTTCAATTCTGATGTCACATCATTCTTCAGCTAATCCGGCATTCTGCTCCATGTAATCCAGCTTCTCTGATTATTTGCTTAGCATCCAGATGGAGTAGGAATGGTAAGAGGAAACAACCCCGAGGCACGCCTTTCTTGATTTTAAACCCTGTGCTGTTCTCTTAACAGATTCCACGTAAGCACAATCTTTGAGCTTTGGTTTACTTATTTGGGGCCTCTTGCCTTTTCATATAAACTTGATAATTGTTTTTTTAATTTCTGTATAAGTGGTTGGAGTTTTGATTGACATGACATGGATTGTATAGCTTGCTTTGGGTGGCATTCACATCTTAACAATCCCGATCCGTGAGCATGGCACATCTTTCCACTCATTCGAGGCCTTTTACTCTTCCAGCAGTGGTTTACAGTGGTCACTGCGTGACTCTTTCACCTCCTGCTTAAGCTTGCCTCTAGGTCTTTAATTCTCTTAGATGTCTTTGTCAGTGGGAGTTCTCCACAGATTTCTCACTACTGGAGTAAAGAAACCCAATTGATCATTGTTTATTGACCACGTGCCCCAGAACTTTGTTACATTCCTCCATTAGCTCTAGAAGTATTCTTGTGGGCCCTTTGGGGTTTTCTAGCTAGAGGATCATGTCATTCAAATATTACTTACAACCTGTTTGTATGGAATCAAGCAGGAGAGAGATGAGGGCTTCTACTCCCGTTCCAGAGTCTCGGAAACCCACAGGGCCCGTTCTACTCGGTCCGTGCAGTCGATGTGTGTCACCGTGGACTCGATGGCAGAGAGTTTTTATGTGGAATCAGACTGACAACAGTAACCAGAAAGATTAGAGAGTGGAATCATATTGACAACAGTAACCGGGAAAATTAGATACAAACTTTAGGGAGCAATGGGTTTATGCGAATGAGGGAGGAACAACTCAGAAAAGATGGGTGAGAATGGTTGAATGACTCAAAACGGAGTCACTGTCACTGGATTGCACCTGAGCAACGGTTGAATCGGTGTATGCTTAATCCTATGGAGTAGGTCTGCTCTGTCCTATGGATCAGCATGAGTCTAATTTAACTTGATGGCACCTACAAACAGCAACCACATGGGCATATGTAACAATGGGGGCATGAGGGAAGACATCCTGGAGGAAGTGATCAAGGAGATGAGCCAGCTTGAGAAAGAGAAACGGTCGCGATACCAGAGCAGCATGTGCCAAGTCCCTGTGGAAGGGAAGCTGGAGCCTAAAGGGCGGTGGACAACCTGTGAGCAGAGGCTGCAGCAGCAGCAGCTTTGTAGGCTCTGGTTTGGTCTCTGCCAATCTCTGCTGAGAGACTGCTATCCCTACTCTACAGATGGGCAAGGTGACCTGTCCTCGGGCCTCCCCTCTTTCCAGCACGACCCACTGACTCTCTAATACCCCACAGGATGTGGGCATTGTGTATAGAAAGCATAACCAGCTACTCAGTCCTTAAGTTGAGATGTTAAATTTAATAGGAAATGTTTTTGTTTTGTTTGTTGAGAGGGGGAAGGAAGAAGGTCAAGGGCCCTAGGAAGAGGGCAGAAGGCTGGTAGATCATTTCTGTTTCCCCTCACCTCCCCCACTCCTGCCACCCGCCCACCTTCTTCACTCAGCCCTTTGCCTCATTCTCTGCGTCTCAGGGTCACTCCCACGGCTAACCTAAGTGTGGCCAGCTGCAAAACCGGAATTTGGCATCTCCGTGCCATCTGCTCTGTGCCCTGAGTCAGGTTCCTAAAGTGAGCAAAATGAATCCCAAGACACGAAGATAAACTTGAAGTTCAGATAAAGAATTTTGTTTAAGTCTTAACTGTGTTTTAAGTATATGAAAGCAGAGGGGCAGTGACGAAGAGGAAGGCCATCGATGAGATGGACTGCCACAGTGGCTGCACACACGGGCTCGGACTTCGGTTCTGGAGAACAGGTGTGAGGGTGACCCAGGACAGGGTCGTGTTTGGTTCTGTTGTGTAGGATTACTGTGGGTCAGAACCAACTCCAGGGCACCTAACCACAACATATTCAGCCCTGAGGAGCAGGGATTGAGACATTACAAACAACTCCCAGGAGACTGAACTGGGTAACAGTCACACTGCCGACTCTGGTCCAGGGCTGCCTTCCCTGTCTCCTTCATCTTCACTCATCAGGAAGGTGGCAAGTGAGCCATCAAGAGCCATTGTGAGCCCTGTCTCCCAGCGCAGTGGCATTGGGGGGCCACTCATCTGTGCACTGGAGCACCTCCCTGAGAAGTTTGTTGTGACGATTCAGTTAGACCTGTGAAGGGATTCAAACAATGCCTGGGCCACAGTAATGGCCACATAAATGTTAGCTGTAATTATTCATCTCTCCACACCGGAATGAATGGAACCAGGGACTTTGTATCGTCAGCATGCAGGAGAAGGCCTGACTTAACACAAGAGGACCCGGTGTGTCATATACAGCCCAGAGATACTTATTTAATTAGAAGGAACTCAGTTTTCACCACATTCCTGAAAGATCAGGATTATAATTTCTATTTCACAGATAAGGAAACTGTGGTCTAGAGACATAAAACTCATTACCCAATGTTAAGTAAGTGGCAGAGCTGGATTCAGACTCACTTGGACCTTAACCCTTTGTTGAGATCCCAAGTCCTTCCAACTGAAAACTCAATTTAGATCAACAACTGAGGTCCTACCCTGGGAAAGGTACGGGAGGAGGGAGGCATCTGGATCCAGGAGAAATAACTAGCCACATAAATTCTTTCCGGCCCTATCCTGATCTCAACTAACTGTGACCTTGAGCATGTCACTTATCTTTCTGAGCCTCAGTTTCAAGATTGCACCAGGATTCAAGATAATCACATGTTGGCTGAGCCTAGCTTGCAGGAGGTTTTTGATAACATTCTTTTCCATCGCTCTGCTTAAGAACAGCCTTGCAAATAACTGGCCAGTCTTCAACACCAGGAACCCTAGGCTCTGTACGTGTGAATACCGCTCACCAGATCACCACCCCGGGGCCTCTAAGACTCCTTTAGGCGGAGGCTGACTCTCCAGGGGAATCCTCGCCCCCACCCTGCTTCTACTCCAAGCTCACCTCACCAAATGCAGGGTGACCCTGGGAGTCTGGGCTCTCTCTGCCCTTCTGTGAGGCAGCCCAAGCCCAAATCAGCCCAGAGCTGGGCAGCTGCAGAGATTCAGGAAGGCCTCAAGTGATAGGGCACTATCAAGCACAAATTACCAAAAATGGGTAGGGAGCAATCACTGTGGGGTATTCCGTGCCCTGCTGGTGGAGGTAGAAGAGTGAGCGCCAGCCCGTGACGTGGGGCTCCAGAGAGAGCCCCGTGTTGGTTTCTGTGCTGGGCAGAAACCTGTAAAGGATAGGGGCTCGTGGG
>NW_022111357.1:18525356-18547280 GCF_000313985.2 Echinops telfairi | reverse complement strand
CGGGTCCCCGCGGGGGCGGGGCGGCCCGCACGCCGCGGCTGTAGCTTGGCTGGCGCCCTCTGATCTCTGCTTACTCTCGGTCTCCACGCCTCCCCCAGTGCCGTGTGTGTGTGTACGCGCGCGCGTGTGCACGCCAGGGACAGTTCCGCCAAGCTCCGAGTACCCCCAGTAGCCAGAAGAGGGGCTTTTATGGAGCACTGAGATCGGGTCCCCCTCGGCACACACACCTTGGACCCTTCCTGGGATCAGCGGGGGGCTGCGGAGGCTTCCTTGGCGCGGGCAGGGTTGGGGATTCTACCAGAAACCAGAGTCATGGTACAGCCTCCCCCCCACCCCCCAACTTCTCCTTGACATCTCCGCTGTCTGCACCAAGAGCGCCCGCGTCTTCGCCGCCGTCCGTGGAAGGATTGTCGCTTCTATCCCCTATGCAGTGTGAGGTGACAGGACCCATCTGAGGTTGGGACTCCTGGCTCTCTTCATCCTGAGGCTGGGACCAGAGGACACCCATACCCCTAGGCTGCCCTCCGGAGAAAAGGGCACAGAGCCTCAGACCTTAGGAAGATTATTGGGGAGGGGGCGGGCCTGGGGCCTGGGGCCTGTCTCCGCCTCTTTCTCGTAGAAATGGCCCGGCCATAGGGAGTTTGGCCTCCACCTGCCAGTGTCTCCCAGAAGTAGTTCTGGCCTGTCCCCTGGGTCACAGGCCTTACTTATGGAGGCAGAAGGCCAGCTCCTGCGCCCTTTAATGCCCTTTGGACCCTAGGGTCCAGGGCAGGCCCCTGAACTGGCAGGTGATACGCCCTCTTTCAGGGGACCTGGCGCCAGTCTGCGAGGAGACTGGGCTAAGTCAGGGCACTCAGGTAGTTCCACCACCGCCCCCCTCCCCGCGGGGCTGGGCCTCTACCTCAATTCTTGCCCCTCCCCTCTCTCTCACTCTGGGCAACCCCATGTGCCCTGGCTTTTGGGATCTCAGATTGGGGTCTCTCCCACTGCCCTTTGAAGGAGATGGCTGGCTGGTGATGGGATGGTGGAGGGTAGCAAGCCGTCAAGGTAGAATCAGGTAACCCACGTGAAGTCAATTGCCCCGGCGGGCTGACATGGGCTTTTTACAGGCTCTGGGCTGGCTGCTCAGAGGTTCTCTCGCTGACCCACCCTTCAAGGTGAGGGACACTGTCCGGTGCAGCCCTGCCTCCCCCCCACCCTTCCCTCTACTCAGGTGCAGAGAGGTGGCCCTTAGAGGTGGAGTCCTTTGCCCAGGCGTGCCCCTGCGACCTAGGCCTCCCTGAGAGAGGTAGGGCAGAGAGGCGGCAAGGATATAACCCCAGGACTTCCTGTGGGCTGTGCAGGTGGGAGGGAGGAGGAAGGGAGGAAGGGAGGGCTTCCAGGAGTCCAGGCAGGGCACCACTTCCTGCTTCCCCTTTGGGATCCTGGGGCAGGGGCTGGCTTCCCCAGGGGCTGGGTCTAGGTCTAAAGGGAAATTTGCCTCCTTCTGAGGACTGCCACACCTGATTTTTGTGAAGGAAGAGACTAGTTTATTCCCTTAGATAGGCAGGGGCTTCACCTTGGAAATGCTGTGTGACCCTTGGTCAGTCCTCACACTTTCTGAGCCTCTCTTTCTCTACTGAGAGGGATGGGCTCCAGCCTCTGCCTCTCGAGCCTGGGGGAGGGATGAGACGGGGAGCAACTCCCCCACCCTCCATGGCTGCCTGCCCCCTACCAACAACACCCTCCCCCCCCTACCTCCACCATGGGTGTACCAGGCGGCTGGGTGTTATTGTTTGGGTAACTGGAGCCCTGGGCAGCCAGGGCCAGGGTTGGGCTGTTCTCACTGGAGAACAGGGCCTCGCTGTTCTTCGCCCAGGTGACATGTAAGTGATACAGTGGCCTGACCTGCAGGTACAGGCGCAGCCGCCGGCGGCTCCCAGCCGGGAAGGAGGCAGCAAGGGACCAGTTGGAGCACTTGGCAGAGGCCTGGGTCTGGGCTGCCCTTCCTGTGACGCCGCTGAAAATGGGCTGCTGGGAGGCAGGGCCTGGTCCAGGGTGCGGCCCAGGTGGAGCAGAGCCTTTGGAAATATGGCTGAGATTCCACCTGGGCCTTGGCCCTGCTGAAAGCACTCACCTTGTTATGACCCGGCATGGCTTGCCCTTCCTGGCCCTGCACAGAGCCTTGCTACCTTCCACCAACCCGGTAATTCTCACAAGTTGCAAAGTGGGAATTTTTGTCTCCATTTTCCGAAGAGCCAGCTGAACTCAAAGAGGACTGGCTTCGGAATGAATCTGAAAGCCAGAACTGGAACCCTGCTTTCTCAGTGCCCTCTGCCGCCTGGGGAGGCCCCTTTGAAGAAGGGCTGGGGTCAGTGGCCCAGGTGAAAGGTACTCCGGATATTGGCAGAGGTCCTCACCCCACAGGGCCTGCGTCCAACTTCGGCCGAGGGGCTGGCAGTTGTTGGTGCTAGCCAGCCCTGGCACCTGGCCCCTGGCCCCAGGCCTGTGGCCTCCAGCAGCATTCAGGGCTGCCAAGGCTGGGCTCTGAACCCAGCTCCTGAGCCTACTTCCTGCCTGCGGGGCACGTGCTACCCTCCCTCCATCTGCTGCCTGGCTTCAACAGCCGCTGCCCTGGCTCTCTTCTCAAGACCAAGCTGCTGGGACCCTGGGCAGCTCTCCCCAGACACTGCTCTCTGAGAAACAGCAAGGAGAGAGGGTCTGTCCACTCCAAGAGGCCAAGGGGCCTGTCGCTGAGCTTTTATTCACTGTTGTGTCAGGTCAGCGACATTGTCCCCTTTTAATCATTCATTCATTCATCAAATATTTACTGAGCACTTATCATGTCCCAAGTCCCATTCTAAGCAACTGAGCTGCAGCCATGAACAAGGGGGCTGAAAAATCTCTGCAGTTCAGGAAGCCAAGCCTCGGATAAGTAGCATGACACACTCGAGGCCAGAGCCCGGATTGGATGCCATGTCTTTGTGGCTACCCCATGCAGCGGCCAGGCCTGAGGGGCACCCGAGCTCTGCTTTCCCAGGGCCTGGCCCTGACGGGGAAGCTCCCCAGGGGGCCTCTCCATGCCCCTAGTCCTTTCTCCAGAGCTGCCCATTTCTTTCTCGAGCCGTGTGTTACTTCATATAGGCATCCCCCTTGGGCAGGGTTCCTCCAGACCCCTCAGTCCAGAAACTCACGGGGTGGCGGGGAGAGGGGCCTGCAGAGTCCCCTGGATCCTCAAGGACGGTGTGGAAGCGCTGCTGGCTTGGTAAACTCACACCTCTGTGTACTCCGGCTGCCGCCTCTCCATCTCGGGAGACCAAGACTTGCAGCCACGTGACTTGGGTTATGTCCCATTTTTGGCACCTGCGTGCTGAGGGACCTTGGGTAAGTTCCTTAACTCTCTGAGCCGCCTCTGCAAAATAGGAGTACTAGAGGAGTCATGGCCTCCCTGCCGGGTTTAACCTTCACGTGGCATCCAGCACTCTGGGCCCTCGGCTGGGTTCCGGAGAGAGGGTGAAGGACAAGCCATTCCTTCTTCTCAAGTGAAGCCGCAGGTAGTGGGCGCCACGCTGTAGGGGCACTGAGGAGGGAGGAAAGACGGCGAGGCTGTGTGGTCAGAAGAGGTGGCGTTTGAATTGAGCCCCGGAAGACCAGGAGATGGCCAAAGGAACAAGGCTCGGAGTTTTTCTTGGTGGAATGTGAGATCCGCTGGGGGCTCAGGGCTCAGGTGATTGGGTTGAACTCAAGGACGGTTAGATCGCTGCTGTGGCAGCAAGTCCAACAGTTGGCGATCTTGGGCACACCAGATGTGATTCTGCCCTGCCTGTGCCATCCTCCTGATTGCCGGCATTTTCTTTTTTTTTTTTTTAAACTGATTTTTCCTTTCTTTAAATTTTATTTATTTATTTATTTATTAAGCATTTTATTAGGGGCTCATACAACTGTTACCGCAATCCATACCCACATCAATTGTGTAAAGCGCATTTGTACATCATTCTCAAAACATTTTCTCTCCACTTAAACCCCCGACATTAGGTCCTCATTTTCCCCCTCCCTCCCCACTCCCCCCTCCCTCATGAGCCCTTGATAGTTTATAAATGGGTATTTTGTCATATCTTGCCCTGTCCGATGTCTCCCTTCACCCACTTTTCTGTTGTCCGTCCCCCGGGGAGGAGGTCACATATAGTTCCTTGTAATCGGTTCCCTCTTTCCAACCCACTCTCCCTCTACCCTCCCTGTTTCGCCACTAAAACCACTAGTCCTGAAGGGATCGTCTGCCCTGGATTCCCTGTATTTTCAGTTCTTATCTGTACCAGTGTACATCCTCTGGTCTAGCCAGACTTGCAAGGTCGAATTCGAGTCATGGGAGGAAGCATTTAGGAACTAGAGGAAAGTTGTATTTTTCATCTTTGTTACATCGCACTGACTGCCTCATCTCCTCCCCGGGACCCCTCTGCAAGGGGATCTCCAGTGGATTGCCGGCATTTTCAAGTTCAGCTTTGCAGCTCTCGTGCCGCCCACCTCACTCAGGGTCTCCCTGGCCCTTGCCGGTCCCTCCGCTCCACCCAGCACGCTGCCTTCCTACTTGAGCCGATGCAGACGTGACCAAGCCAGCTTGAGCGTGTTCTCTGGAGAGCCGTGAGGTTTTCATTGGCTGATTTTCACAAATAGGTCATCGTCCTTTCTCCCTAGTCTGTCTGAGTCTGGAAGTTTCACTAGAGCTTGTCTAGCACGAGGACCCTGCTGGTATTTTAAATTACCGCTGCCATCGCTTCCAGCATTGTAGCAACATACGGGCCCCGCAGTACAACAAACCAACAGACGGGTGGCCAGGCTGGAGAAGAGGGCGGGACTGTCATCAGAGCTGTTGTTGATGCCGCAGGTCTGCAGATGCTCGTGGGGGGGGGAATTGCCGTGGCTTCTTGAATAGCCCCTTCCCGACATGGTAGGGACTTCCATGTTCCTCTTTTATCCCCATACCACAGATGAGAAAACACAAGTCCCAAGAAATGGCATGGCCTTCTCAGGGGCACGGCGTGTGGGAGAAACTGGGATCTGAACCCACCAGGGTCAGGTTCCAGCACCCATTTTTTAATCGCCGTGCTGGGCAGTTGGCAATGATGGCCTTGGAGGCCATGCTAAGGAGCGAGGGTTTCTATCTGCAGGCAGTGGAGGGCCAAGTAAACTGGGTGCAAAGCTCACGCTTGAGTGCAGGAAGGATGAGGGTGTAGAATGGGAAGGCTGGGTTTAGAGCACTGCTGTGAGGCTGCCCTGGTCACCTGTGCCATTCAATCTGCCAAGGCATCACCACCTCTCCCCCACCCCCACCCAGGCCCTGATCGGCCCAAGCCTGCTCTCCAGGCTGCCGAGAGAGGGCAGTGTGTGAGGGTCGTGGAACAGTGGCCTCTGGGGAGGATTAGGAGGCATTAAGGGGGTTCAGGGGGCAGGATGTCCTGGGAGTGGCAGGGGTGTTATGCCAAGGGCCAGGAGATTATGTAATGGACAGCACAGGTGTGCCTGCTGCTGCCAAGCAAGGGTGCAGCTGCCCTGTGGACCCAGATCTTGGCTCCAGAACTCTGACCTGCCCCAGGCTGGGGCCAGCCGTTTCACTGCACTTCCGCTGTGCCAGGAGAGGTGGGGACCACTCTGTTCAGCTTGCCTGGGCCCAGAGAGGGTAGGTCACTCACCCCCAGGACGCAGCACAGGGACAGGCTGGGTTTGGTGCATCCCGAGTGTAGAAGTCCAGGGACAGAACTGCCCAGGGGTGGGGGTCCAGGGCCCTACTCCTCCCTAAAGGAAGTTTTCCCGTCAGGAATGTGGGCTGTTCTTCAGCAGATCCATTCCCTCTGAATGCTAGCTCTCGTTTTCCCGGCTGTGACCTTGCCAGCTGCCACGTGTGGTGGCCCGTGGGGGTCAGAGCAGGCCCGTGCTCCCTCTGGTTGAATGGCTGCACTGGGTGAGTTTGTCTTGTTCCCAGCAGGTGACCAGGCCTTTCTTCCAAGGCGCCTCTGCGTGGATTTGAACCTCCCACCCCTGGGTTAGCAGTTCAGTGCATTCACCATTTGCACCAGCTAGAGGCTCAAGCAGGGTTCTTTTGATTATCCTCTGGGTGCCCGAGAGACCAGGTTTTAAGCCCTTACATATCAGTTGTGTGACCTTAGGCACATCCCTGGGCCCCTTGAGTCTCCATTTCCTCCTCTGTCAAGTCAGCCCCCAGCCCAGGGCTGTCCTGAGGGTTAACCGGGGCCACAGGTGTGAGGCTCCACACCCAGTGCCTGACCTGTGGCAGCGGCTCACTGAGAGCAGAGCAGCTGCTCCCACCACTCCGAAGCCCTGATCTCCCGGGGCTCCTGTTTCCTGGGAAGGGCAGGTCTGTATGTAAAGTGGGATGTGTGGTCCAGTGAAGGAACCAGGGGCCATCCTGTCTGGGAAAATCAGGGAGGGGGTCCCCGAGTGGGACAGGGCAATACCAGTCACAGTCTCTGGGTGGGGACTCCTCCTACTTTGTCTCTCTCACCGGTGCCCCAAGGGCTCAGGGTTAGAGGAGGTGCCACTATTCCCGCGTTACAGATCGAGGGACTGAAGCTTCTTGTGGTTGAATAGTCTGTACCAGGTCACAGAAGAGCCCCACCTGACCCTCCCTTCTCACCGGGAGGAGGTGATATTTAAGTAGTCTTCAAAAGTTGAGGTGTTTGCTGGGTTGAGAACATGAGGGGGAATGCTGGGTCCCTGAGGAGGGGCTTTTGCAGGAGGAGGAGTCCCTGCCCCTGTGTTCAGCCCCCATGAAAGTGGCCGGGGATGGGGGTGGGGACTTCATCCAGAGCTCCTGTCCCCACCTCCATGGCTTCCCCGAGAGCTGGGAGCTGCCAAGTCAGGGACTGCTGTACGGGGTCTGTTCTAAGTCATGAGTTCTGACAGTGCCCCCCACCTCTCTTCTCTTTTCCAGAATGGCCAGGCCCTGGGGGAAGAAGCTGGACTGGAGCCATCCAAGGTGAGGACCAGGCCAGCACTCTGGGCCAGGAACTGGGTGAGGGGACAGTGTCTGCAGAGGACAGAGCTGTCTTCACCCCTCCTAGATGGAGAGTCCCGGCTTCTCACCCCCCTGCCCAGTTCAGCCTTCCCATTCTGATCCCATCTCATCCTTGTGGCCCCTCTGTGTTGGGAGCCACTTGGTACAACTTCCGGTTTTGTAGGTGAGCAAACTGCAGGCCCAAAGGGAAGGGTCGGGAGCAGAACCAGGCTGGTTACTCACCAGCCAGGCCGGGACACCGCCTTGCTGCGCGGGCTCATTTCTGCTCCTGCTCGTGCGAGGGGGAGGAGCTGGGCTTAAGCCTGCCCTCCCCTGGGCCTGATGGTACTGGGAGGAATCTAGTGGCCTCTCAAGTCTAACAGGGCCCAGTCATATCTCAGTGCCCCCCACTCCTGACCTAAGGCTTGCTCCCTTCCTGCTGCTCCTTCCGTTTGCCCCGGCCCCTTTCCTCAGCCTCTCCGCTCTTGTTGGTTTCATGTGCTGCCCAAAGCCCCAGCGGTTGGATGCTAGTTGTATGACCTTGGGTGGCTCCCTTGCCCTTTGCCTCCTCTCTGGGAAAGGCCACCCCCCCTCCCCCCCAAGCTCAGGGGGTAGTTGTGAACCATAGGAAATACTGACAGCCACCTAGGGTTGGGCAGCGCAGGGGTCAAATCCACGCCATGGGACCAGAAGCGCTTCTCCCTCCTGAGCCTTCATAGTGCCCCTCTCGCCTCTTCTACGTGCAGGATGTCTAGGGTGGTACCCGCCTGGCCCACAGAGGCTGGCGCGCTCCGTGTGTAGCCCAGCTCCAGGGGCCCCGCCCTCCTGGGCCAGCCGGACATGGCGCACCCTGTAAAGGGGACCTTTGAGATAGGGTAGGACTGCTGTTTGCTTTGACTCAGCCACCTAGATAAGGGAACTGAACGGGGTGGAGCTGGGCAGGGGGAGAGAAGTGGGCTCCCGTCCTGCCTCTGCTGTCTGCGATGGTGACCTGGGACCAGCAGAGGTCAGGCTAAGTGGTATAGACTGATCCCCCTTGGTGTATGTCTCTCTTCTCGGCTGCCTGTCTGAAATATCTGTCCACCCAGTAGCTGCCTCTGGTTGCCTAGCAACAGAATGGCGGCCCAGTAGCCCTCTGTTGAAGAAGCAGAATGATCCAGACTTGGAGATGAAGTTCTAGGGGTGCAGAGGAGGTTGGTACTCTGAGGGTGGGGTGGGGGGCTTCTGGGTAAGCACGCTTCCATCCTGAGAGCTGGACGGGCTGGTTAGGAGAAAAGGCACCGCACCGTTCTCAGATCCCTGAAGCCTGCCACAGGTGCCATCGCGGGAAGGGAACACCAGACTGGAGCTGGGTGGGACAGGGAGGCCTTGACTGTCAGGTCAGAGAAGAGACGCGCTTCGCCCGGTCCCGCCCTCCTCAGGAGCTCTGGTGAGTTCTCTCTCCCACCATCCAGTGGATGCTGACTTAGGGAGCAACCCCTTCTTTGGGTTCCAGACTTTAAATCTTTACAGGAGTAAAGAGCCTTGGAGGGCGGTCAGATGCAGTTGAGCCTGTGAGTTGAAACGCATCGGGGTCCCACGTGACGGTGAGAACAAGGTCCGCAGACCTCCAGTCCGAGTGGGTGCAGTGGACTGCCTTTCTGGTAGCATCTGAGAGCTTCGCCGCTGTGCCAGCAGGGCTCCCGATCTCTGGACCAGAGAGCGCTGCTCAGCTCACTCCCATCGAGTTGATTCCGACTCTTGGGGACGCTCCTCGGTGGGATTCCTGGGGACAGCCTCCTCATTCTCCCTCAGGGCCGCTGGTGCGTTTGAACTGCTGACCTTCTGAGGAGCAGTCCAAAGCTGGCCCTGCATCCGAGAAAACATTGGCGCCCAAGGTCACGTGGCCAGTGGGTGCTGGAGTCAGGTCTTGAGTAGAGGTCTGCTTGACCTCAGAGCCCCCACCCCTCCCTGCCCAGGGGACCCTGAAGCTGGAAAGAGGGACCGTTGGGTTCTTAGGATCCCAAGTGCCACTAGGTCCGGACACTGCTTGTCCACCTGCTCTCTTGTCCCACCACCAGTGTCCTCAGTGCTCCATCTTGGGCGCTCAGCCTGGGCTTGGAACCTGGTCACCCTCGCAGGACGTGGAGGTGGCAGCTGCCCGAGCAGCCTTTGCTTCATCAGCCATTCAGGGCACCTGGCTGTGGCCCTAGGGCACCCCAGGAGAATTGCAACACCCCTACCCTCCAAGAACTCCCCGCCTTGCAGGGAAGGGTGGAGATAGGAGCACTGTTCGGCGTGTGCCCTCGTGGGGAAGAACGTGGCTGTGGGCCCAGATCCTGCACTCCATGCTAGCACAGGTGTTCTCACACATACCTCTCGGGGAGCCCGTGGCCACACCAGGGCACGGGGCTGAGTGGGGGCCCATGACAGACAGTCATGGCTACGCACAGCAGAGCAGGAAGAGATGGGTAGACCAGGGGACATCACCCTGCCTTCCCTACAGTGCCGGCTTTTACTGGGGCTTGACTGACTGACAGGCCTTGGCAATAGGAAGAGGGGTGGGGTCTGGGTGAGGGAGGAGCAGGGAGGGAACTGGGGAGTCAGGTACCCTGAGTTCAAATTCTGTGTGTTTGGTGACCGTAAGTCCTGAGGTGAGAGGCTGGCCCCTCTGAGCCTCAGATTTCCTGCCCTTCACAGCACAGGCAACTGGAACCCAGCTCTCAGGGCCAGCTGAGGCGAGGCTGCGCAGCATATGCAGTGGGAGACAGTGTGGGGCTGGATGCGTGGTTGCTGTGGTCATTGGGGTTTTAGCAGTGGCAGCGTGGACAGCAGGTCCTCAGATGCCTTCAGCACCCTGAGCTGTTACCTTACAGAACCCTGGGGCTCTATTCACCCCCACCTTCACGCTTCCTAGGGTGGACTGGGCACCCTAGGCACCCTCCCTCTGCTGTCTCCAGAGCTGGACCCCTTTGAAGCACCCGCGGGTCTATTTTGAGAGCTGAGCCTCTCCCCCCACCCCCCCTCCCCTCCTCTCTTCCTGTTTATGAAACCCTGATCCCTCCCGGATCCCTCCTGCTCCCCTGCCCTGAGCTCAGGCAGGATGTGGACTTTGGGGAGCCTCAGGTATTGGGGGGATTTCCCTCAGACTGGCCAGGGCAGGCCTGGCCCACCTTCCCAGCACCTGGGGCCCCGTGGCTGGCCAGTGACCGTGGGGCTTGCCCAGGGGAAGACCCTGCAGCAATAAGACCACCCAACAAAACCAGGCGGAGGTTCCCTTTACAAGGCCCCTTTGTCTGTGTGGTCCGGTGTGCTCCCAGAAACAGCCTTCTGAGGGAAGACCACGGACTTTTACGAGGAGGAAACTGAGGTGCACGCCCCTGGACTTCCCAGCTCCACGCCTTAGGCCCAGGCAGGAAGCTCTCTCTACCTAGTGTCTTCCGTCCTGCCCACTGCCTGTTTCTCCAAGATGGCTGGACAGCTGCATTCTGGAGGGGGTCTACCTGGCACTCGCTGCATTCGGCCCCACAGCACCTGGCTGCAACTACACCCCAGGGCAGGGGTGTTTCACCAGCGTGTGTCCCTTTCCTGAGAGGCCCTGGGTAGGGCAAGTGGTTAACACACTTGGCTGCTAACTGAAAGGTTGACGGGTCAAGTCCACCCAGAGAGAGTACCCCAAAAGAGCTGCCTGGCTGCCTACCATGAAAATCCTGTGGGGCACCGCTCTGCTCCGAGGCTGGCGGTCTCCGTGAGTCAGTGTTGCCAGGACAGCCACAGGCTCCGTGGGGGAAGTTTCTCGAGGACACAGCCGAGGTCTGCCTTCGCCCCGCACCCCCTGGTGTCAGGCTCCTGCCTGGGTCAGAGTTGCGGCCGGTGGTGTGAGTGGTGTGCAGAGGGGAGGCTGGCTGGCCTTGCTAGGAGGGGGCTTGGGCACAGACCGACTTTGACTTTGTTCTTAGTGCTACTCCTCTCTAGCCACGTGACTGAGGGCCTGCCACTTTCTGAGCTCAGTGTCATCCTCGAAGTGGGAATGTTGCTGCTTCCCTGGTGGCTAAGACCCAGGGTCCTAGCACCAGTGCTGAAACCAAGGCCAAGGCCAAGGCCTGGGCTGAATCCCCTTGGCACAGGCCACGCGGAAAGGACGGCTGCGTGCAGTGAAGGCTTAGTCCATCGGAGGTGCCGTGTCCTTCACTGCTCTGTGACCCTCACACGCAGGGCCCTGGCAGTAGGGTCCCCGCCCAGAGGCATGCTGGGGAATGCATCAGGGGACAGTGGTGCCAGCAGAGAGGGGAGGGCTGGGAGCCCTACACATGGTACCAGCTGGGGAAGGGAAGGTTGGTGTCCATTAGGGACAGGCAATGACTGGCAGAGGGCAGGGGATTTGGGGGCTGGGGGGCTCAGGGCTTATCTCCGCCGCTCTGTGGGAGGAAGTCAAGAAAGAGGAAGTGCTTACAGGAGGAGAAGGAGGCCCAGAGTAAAGGCATGTGGGCTGGTGATTGCCCCGCCCCCATCCCCAGAGGCTGCACAGCCAGCCTCTCCAGGTACCCTCTGCTAAGGTGACCCTGCTTCCTTCCTCTTGCCCATTCCTGTCCCCTGCTGGCCACGGAGGCGCTTCTGCTGCTCCCAGGGGGCGGGCGGGCCCTGGCCCCTCCTCCGCTGCTGGGCCCGATCCCACTGCGGTTCCCATGGCGGCCCTAGCCAACAGACCCTGCCTGAGGAATGGGCTGGCCGTGGGGAGGCCCAGTGTTGGGGAACATCTTTCACGACCCCCCAGGGCACCACCATCAGAGACTGCCTTGAGCAGGCGGACCCCTCCCAGTTTGAGGCTGGGACCCCTCCCATGAGGCTGGGAGGGAAAGTCTGTGTACACGGGCGTGGGTTTCCACAGGGGGGATGTCTGTGGAAATAGTTTCCGACCAGCAGCCTGAGTGTGTGTGTGCGTGTCCGGGTGTCCGTTTGTCAGTTCCTGTGGGCGTGCTGGTGTGAACGAGGAGGTGGGGCCGTGTAGAAAGGGTGGGGCCTGGGCAACCCTACTGGCCTCTCCCGCCAGTCCTCTGTGTGGGCTTTCTAGGGGCAGCCTTGCAGGCTGGGGGCTTGTGCTCATGGTCCAGCCCAGGCCCTTGGGCTGGCAGGCTTCTTCAGGACAGGGCTCAGGCACCAGGACCTTGGGGCGGGGCAGGGCTGGGTAAGGGCTGGGGTTTGGGGCCATTTGGAACTAGCCTTGGGGGGTGGGGCTGGAGGTTCCTATAGAAAGGGAGTGTGTGAGGGACGTGGACCCCCTAGCCCTGGGCTGGGCAGCTGGAGGCAGACACACACACACACACACACACACACACACACGCACACGCACACGCACACCCCTGCCAATCTCTGTCCCTCTGGCTCCCTTCCACACTGCCAGGGGAGGGGGTGGGCTGCATATCTGAGTCTACCTTGGAGCCATGGGCTTGGGGTCTTTGGGGTCCCTCCCTTGCAGGGAGCCTGACCCATCTGCTGTCCCTCCTCCCTGCAGAGGGGGAAGTGAGAAGGAGGGGGGACAGGGACCCTGCCTTCTGGGCTGAGAAGGCTGGAAAAGCAGAAGTCGGGGTAGTGACAGGGCCCTCTGGCTACCAGCTAGAGCCCTAACATGCAGACCCCGGCAGACTTCCCCCGTGGGGAGGGAGGCTCAGTCCCCCGCCCCAGAAAGGTGAGCACCTCCAGCCATGTGTGGCACTGTGGCTCTGGGCAAGGGGTGGTGGTGGCTCTGTCCCCTGGGGTTTCCGGGTGGCTGCCTCTGTCTCCAGGGAGTGTTCTCAGTCAGAGGTAGACTCTGTGGGTAGGAGCTGCTGTTTCCTTGGCCCACCCCATCATCTCTCTCTGCGCCAGGCGCTCTGCCTGCCCCTCCTGGGGCAGCCCGCACAGGCCCACTCAGCGGTTGTATCTAACGGGGATCGTCATGTGGCTGCTACACTCAACTCTCTTCTGTCAGGGAAAGTGCTCTGAAGTTGGGGCTCTCTCAGAGGGTCAAGACCCGGAGTGGGAAGTCCCCAGGCTGAGGGTGGGGAGGAACAGGCCGGGGTGGACAGGAAGTGGCACTGGCTGACTTACCTGCCCACCCTTTCCTGGCACTTGAGGACAGGCCAGAACCAAGGGAGGACCTCGGGTGCCAGCCCTGACGTGCTTTGAACCTGGGGGAGGCACTGTCCGCTTGGCCTTTGTTCCTAGTTCTCGAAAATGGAGAGGGTGCTTGGTGGATGTTTGGGGTCAGCATCTAAGTCATGAGAGGACACTCAGGAGATGGCCTGTCCACCCACTCTTAGTCCTGGGGCACCTCAGGGCTCCGGCTGCCATGCACGCCGGCCTCCTTTCCTGAGTCCTGGGGTTTCCCAGTTAACACCTGCTCTCCAGGAGACATCGGGAACCCTGAGCTCGGACCTCCCGCCCAGAGTCTGACCCCCTCCTGGGCTATCCCCACCCGGCTCCCTGTCTGTGGCTGTCAGATTCCATCTGCTCTGAGCATCTGACAGTCCGCTTGACTCTCTGGCTCCCTCTGTGATCCCCACCTGCCTCTCCTGTCGGACTCCTGTTTGTCTCTGTCCTGGCCCCGTGCCCCATCTGTGTCTGCCTTTCGGTGCACTTCCCGCCGGGTGCAGGAAGCCCTTTTTCTTTGCCTTTTGCCTGTACATGGAGAATTCAGAAACCTCGTGGGAAAGTTCCATTATCTTTTCATTCCATTGTTCCACAAATGTTTAGAAGCCCCCTCATACATCCCCATCTGCCTTTGCCGGTTGGCTGCCTGTCTACATCTGTCTCTGCCCGTTAGATACAAGTCATTGTCCCCCCTCCTCCTGGTGGGTACCAGTCCCCATCTGCCTCCTGCTGTTGAGAGTGAATCCCCACCCATCTCTGCTTCTTGGATACGGCTTCCTATCTGCCTCTACCTGTTGGGCATCTGCCCCCATCTGCCTCGGCTGGTTGGGTGCCTGTCCCTGGCCGTGCCTGCCCGTTAGGGATGTGTTTCTCTGTCTTCTCCTGTTGGCTGTGAGTCTTCACCTGCCTCTGCTTGTTGGGTGCACGTTCTGGGCTGTTTGGTCTGGGTCTCTCCTGCCCTGCCTGCTGACTGCCTTTCTTTATCAGCCTCCACCTTCGTGTGCATGCCTCTCCTGATGGGTGTCTCTCTTTATCTGCCTCTGGGTGCCTCTGCTGTTGAGTTCCTGTCTTGTGATGGGCGCTTGCCTTCACTTCGGTGTAATGAGCGCCTATCTCCTCCTCAGCAGCTGGGTTGGGACAGGGCTTTCCCTTTGCAGCTCTCCCAGCCCCCCACCCCCCGACCGAGACTAGGGGGTGGCCAGAGGGCAGCCCTCAGCCATTGGGGTGGGGGTTTGGGGAAGAAGGGAACTCGGGGAGGGTGTAGGCCTGCAACTGGGAAACCACAGGCCTCGAGTGATTGGCAGTCCTGGGCTCAGCCCAGCCCCCGTTCTTCCCTGCACATCCGCCTTGGGCCCAGCCACCTCCGAGGTGGCTCGGACACTGCCTGCTCCTGCCATGGTGCCCTGGCCCTGCCGGGTGGATGGAGCAGGATCCCAAGCTGCCCGGGCTGCGGCTTTTGTCCCTGCTGCCCTGGCTGTCCAGGAAGCAGCGGCGCAGGATCAGCGAGACCTTGCTGCCTGCTCTGGGCCCTGGCTCTCGCCCCCGGCAGGACCCGGTGAGTGTACCCGGATGTCTGGACCAGCTCTGGCCATGGCCCTGGGAGCAGGTGCCTGGGCAGCCACTTTGGCCTCAGCAGCCTGTGGGCCGTCTTGGCCCAGGTCTGGCCATGTGGGTTGATGGGACCCTGTCCAGAGTGGTTTCCTGGGGACGTGGGGAGGCATTTCCGGGCTCAAGGGCGATGCTGATGGGTTGGCGGGGAGGCAGAGCACACCCAGGCCAGCCCAGCCATGGCCCGAGCCTCTTGGGGGAAGCTTGGGAGAAGGGCATTGAGGCTGGCCTTTTTCCCAAGTGCCCCAAGCTGAGGCTTCTGGGTTGGTGGGGAAGTCCAGAGAACTCTTAGGGCGCTGTGTACCTCAGCCCTGTCCCGCTAGCCAGAGAGACCTCCCCCCACCACTTGCCCACCTTGATCAAGAGCAAAGGTTCAGCTTCGCCTCCCCGGTACAAGAACAAACCCTACTTCCTATTGTGGTCAATCTCTAAGCCTTTGCGCAGGGGGAGGGGATCCCCACGGGGAGGGTCTCTGCAGGCCTCTGGGTCTCAGCCAGGGCTGGGCAGGGCGAGAATCCCACCCCCCATGTCTGCGCAGCCCAGGCCGGAGTAGCAGGGAGTGGGAGCACTTGGCAGTTTGCCCCCCTGGTCTCGACATCCGGCTGCCTGCCTGCGTGGGCCCGTGGGCCCCGTCTGCTGAGACCCGGTGGGGCTGGACTTGCTGGACTCTGTCTCTCTTTCAGGATGAGGGCGTTCTGCAGGAGTTCTCCATCACACACCACGTCAAGGCTGGCTCTGAGAAGGCGGACCCCTCCCAGTTTGAGCTCCTCAAGGTCCTGGGCCAGGGATCCTTCGGCAAAGTGAGTTCTAGGCTCGCAGCTGGGCAGGAAGTCCTGACCATGTCAGAGGTGGGAGGTGAGACGTCCCCGCAGGACCCAGTGGGTGAGGAGCTGCTGGGATCTTGAGGTTCAAAGAATCAGGGGGAAAGGGCTGATGGGGCTTCTCCCACACTGCCTTCCCAGGTGTTCCTGGTGCGGAAGGTCACCCGGCCCGATAACGGGCATCTGTACGCCATGAAGGTGCTGAAGAAGGCGACCCTGAAAGGTGAGTGGGGAGTAACGCCCTGTGGGAGGCCCCAGGAGGCTCAGGGTGGGTGGAGACAGCCTTGTCCTCTAGGGCCCCAGCTCGATGGCAGGTTGCTCTAGCCTCAGGAGTACCTGGTCTGAAAGAGGAGAAACTGGCGTGGTCTCAGCTGCCCCCACCCCACCCGATAGGGAGAGAGGCCCCACTCTCAAGACATGACCCCTACCCCGCTACTTCATCTTTACCCTCGCTCTCAAAGCCGCGTGCTGGTCACTGGAGCTGACGATGAGTGCGTCAAAGAAGGCAGTAGGGGCAGTGCGGTGTGGTTATGTTCGAGGTGGTGGCGATGGTTCGGTGCCATCAGTCGGCTCTGACCCCCAGCGACCCCACGCACAACAGAGTAAAACACCAGCACGGTCCTGTGCCGTCCTCAGTTGCTCCTGTGCCTGAACCCCTCGATGCAGGCCATCGCGTTGAGGCCCTTCCTCTCCTTCACGGCCCCTCCACTGTACCCAGCGTCACGTCCTTCCCTGGGGACCGCTCTCTCCTGACAACACGTCCAAAGCTGTGAGGGGCAGTCCTGCCATCCTTGCCTCCAAGGAGCACCCTGGCTCCACTTCTTCTAAGAGAGATCAGTTTGTCCTTTTACTTTTAATGTTCAGTCGTCATGGTACTTTCATCGTTCTTCTCCAGCACCACGATTCAAATGCCTTGATTCTTCATGTTTCCTTATTCAATGTCCAACGTTCACTGTGTATAAGGCAATGGAAAATACCAGGGCTTGGGTCAGTTAGCCCTTCCAGTAACATCCTTTAAGACTCTAACTTGTGACATCCTTCTAAAGTAACACCCTTCAATACTCTGAAAAGGATTTGCCTAATGAAACACATCTTTTGATCTCTTGCCTGCTGCTTCCTGCTTGCCTGCCCGGCACTGATTGTGGATTCAAGCCCACACAAAACTCCGGACAACTTCAATCTTTTCTCCCTGGTCATGATGTTGTCTACTGGTCAGCTGTGAGGATTTGGGTCTTCTTGACCCTGAGCTGTAACCCCCACTGAAGGCTGCAGTCCTTGATCTCTGTCAGCAAGGGCTTCAAGTCCTCCTCACTTTCAGCAAGCGTGGGTGTGTCGTCCGCACACTGCATGTTGTTCATAAGCCTTCCTCCAGTCCTGATGCCATGTCCTCCTGCATGGAAGCCAGCTTCTCGGATGAGTTGCTTGGCTTACAGATTGGACAAGTGTGGTGAGAGGGGGTGGTGGTTAGGGGACGTCCAGTCGGTCTGACGCTGAGCTACTCTGCATACAGCAGATGGAAACCCTGCCAGGGCAGCCCTGCCCCATCCTCACAGGTGTTATGTTCACGCCCATCCTTGCAGCCACTGTGTCCATCCCTCTAGTCATGGGCCTTCTTTCTTGCTGCCCCTCTATGTTACCAAGTAGAATGTCCTTCTCCAGGGACTGGTCTCTCCTGATATGTCCCAAGTGAGTGAGCATAAGTCTCGCTTTGGAGGCTGCACCTCCTCTAAGAGAGATGTGCCGGGTCTGACGGCAGCGCGTGGCACGCTCAGTATTCTTCACCAGCACCTTCCAGAGGCACCGGGTCTTCTGCGGTCTTCTTTATTCTGTGTGCAACGTGCACATGCATGTCGGGGCGGGGCGGGCGCTCCAGCATGAGGCACCATGCTGCTTGGGCGGGGGCATTCTGTCAGCAAAGTTTCTTCGTGGTGTAGAATCTGGGGTGACTTCTCTGGCCTCAGGGTGGAGACGGGCACAAGAGAAGTGGCAGGAGCCAGGGACAGCTGGACCAGCAGGGGAGGGTGAGGTCAAGGAATGACTGTGGCGATGGGGGGCATGGAGAGCTGGCAGGAGCATAAGCCGAGTCTCTCCTTCTGAGGACTTTCCACGGTGGGAGGGTGATTAGTGGACGGCTCTGGGCTGAATGCTGACCCTTTGATCAGCAGGGAAACCAGCGTGTCCACAGGTCAGGTGGAGTGGGAGCTATAGGAGGCTCGGGTATGTTCTGGGCCATGTGGCCTGGGAAGGTCCATCTGGGGTGATGGTAACTTTAGTGCCCCTAGGCCCACCTGGGCTGGGGGTGGGAGTCATCCCCCAGGAGAGATAGTGGGAGCCCCAGGCCAGAAGAAAGATGACGAGACTTGGTTCCTGCCCAGGAGAGTCTCCTGGGCTGAGGGGAATGGGTGCAATCAGTTATGTCCTGCTGGAACAGGCGGCCCAGGTGCCGGGGGGGTAGAGAGCACCCAGACAGAGCCGGCTTGGAGGTCAGGGAACACCGAGGGAGCACCCGTTTGAGCTAGGAGCTAGAAGTGTTCCCCATGTGGAGGAAGGCCACCCCGGGAGGAGAAACATCTATGCAGAACTGAGAGGCAGGAACCCTCAAGGCGGTTTGGGGAAACTGGTTAGCGTCAGCTGCAGAAGGAAACACAGGGTGAAGTGTCACAGAGACCCGCCAGGCTGGGGGGTGAGGACCGGCGTCCTGGAAGAGGGGAGGCCTGAAGTGAGTCCAAGAAGGAGGTGAATCCCATAGCCCCAAACTTACTGGGGACCAGAATTGCCCGGGGACTTCTTGTTCTTAAAGAACAAAACAAAACAGAAGAATGGGGAGGTGCTCATCCAGAACCTTGCATTCCAGCCTTGGACCCGGGGGGATCTCCATTCCTGGCCGGTTGCCCAGGGGTCATGTGCCACTATGCTGGACCCTGGGGACTTTGATACCAGATGAAGAGGAGTGGGGTGCAGCACCCCCAGGGGAGCTGCAGGGGCCTGGAGTTCTGAAGGAGCTGGGCCCCTGGGTGACTGGCTACATCAGCTGAGCTAAATGGCCCTGGATGGGGTGGGGAAGGGGGGAGGGCTAGAGAGATGGGCAGGAGGTCCATCCCTGGACACTGCATGAGAGATGGGGGCAGAGAACAGGCCAAAGAGCCAGAACCAGGCTGAGAAGGAGGAATCTTGAAGACTGAGTATCCCCAACGCCCTGGGCGAGGGTGCTCCCGGGGCCTAGGCCTGGGGAACAAGCAGGAGAGAGGCCCTTTCCAGCCAGGGTGTAGGGGTGGCTGGACTCCTGGGAGGGCTCTGGCATAGTCGCCTGTTTCTTCGGGCCAGTGCGAGATCGCGTCCGGACCAAGATGGAGAGGGACATCCTGGCTGACGTCAATCATCCGTTTGTGGTGAAGCTGCACTATGGTAAGTCCTTGGACCTCACCTGCCCCGGCCACCACCAGCCTTCTTCCCCGACCCTCACCCGGCCCCCCTCTCCCCCCGGACTACTCCCTTCCCAATACATAGTGCTCCTCCCAGCAGGCAAGGCAGGAGCGCACGGAGGGGGCGGGGGAGCAGGTTCTGGGTTCTGTTGGCTCGACTACCGCCATTTCCAAATCTTCCAGCCTTCCAGACCGAGGGCAAGCTCTACCTCATTCTGGACTTCCTGCGTGGTGGGGACCTCTTCACACGGCTCTCCAAGGAGGTGAGCCGCCTTCTACTGGCAGCAGACCTAGGGAGGAGCTGGGGGGCGGGGGGCGGTGACTGGTTGAGGTCCCATGCCAGGGCCTGCCCAGCAGTATGGCCAGGACCTGGGACCACCCAGGCCTGCCTAACTGCCTCTCACCCTGGAAGCACCACCGACCCTGGGGCTAAGCCTGGCAAAGCCTCTGAGAGTTCTCCCAAAATGAGTCTGCATCCCTCAGAACTGCCAGCTCTGAGGAACAGGGAGCTAGCTCTCCAGTGGCCACTGCTGTTTTCCCAGGCTGCCTGAGCAGTGTCTCGGGGCCAGGGGCGCGGCCCAGATCCACCCAGGAAGCTAGAAGCATCAATGTTCTTGTCCCCTCAACCAAAAGGGTGTGAATTAATATGAAAGGATTTGAGCCAGATGGAAAAAAGGAGACCATTAATACAACTCAAACCAAGAGGACCAACTTATGAGAAAATTTTTATTTTAAAGTGTGGGGGGAAAGTGTGACTAAAATCAAAAGATACCTGCCATCGAGTTAATTCCCACTCCTGGCGACCCTGCGCAGAACTTCCGAGGTCATGAATCTTTGTAGGAGGGATGCCTCTTCATTCTCCCGGGGAGCAGCGGGTGGTACGGTCCACCACTTCCCTCACAGAGACCAGGGCTCTTTAGTGACTGAAGCGGTGAAACACACCTGATCGAACACAAACTGTTCACGGAGAAGTCGTGTACTGAACCCAGTCCCTTCTACCTCCACGTAGGTCAGCGGCTTGAGTGGTTTCTGGTTTAACCTCCCCTGGTGTCTTTGGCAAATATAAACAGAGCTCGGGTGTGCCCTGAATCCCGACTCTCACAGAAAGAAGGGTCCGTCTGCGTACGCTGCTGCTCTGTGCCTTGTTTTGACGGCCTGCCAGTGCGTACCGGCCATCAGGCCACAGCCACACGAGGCGAGAGTCCTCGTCGGGGTGGCTGGTGTGCGAGAGAGAGTTTATTCCAGTCTGCTAGTGCCACCTTCCGTAATTCCAAACAGCCCCCCAGCGAGTGACTTGTGTCTTAGTCACTTCGTACTACAAACCCTGTTCTAAAGAGGAGGCATTATAGCCCCGGGCTCCCCAAGGTGGACCCTTGGGACCAGGAGGCAGTGGACTGCCCAGGCCGGGGCCCGAGGGTGCCAGCTGCAGCTTCCTCCCGCCTGCTGCAGGTCATGTTCACAGAGGAGGACGTGAAGTTCTACCTGGCTGAGCTGGCTCTGGGCCTGGACCACCTGCACAGCCTGGGCATCATCTACAGAGACCTCAAGCCTGAGAAGTGAGTGACGCGCCCTCGCGCCCCCGGCCTCCCAGGGGAGAGCACAGGCAGGTGCTGGGCCTCTGAAGGATAGGGCCACTCTGCTGGAGGTGGCTTGGCTCTCCCCAAGGATGTCCCTACCGTAGTCTGTCTGCTGAGTAGGTGGGTGGACTGGCTGCAGGCCCTTCCTCCTTGTGGGGGGCACATGATCTCCAGTGTCGCCCAGGCCCCGTGCCAGGCACCATCCACACGCCCTTACGTTGCTCATCCAGTGCGGCCTCTGAGACTGGGCCAGTGAAGCTCATTCCTTGGGTTGGATGCGGCCCGCGTGGGAGTTTTCTTAACATCTGGGTGTACCTGGGGAGCCCGGGCCAGGTGGTAAAGGGGAATGGGCTCGGCTTCTGAGTTAGGCTGACCTCAGTAGTACTGCCTTCACCACCGCCATCTCTTCTCGACTGTGAGGGCTCACGTAGCCTCCCTGAGCCTCTGGGCTCCCTGTTCAGATGGGACCATCACAGTACCTGCTCCACATCCCTCACAGCGGGAAAGAGAGGTCACGTACCTGCATGGCACGGGGTGATGCCTCGAGGTACTCGGGGACTCAGAGTCCCCCCAGCAGGCGCCTGCCACCACCCACCCCTGCTCCACCCACCCATTCATCAGACGTGTGGCCAGCCCAGAGTACAGGGCACCCACAAGCCCACTGGTGTCACCTGGGGCCCTGACCGCCACTCTCCCTTACAGCATCCTTCTGGACGAAGAGGGCCACATCAAGCTCACTGGTGAGTAGAGGGCGCCTGCCGCCTCAGGCCCCGGGGTGGGGGGCGCAGAGTGGCCTCCTGATGGAGCCAAGCTTTGTGTAAAGGCCCCCCCTCCCGAGAGGCTGTGTCAGGCACTGGGAAGCGGTCACACGCTCTGGCCCGACTTGGGTGGTTCTGGGTATGGGGCCTTGGGCACATAGCCTAAGCTCTCTGGGCCTCACTTCTTCCTGAGTGCTGTCCACGGGGGGCTGGGGCGGGGCGGGGGGTGGCAGCGAGGGAGGCAGCGATCCCTGAAGAGGTGCCCTCTGGCCTTCCACACCGCAGACTTTGGCCTGAGCAAGGAGGCCATTGACCACGAGAAGAAGGCCTACTCCTTCTGCGGAACGGTGGAGTACATGGCCCCCGAGGTCGTCAACCGCCAGGGCCACGCCCACAGCGCCGACTGGTGGTCCTATGGGGTGTTGATGGTGAGTGTCCCCGCAGGGCCGAGGGATCCAGCCTGGCCTCTGGCCCCCTTGGCTCAGCTGTACAGAGTGTGAGTGTGTGTGTGTGTGTCAGTGTCACACAGGGGTGGCTGATGGCATCTGAGGGGTGTGTGTGTCAGTGTCACACGTGTGTGTGTGTCAGTGTCACGCGGGGGTGGCTGATGGCATCTGAGGTGTGTGTGTGTGTGTGTGTGTG
>NW_022111357.1:18521944-18525092 GCF_000313985.2 Echinops telfairi | reverse complement strand
GTGTGGCTGGGCTGGTGGGCCCAGGTCACGCTCTGAGCAAACTTGTACCCCAGCCTGGACCCTGAGACCGGAGCCCGAGCAGCCTCGGGGCCGTCACTGGGGAGGGAGGCCGGCAGTGGGGAGCAGGAACCCGAGCCTGAATGGACCCTTGTCCTCGACAGTTTGAGATGCTGACGGGCTCCCTGCCCTTCCAGGGGAAGGACCGGAAGGACACCATGACGCTGATTCTGAAGTAAGCCCCAGCCCGGCCCATGCCTGCCTCAGGTTCAGGTCCCCTCCTCAGTGGGACCTCCCCTGGGCTAAGCGCCCGGCTTCCCAGAGCCCCCTTCCATCTGCCAGGCCTGTGGGAGGGAGGGGTCCCCTGAAGCCTTTGCGGGGAGGTTAGTTAGTGGTTGGCTTGTCTGGGCTGAGAGACCCAGGGGGGACGGGGCCTCTGGGTGGGGCTCAGCCCTCACGCGCCCCTGGGGCTGTTTCAGGGCGAAGCTAGGCATGCCCCAGTTTCTGAGCACAGAGGCCCAGAGCCTCCTGCGGGCCCTGTTCAAGCGGAACCCTGCCAACCGGCTCGGTAAGCAGCCCCGACCCAGGGGAGGTGACGTGGGGAGCAGGGTACAGCTGCAGCCCCGGCCACGGGGCCATGTCTGGGCTGAAAGGGGCCGTTGTCCTTTGTGTGGGTAGACAATGCCGCTGACCACCCCGCTTTCTGGCTCCATGTGTGGCATTGTTTGAGGGGGGGGGTGTGACCTGTGTGTAGTGGTGGCGGGGGAGCAGGAACTGAGTCATCCCCACAACCCCTGGGGACAAGGACAGAGGCCCCTCCACAGCTTCTCTGCCAAGGCTGCTGGTACAAGAGAGATGCCGTCAGCTCAGGAGTCAGAAGGCCCAGGTCCCCCGGCTGGCACACAGGAAGTGCCGCCAGAACCCACTGCCAGTGTCGACTCTGAGTCATAGTGCCCCACAGGGCAGCGCAGAAGGGCCTCACAGGGTTCCAAAGCCGCCTCCTGTCTTTCTCCGACTGCGCGGCTGCTGCTGGGTCTGTGCTGCCCGCCTTTGGGTTAGCCACCCCACCCTTAGCCCCCCGGGCCACCAGAGACACGCAGTAAGCCTCCCCAAGTACTTGTCCAGTGAGTGAGCGCCCCTTCTGAACTCGCTTGCTTGGGTTTCTGACTGAGGGTCACGTAGGACGGTGGCGTCACCTGAGCTCGGCCTGCTTTGTCGCTGTGGCACGCCAGCATGCAGGCGGTGCTGGTCACATGAACCTGCGTGGACGGGCCTGGCAAGTCGGGGCACAGGAACTGCTGGTGCCCCTGGCTCCTGGGCTCCCAGGCCCAAGCCCCTGGTGGAAAGGGCAAGGGAGAAGTACAGTGGTGATTCTGTCGGGTTGGCTGTGGGGAGAGGTGGGGCAGTCCCCTGGAGAGCTCAGAACCAGTCTGGCCCCTATCCTCACTCTGCAGCCTTGGACAAGTTGCCTAACCTCTCTGGGCCTTTTATTTTTCCCCGTCATATGTTGGTACCCGATGGTAAGGGACTCCAGAGAGTAGAAAAAGCTGAATGGGCAGCAGTACGTAGGGTGATCGCTGAGCAAATGTCGAGCCAGGCAATCCCTTCCTCCCTCTGGGCTCCAGCCACTGGGACCTTGGCAGGCAGGGCAGTGCCCATCCCATCCGTGGGCAACCCCTCATCTGGACTCTTGCAGGCTCCGGCCCTGACGGGGCAGAGGAGATTAAGCGGCACGTCTTCTACTCCACCATTGACTGGAACGTGAGTAGTTGTCCACTCCAGGGAGCTGGCCAGGCTTCAGTGGGGTCATGAAGGGTTTGGGGGGCGGGGTGCCTCTGCTAACGAGGGCTTTGGAGGCGGGAGCAAAAGGTGACAGCATGGCCTTCGAGGCCAGGGCCGGCCTCCTGGAGGGTGCGATGGGGCCCTGGCTGCTGGCATGGTTAGCCTGTCTCTAGACCCATCGCCTCTTCCCACCGGGGCTCCTGGCTAGCTGGGGGGATGAGCAGGTGGTGGTGGGCCTGCCTGAGGTGACGTGAGCACTGCCGTGTCTTGCAGAAGCTGTACCGTCGGGAGATCAAGCCACCCTTCAAGCCAGCTGTGGCTCAGCCGGATGACACCTTCTACTTTGACACCGAGTTCACATCCCGCACGCCCCGGGGTGTGTCCTTTGTGGTGGTCTGTGTGGGGCCGGTACGGGGCGGGGGAAGCAGGGACATAGGACTGGTAAGACTCGGGCAGGCGCCGTGTGTGGGCAGGCTCTGAAGGACTTAGCTGTTTGTCCTGGCTTCCCCCTGGCAGGCTCTCCCACTGAGGGCCTCTGTGGGTTTCTTTGTGCCTGAGTGAGGGCGTGGGGTGAGTGAGTGGGTGAGTGAGGCCGCAACAGAAAAGTCAGGACCCCTGCCCTGGGCTGCTTCCAGCCCACTGGGAAGACGAAACACTTCAGACCCACACTCGTCGGCCCAAGGAATCTGACCCTGCAGACAGCTCGGGGGAGGCAGAGTGGCAGCCTGGAGCCAGGGGTGACCCCCCACAGGTCAGGGGCCAGCGCAGGACTCAGCTTTGGCTATCCTGAGCGCTGGGCCTTCGTGTGCTCATCTGGAACATGGGCACAGCCACAGACCCGCTCATGTCCTGGCTTTGCCGTGGGAAGCCACTGCAGGAGCTTCTGGAAGGGAGCTGGCCGAGTCCTGACGTGTCCAGCCTGCACGTCCTGTGAGTCCAGGTGTCGGCAGAAAGCGTGTGCTTTCACTTCCTCGTCTTTACCTCCATTACCCGGGAGCTAGCTCAGTGCTGACCTGCAGTCCTTTATCTGCGAGCTCTGTTGGGGGTGTCCCGGTGTGTGGGGCTGGGAGAGTAAAGCAGACCCTGCTCCTGGGGTTCGGGCGGCAGTGGAGGACAGCTCCCGGGCAGCGTGGCCGCTGCAGCTCCATGGGGCCAGGGGCCAGGCCAGGTTGCTCTGAGCCGTGGTGGGTGGACCACAGCATGAGGTCAGCAGGGGCCAGGTCACGAGGAGGTGGGTTTATCGAGGGGGCAGAAGGGTGCGTTGGAAGGTGCCAGCATTGGTGCCTGGAACCGTCACGTTGGCTGCCGAGCGGAGGACACCGGCAAGGTGGTGCCTGCGGGAGGTGAGCGGCTGGGCCTGTGCTGGAGG
>NW_022111357.1:18519761-18521584 GCF_000313985.2 Echinops telfairi | reverse complement strand
CCCTAACACCTGGCAGCCACGGTGGGGCAGAGCTGAGAACACAACGTGGCCCGGTGCCAGCCCTGACGCCACCGTGGAGCTGGCACTGCCCTGCTCCCTCAGCTGTAGTGCCCACCACACATGGGTCTGAGGACCAGGGGCCACGTGGATAGGAAGTTCCTGACACAGAGCCAGGGCCATTGGGAGGCCTGGGGAGATGGCAGGGGACCCCAGGGGGTGTGGCACAGTAGGGAGGGCAGTGGTAGAAGGCTTGTGTCACTTCCCACTTATCCCCGACTTGTGCCCTTCCACTGCCCCGTGGGGAATCCAGAGTGCAGAGGCAGGAGTGTGAGCTCTGGAAGCCATTGCCAGGGTTCAGAGCTTCCTGGGGAGAGGCCTGTCAGGGAGCCCCTCTCTAGAGGGTCGCTGTGAAGATTACGCGCGTTAACGCAAGGAGAGCTCAGGACGCTGCCGTCCATTCTCCAAGCCGGGACGTCTGTGTCCAGGAGAACAGACCTGCAGCAGGGCTGCCCACAGCAACCGGGGAACTGGTCGCCCAGGTCCAGTGCCGACACTCGTGTGTGGCACGCAAGGTATTGGCTGTTTTCATGCCTCAGGACCAGGAACCCCTCTGTGAAGTGGGCTGTGACACCCTAAAAGGGGGGGCCGACTCAGCCAGCCCTGCCTGGCTCCTCAGGGCCACAGACCCAGCACCTCTACCCCCCTGTCAGACTGCAGTCCTGGCTGCTGGGAGCCAGCGAGTCTGCCCAGCACAGAGAGCAGGCAACTCACAGTGAGAGAGGGACAAGCTGCTGGCTCTTCCCTGGCCGCCTCCACGGTGCCAGGACCTGGAGTGCTGGGAGATGCCCACCCCCCCTTTGGGGAGCAGGTCTCAGTCTCAACTCTTGGCCTCCCGTAGCAACTCCACGGGAAGAACCTGGTGTTCAGTGACGGCTACGTGGTGAAGGAGACGATTGGTGTGGGCTCCTACTCCGTGTGCAAGCGCTGCGTGCACAAGGCCACAAACATGGAGTACGCCGTCAAGGTGGGCCTTCCAATCGCATGTTGCTTGGGGCGGGGGCGAGGGAGCTGTGAGTGAAGCCAGGACCGAAAAAAACCAAATGCACTGTCATCGAGTTAATTCCAACTCCGTGATGCTATAGATCCGGGAGAACTGCCCCTGACTGCAACTCTTAATGGGAGTAGAACTGTTGACCTTGCAGTTAGTAGCCCAACATGCAACCACTGCGCTAGCGGATGAGGCTGCCCTGCTCTGCTGAAGATGAACAGCCTCAGGCACCCTGTAGACCCATACCTTGAGTCAAGTCCGCCCTATAGGGGCCTGATAGGGCGGAGCAGAACTGCCCCTGTGGGTTTCCAGGACTGTCATGCTGTACGGAAGCTGTGGCTGTTGGTCTTGAACTGCTGACCTTGCGGTTGGCAGCTGAATGCATAACCCACTGCACCACCAGGGCTCCTTCCTTTTAGGAGGAAGCTTGGTGCCTGAGGCTCTGCGGGTGCGTGAAGGGTCAGCCCTGCAGTGTGGACTCCCTGGCAGGGAGGGACTTTGGGATGTGTCTTGTCACTGCAGTGTGCTATCTCTTTGCCTCAGGTCATTGATAAGAGCAAGCGGGACCCCTCGGAAGAGATTGAGATTCTCCTGCGGTACGGGCAGCATCCCAACATCATCACCCTGAAGGATGTGCGTGCAGGTCCTTGAGATGGGGGGGGCGCCGGGAGACTTTGTTCAGGGCGGGGAGGGCAAGGAGGCCCTGTTGTCTCTGGCCTGGCTGGACCCCCTGAACCTTCCAGCCCAGACCCGGATTTTCTGAGCACTTTCCCGA
>NW_022111357.1:18518524-18519567 GCF_000313985.2 Echinops telfairi | reverse complement strand
CGGGAGGCGGGGCCTGACTGCGAAGCCTCTGCCAGGTCTATGATGATGGCAAACACGTGTACCTGGTGACGGAGCTGATGCGGGGTGGGGAGCTGCTGGACAAGATCCTACGGCAAAAGTTCTTCTCGGAGCGGGAGGCCAGTTTCGTGCTGCACACCATCAGCAAGACGGTCGAGTATCTGCACTCACAGGGGGTGAGTCTGGCCCAGGGAGGGGAGCGAGGGGGATGCTGCCAAGGTCATGCCATCTGTAACTGTCAGGACCACGGGCTGGTGTGGGCAGCAGGAGTCCCCAGGCAAGCGGGTTCCCGATGAGCGGATGGGACGGTGGGTGAGAGAGCAGGTGGACGTGTGGGCTTAGATGGTTGAATGGAAAGGAGGCAGGGTGGACAAGAGAAGAGATGGAAGGGGCCGAATCGGGGAAGGAGCATTTTATTAAGTTAACATCGACATGCCAAGCCCCATCCTAAGTTCTGCATTGTCTTACCTGACTTTCATAGCGACCGTATGAGGTAGGTGTCATTACTGGCCACCCTTTACAGCCAAGTAGACTGAGGCTCAGAAGTAAAGAGTCACTGGCCCACGGCACACTGTGGGCCAGCAGGAGGATGGAGCCAGAATGCCTGGCAGGGGAAGGGAGAGTTGGTGTTGTGAACCAGGCACCGTCAAGATCACTGTGGGGCTTCAGGGAGGCATCTGGCGTGGGGGTTGGTGCTGGCCCAGGAAGTGGCTGCAGAAGTGTGCACTGGGGGCGGCGGCACCGTAGGTGCTACGAAGAGACCCAGATCCCAATGTCTGAATGCGACTTCTCTCATACAAGGCAAGGACAGCCTGGCCAAGCGTGGGCCACGGCTCGCAAAGCTGCAGGGAGGTAGAGATGGCCTGTACAGTGTCTGAAAGCTGCGAGCAGGCGAGTTAGGGTGGGTTCTGTCCCAGGGCGCTCTAGCCCGAGAGTGTGGGGTTAAGAATGCAGGCTCCGTCCTGATGCATGCCACAACACGGGTGGACCTTGAAAACATCGTGCCGAGAGAAATTAGTCAGTCA
>NW_022111357.1:18516859-18518225 GCF_000313985.2 Echinops telfairi | reverse complement strand
AAGCATGTTTTGGTTGCCTGTAACTTCCCCACAACGAACCCCACCCCGCCCCCCCAAAGCATGCAGCCTCTGGCAGCCGACTGCCTGCATCCCCTATCTGTGTGAGGCTGGGCTAGCCACCTCTCCTCTCTGAGCGATTTCCTCTTCTGCACCCCGGTGATAAGGACAGCGGCCCCCTCCCAGGGTGGCTGTGAGCAGGCACCTGTGCCCGGCAGGCTTGTGGTAAACCACGTCACTTCCACGTTAGGGGGGACGTCGACCAGACCGTTGCCATACACATCTCCCTCTCTCATTTGATTTAGAAGTCTTAAACCGTCTAAAAGCCCATTTAGAGTGAGACAATGGACTCCCGCGTACCCACCTATCACCCAGGTTTAAGAGCTGCCTCGGCCTCGTCACACCTGCCCTGAACGAAGTCCCCCAGCGTATTGTTGAGGGAAAAGTCTGAATCTGTACGTATATATGGCACTGCAAACGCTGTCTCCTCTTAAGTCACCCCATCTTAACAGCTTTCCATCGTGCTCTGTCTGTCTCTCTTATAATTATGTCTTATTTTGCTGATGCACTGAAAGGACGGGGCAGCTACTACGTGACCCATGGATACATGTAAGGGAAGCATTTTAAAGCATGTCCCAGGCCCCTGTCACCCTCCTCCTCTATCTACAGCTCTACCGCTTGTCTCATGACGCTCCAGCGTTGAAAGTGACATGTGCCCACCCCGTATCCATCCTGTAGACACGTCTGCCCTATCGTCTCAAGAACGTCTTTCTAATTGGAATCAGGATGTCTGCAAGGCCACCGTCTTATTTATGTATTCTATTCCTTAGGTCTCTCTTTAAATTCCAAAAAAAAAAGGTCACTTTTGCATGTGGTGGGATGCCCAGCTCTGAAGTGTGCGGTGTTAGGAGTTTCCTCAGACATGCCCCTTGTGTAGACTTCCCCTTGTGAATGCCATTGACAAGCTGAAGAGATCCGTCGTTCTGTAGAATGTGCCCCTTCTGAATGTCTGTCTGCTTCCTTGCGGCAGCATTTGAAGTGTTCTGCGGCCTACATTCCCTGTCCATTAGAAGTTGCTCTAAATTCTTAATGAGCTTGAGCTTCAACGTGGGGACAGGAGTTTCCAACACAGAGAGTGTCTTGGGAGGGGCAGGCTGGTTCCTAGTACGTCATATTTGCCGGCTGCTCTTGTGATGGGGGGGCGGGGGGGTGTCAGGTGGCCTGATCCCACTGGAAAGATGCTCATCAACTCTTCTAATGGTTTTGTCCTTCGAGGCGCATTACCCGCATCAGTTGTTTCATTGTTAGGATTGTGATTGTCTCATCCATACACAACAGAACGGAACATTGCTCTGTTCCAGCCCACTGC
>NW_022111357.1:18500642-18514837 GCF_000313985.2 Echinops telfairi | reverse complement strand
AAGGCCTGGTGGGCCAGGATGTGCTCCACTCTCTCCTCCTCCCCCTTCATCTGCTCCCGTGTGCTCTGATCAGATACGTCCCTCTGCCAGCCTGCTTCTAAGGAGCCTCCTGGCTGTTCTTCCCAGACAGACCTGTTTGTCCTTCTGGCAGGCCAGGCGTGGTCTTCGCTGCTACCACCGTCCTTCAAATGCAGCAGCTCCTCTCCGGTCTTCCTTTTTCATGGTCCAGCTCGCACGTGCCCGTGGGGCCATTGATTGGAAGTGCCTTGGCCTGGGTCAAGTGTACCTCAGTCCACAGAATGGCGTCTTTGCTTTTCGACGATGGAAAGCGGTCTCCTGCAGCAGGCTTCCCCATGATTTCATTAGGGCTTGCAAAATAATTTATTACAGGGAATTTCTTTTGTTTAAAAAAACAAACACACGCAAAAAAACCTTGCCTTGTAACCAGAGCTTTGGTTTGGTCAGCACACGTGGTTTGAATGGTTCTGGTTGATGTGACTGGTGTTTTGCAGTAGCCAGTACACAGCCAGGTCAGACGGTAAATGTATTTTCCTTTCCTGTCTTGTTCTCAATAAGCACAAGTTGAAGTTACCCCCGAGAAGGTTTATGGAAAAGAGCCAAAAGGAAGGCTCAGTTCAGAGAACTGGCCACAGTGGGGCTTCCGCCCGGGCAATGACTCACCCAGCCAGGGCACACAGGCTCCCGCTTAGGACAGCCTCACGTCCTTTGCGGCCACGGGGCGCCCCTCGGTGACAGCTGTGCTTTCTGACAATTGAGCTCTTTCTCCTGGTGAGGATGTTGTTGGGAAAACATTTCTTTTGCCTAAAGTCAAGAGTCTGTGGCTCGCCAAAGTGTCTGGCCCTTTCCCCAGAGCCCCGGAAGCGGTTGAGGGAAAGAGAGCTGAGCTATCTGGTGGGAGAGCCTCTAGGCGGAACTGGTGTCAGCAGTGCTATGGTTTAGAAGCTGGGACCCCACAGCAGCTGAGCGGGGAAAGGTGAGCAGGAAGCCGGAGCCTCTGTTTTAATGCTAGCGTTTTTATGGAAGTGTGAACACAGCGGTGCACCAAATCATCGTGGACAAGCTAGTCGGTTTCTAAACAGCGACTATGCCCAATGGACAGGGCACCCAGGAAAGAAGCTTCTCCCGTTTCTCTACCGCCCCTTGTGCCCCCTTCCAGCCCCTGCGTCCGCCGAGGGGTGACCTTTCTAAGCCGACCTTCGTGTGTGACGTCTGATGCTGACCCCTGCCCCTGAGATCATGTGTGTGGTAGGCGGCGCAGTGGTTCCTGCTGGCTGCCACAGGAACCAAGCCAAGCAAACCAAGCTCACCGCCATCGAGTCCATCCCAACTCGCAGTGACCCGTCGACGGGGTAGCACTGCCCTCTGGGCCTACGAGACCGTCACTCTTTACAGGAGAAGAAAGTCCTATCCGACCCCCAGGAACCCCTGTGCCACCAGGGCGCCTGCTTTACGGACGGACCACGATTTCGTTGTCCATTTTTCATTGCTGGTGGGCGTGGGCGTGTTACCAGTGTGTGAGGATCACAGATAGTCCAGGGACTTGGCTGTGGTGTCTGTTTTCATGTTGCGTGGACACGTAGGAGTGGGATTGCTGCGTCATACGTTCATCTGTAGATCTTATCAGTCCGCCCATGTAGTTTTACCAAGGTATGCTCCCTCCAGACGTGCCTGAGGATTCTGGTACTTACCTGCCCGCGGTGCTGTCCGCGTCTTAAATAGAGGTCCTTGTGCAAAGTGCGAGGGGGCATCTCGCTGTGTTTTCACATGCACTTCCCCCAGGGCTCCCCACGAAGCGGGCGGCCACTTTATGAAATCCTTGCGCCCACCACTTGCTTACTTCACCTTGGGTTGTCTTCCTCCTGTTATTTTGCGGAGTCCTTGAGTGGAAGGAAGCCCTTTGCACCCCTCCTGCTGGTTCTCATTGTGGGGCCATCTGGCCCACGTGAGAGCAGTCTCCAGGCCCAAGGCCCCACTAGGGAGGCGCTCAGCCCAAGTCAGGCTTCGGCTCGTCTCTCCCAGCAGATGACTGGCACAGAGCAGCCTCGTCTTGGGCTTGGCCGGCCACAGGCCCCGAGTGTGCATCATCTGATGACGCTGAGGATGACAAAGATGCCTCCGTTGCCGGCCACCCAAAGCCACGGAGCATAGCCAGGCAGGGCTCTCAGCACTGGGCTCAGTCACTCATAAGGTTGTCCCAGCAAACCCGTGAAAACGATGCTATTGTTTCCGTGTTGTGTAAGTGAAAGGACTGAAGCTCGGGTGCTTAGAAGCCCACCTGCGGCCTGGAAGTCGTGCTGGAGGTTGGATGCTGCCTGGGATAAGAAGTCACTTCTTGTCCTCTCATTGTTTAATGCTTCTTAGCCAGCAGTCTCGCCGTCCGCTGGGGGTTGGGGTTCACCCCCAGACAGTTCTGGAGTTGTTAGGACCACAGCCGTCTTTTCCTAAGCCCCGTGCTAGGCATTCCCAGGGCACCGACTCATACGCTTCTCCTTAGAATCCTGGGGCTGCGTGTTTTCCAGCCCCATTTGAAAGAGAGGACAGCGGGGGCTGGAGAGGGAAGGGGATGTGCCCCCGCTGGTGTGAGGCCAGGAGTCACGCCCTGACCTCTCCGAAATCACAGCCAGCGGCCCAGGCTGCAGCACCGGTGGCTGCCCTCGGTCATCCACCTGCTGCTGCTGGTCCGTGGGCCTCCAAGGGATGGGGGAGGGGTGGTTGTTTCTGGGGTTCTTTTTTCTTTTGTAATTTGGCTGTTTTTGAAAAACTAGGCCTGAGTCCCTCCATGGTGACGGTCAGCTGGCCGTGGCTCCTGTCCACTTTTCCAGCCTGCCGCTGCCGTTGGTGCAGTGAGACATGAGAGGGTAACTGCCTTCCATGAACACACACGCATGCACACCTGGGGGCAGGTATCAGAATCACCAGCCGAATATTCGGGCGCTTGCCCTGAGAAGCTGTTTTTGCTGTGGGAGTCGGTCACCTATGTTGCGCTAGACAGAACGAAGGCTGGAAGATGCCTAATCCCCCTACCCTCTCCGAAAAATGCCACCAGTGGCGCACTAATCTAGAAAGATCGTGGAATGAAGGTGAAACTTGGCACCCAATTCTCCCCTCAGAGTCTCGGTTTCCTCCTTGGTCTGGAGTTCGGTCCTGGAGTTAGGAGCCCGGGCCTGCCACTCGCTGAGGGGAATGAGGCCGGCGCCAGGGAAGCGCTCCGTGCAGGGAAGGGTGCTTGTTCTGAGCAGTGGGTGTCTCAGCCAGCACTCCCAGGGGCCTGGATCATTCGATTGTCTTAGGAAGAAGGAAGGGCACCCCAGGGGCCCTGACAGATGCTGCCTGGGGAAGGGACTGAGATTCAATTCCCAGAGTGCTGGTGGGGCCGCCCTGCCGGCGTAACCTTGCCCTTCTCACCGCCTGGCCCCTTTCCCTCTGTGGAACTCAGCTGCGGTGGGCCTGGCCGACCCTCCAACCTGTCACTGCTGAAGGAGCGGGGCTGCAGGCTCACTCTCCGGCAAGCCTTGGCTAACTGCTAACTGCAAGGTCAGCGGTTCAAACCCATCAGCGGCCCCACGGGAGAAAGAGGAAGCTCTCTGCTCCCTTAAGGATTTAAAGCCTTGGGACCCCTTTCTAGATGGGTCGCTGTGAGTGGAGATCGACCCGGTGCAGCGTGTGTGAGTGGTAGTCGTCGTTTCCTACACAGGTGCTCACCTGCCCTTGCTCTGCGCCGGCTGCCGAGTTGAAGAGGTATGCCCCAGAGACAGTGTGGTTACAATCGCGTGAGCTCCTGGCACCTGTGGGGAAGCAACAGACAGACAGCAAGGTTGGAACAGATGGCCGAGGCTCCCATACCAGGCCGGGGACTTGGGCCTTTATCTTGAAGGCAGTGAGGAGCCATTGAAGGCTTGTGGCCACGGCGTAATGTGATTAAATCACCCTGCCAGTCACCACCTAGGCAGGAAATATGGCCTTGGAGCTCGGGCATCAATGAAGCTGCAGAGTGGGCGCAGGGCGGCGGGGTGTGGAGCTGATGGGTTGGGACGGTAGGGAAGGAGATGTTGGGGGCTGCCTGGGGAGGTAACGAGAGGGGAGCACGAGGAGTTTCTCTGGGAGGTGTCGCCGCTGAGGCTCTGGAACGCCCGGCAGCTGCTGTCTGGTAGGCAGCCGGACTCGCATGAGGTCTGGCCGAGGGTCAGTGATCTCAGCCGTGTCGAATGGTGAGACGGGTGGCTTCTCCCAAAGTACCACGGAAAGTTCCGAAGGCTCCGCTCCCTCGGCTCACAGATGGACAAGCGATGGAAGGGCAGGTCCGTCAGAAAATGTTTTAGTCTCTGCGAGGTGCTGGGGACTCCTGTAAGCGCGTGGATACAGTGAGCAGACACTTAGGAAGCAGAGCGCTGAAGGCACTGACATGCCACCAGGCTGAGTGGGAAATGAAGCAGGTCAATATTCTGTCCGCTGGTGGTAAATGTGATGGATCAGACGGTAAGCAGGTAAGAGACTACTTAGTACTGGGGCGGGGGTGCTGTCCCAGAAGGCCTCGCTGATACAACAACGTTTGAACTGGGTCCTGAAAGAGCGAGGGAGTGAACCAGGCAAAATATCCGAGGGAAGAGCAGGTGCAAAGACCCAGAGAGAGGCGGGAGTGTGCTTGGCACGTGGAAGGGAGAGTAGAGGCTGGTGTGACTGAAACAGACTGCGAGAGCAAGAGGGGTGCGGGGCGGGGGCCGCACAGGCCTCTGTAAAGGCATTTTCTCTTGAGAGGGCTGCAAGCCCAAGGGTGCCGTGACTGACTTCTTTGTGCACGTAGACTGCAGGAGATGAGGGTGCAAACCTCCTGGCGGCGGTTGCGGTAATCCAGGGCAGGGTGAGGGTGGCTGGGACCAGAGCGCTGTTGGTCGAGGGGATGGTCAGACTCTGGATATAGTCAACAGTAGAGTCCACCAAGTGGGCTGATGGAGGGATATGAGGGAAAGAGAAATGGAGAAGGCCTCTCGTGGTTGCATCCTGCAATGGCTGCCATCAGCATCGCTCTAGAAAATGCGGAGACGGTTTGTTACAGACACAGACTCAGCTAGACACACGAGCATCCACGCATAAGCTTCCCATGGAGGGCGGCCCTGAGAACTCGGTCTGGCCAGCGGGAAGGAGGAAGTTGGGATTGGGTCTGACTGACAAGTGCCTGCTAGGAGTCTGTGTACACATTTCCAGTAGGCAGTCCATCTGCCCCCTCTCAGGAGCCTGAGTCTTCCTGACTTTCCCAACCCTGCCTGTGACCTGCGCCCCATGCTCTGCCCCCAGGTGGTGCACAGGGACCTCAAGCCCAGCAATATCTTGTACGTGGACGAGTCCGGAAACCCAGAGTGCCTGCGCATCTGTGACTTTGGCTTCGCCAAGCAGCTGCGGGCTGAGAACGGGCTCCTCATGACACCGTGCTACACTGCCAACTTTGTGGCCCCCGAGGTGAGTGGCCTGGCTGCCTCAGGTTCAAGAGTGAGAGGACCATGGCCCCTGAGCCCTTGTGCCCCTTCCCAAGGCTTCCCGTTGCTCCAAGACGCCAGTCCCTTGGTCTTGGCCCAGGCACCAAAGGACCCTTGTCCCACGGGCCCACCTCGCACTGCCCTCAGACTGGCCTCCTTGCCAGGTGCTGAAGCGCCAGGGCTACGACGAAGGCTGCGACGTCTGGAGCCTGGGCATCCTGCTGTACACCATGCTGGCTGGGTGAGCGTCCCCACCCCCCACCCTCCTCCTGCTTCCGTGTTCAGAGGGCAGTGGGGCTTGTCTGGGGCGAGATGCAGCCATGCCCTGGGAAGGGCCTGAAGGTAGAGACACAGTCCTGCCTTTGTGGAGGATGACCCTGCCCCTGGGAGTCCACTCTGGGTGGGAGATAGACCCCTTCACCAGGATTGAGGCCAGGGCTTTTCCCCAGATACACTCCGTTCGCCAACGGGCCCGGTGACACCCCAGAGGAGATCCTGACCCGGATTGGCAGTGGGAAATTCACCCTCAGCGGGGGCAACTGGAACACAGTTTCAGAAGCAGCCAAGGTGGGTGTGGAAGGCCTGGACCGGGCGTGTCTACGGGGGGACGCTGCTCCACATCTCAAGCCACCCTCGGTCGGTGGGCTCCAAAAGCTCACTGTCGTAAGTCGATTCTAGCACGCAGCGAGCCCATAAGACAGAGTAGAACTGCCCCCGTGGGTTTCCGAGGCAGTAAATCTTGATGGGGCAGAAAACTTCATCTCTCTCTCAGAGAGCGGTTGGTGTGTTAGAACCTCTGACCTTCTGGTTGGCAGCCCAACTGCACCTGCTCCACTGCCAGGGCTCTGTGGTGGATGAAGAGGTGGCCTTGTTTCCCCAAGTAGAATGTTCTACAAATCCCTCTTGCTCTGTCTCTCCAAGTGGAAGAGGCCCAGGCAGACCACCCCCTTCCCCGATCTTGCTGATCATTCTGAGCCTTCCAGTGGGGGGGTGGGGGGCGGGGCAAGAGGGCTGCATCCATGACAGCCCCAGCCTCATGGGACATGGTGTGGTGGGAGATATGTACAAGGGACAGAGATGCCACACAGCAGAGAGGTGGGCCCTGCTGGCTTGGAGTATGGGCAATGGAGGCCCCAAACAGAGCAGCAAGGTGGTGGCATTTGGGTTTGCGATATTAGAAAAAATTCCAATTTGGGGGAGCCTCTGTGCCAGGCACTGGAGCTGAGCCTTTATGAGCAGTAGAAGCCAAGTCTGTCCTGTACGCAGGAAGCAAGGTGAGGCTCGGCGAGTAGAAGGGGCTTTGTCCAGGACCCTCCCTTGATGAGGGGAGGAGATACTTTTGAACAGAAGTGTGCTCAGCCCCACACTTTGGGCTCTTACCGCCTTCCCACAGAACAACTCTGAAGGTGAAGGAGAAAGGGAAGGCATCCCAGAAAGAAGTCTCTGCGGAAGCAAAGGCCCAGAGAAGGGAATGTGTTGTTTTGTCTAGTCTTTGGGAGACTGGGGTTATTGCAAAGGTCTTGGCAGAACATGGTGAGCCCTGGCTGCCCTGCTCATCTCTTGCCAGTGGGCAGAGCGATCGGCTCTACTGACCTCTCCTGCTAACCTCCCAAACCGTTGTGTCCCTAGGACCTGGTGTCCAGGATGCTGCATGTAGACCCCCACCAGCGCCTCACAGCCAAACAAGTCCTGCAGCACCCATGGATCACCCAGAGAGACAAGCTCCCCCAGAGCCAGCTGTCCCACCAGGACCTGCAGCTGGTAAAGGTACGACCACCCCCAGCTGCTGGGCTTCTGGGCACTCGGACCAAAGTTCCACTGGGCAGGGACCTGGGCTGGCAGAGCCGGGGAGGCTGTGTCTGAGCTGGGCACCTGTAAGTGGGACAGAGGCAGAGAAGACCCAGCCCTGCCCTCAGGGGTCCCAGTCTAACGTGCAGCGGGGTCCACAGACCCCAGGAGCAATGACCATGCAGGCCACACTGCCGAGGCTGCATTCCCAGGCGGCTGGGTGAGCCCTGGCTGTTGGGACACAGGGAGGGGCTGGACGGGCCTGGTGCTGGAACCCCCCACCCATCTGGTCAGCTGACCTTTCTCTCTCTCTCTCCCAGGGAGCAATGGCCGCCACGTACTCTGCACTCAACAGCTGCAAGCCCACCCCCCAGCTGAAACCCATTGAGTCATCTATCTTGGCCCAGCGGCGGGTGAGGAAGCTACCGTCCACCACCCTGTGAGGGGCCGCACGTCCAGGCCGCAGGGCAGTGCCAGCTCGGGAGGCAGCGCACTTCCCAGAGGGAGCAGGCCTGAGTCACAGGACCAGAGGGAGCTGGCGCCTCGAGAGGCCCAGGAAGCAGCCAGCCCAGATCACCCCCCATGAGGGTGTGAGAAGTGCCTTCTCCTTCCCCAGGATGGACTCTTCTCAGTCAGGCTCTGCCCGTTGGAACTGAGTCACTGTGCAAACTCATCTTTTTTTTAAGGGAAGAAATGGCATCAACCACCACGGATTTTGACCAGATCCGTTTGCCTTTCTGGGAGCAGGAGTAGCCAGTGCAGGCCGGGAGCAGCGTTGAGTCCTGCTAAGACTGCGTGGCTGAGGCTGAGAGCAGCTTGGGGGGGCGCGGGGGAGGGGAACCCCACCACTGGCCCTCTGATGCCATCTGCACACGCGTCCGGCAGTCGGAGCAGCCCAGCGGTACCTCCTGAGCAGAGCCTCTGGCTGGTTAGAACTCTCTCTCCCTGGTCCTTTTTAGTTCCATTCTGTGGGGGTGGCCCCAGAACCACATCCTGCCAGAGGTGAGGACCACCGCCTTGCCGACTCCCAGCTCCAGGCACCAGCATCCGCCCCGCCCGCACCCCACCCCCCACCCGGTCCCCTGCAGTCGAGCTGGGCAACCCCAGGGGCAGGATCAGAAAAGCACTTTGGGGCCCACTTCTGCTGGGGTCTGAGTGTGTGACGGGAGACCAGTGGGGCTGGCCGAGGCGGGCAGGGGCTCTTTGTGTGTGTGTTTCATTTCTTCCTCAGCTGGTAACTCAGGGTTCATCTGTCCATGGCCTTTCTAGTAAACATACAGCTGAGCTGAAACGCCTTGTCCTCCACCTTTTCTCCCGAGTCTGCCCTCGCTCTGTTTGCTCTGGGCGTCCTGGACTTGGGCAGCGCTGAGATGGGGACTGGTTCAGCTGCTTGGAGGGCAGGTCCGGGTACTGCCTGGGCATTATGGGTCTATCTCATTTCATCTGGACCCTGTTTGGTGGGGGCTGTGGCGAAACTGAGGCTCAGGGGAATGCGATACAGCACATCAGGCCTGCTCCAGGTGCCGGAGTTAGCGTGGCGGACCAGGTAGACGGGTCATAACTCTTTGTAGGGGAAGTGGACATAGAGCAAACCCGCGCCAGCCACTGAGAAGACATGTGCAGGGTCACATGGGGGTGAGGAGTGGGGAGTGACTTCAGGGAAAGGCCTCTCTGGGGAGATGACCCAGAGACGGAGACCCGAGTGCTAAGAAGGAGCTAGTCATGCCAAGCCAAGGAGGCAGAGGGCTGAGTCGGGCGAAGGGCCCAAAGGGTTGGCCGTGTTCAGGGACTAAAAAGAGGCCAGTGTGCTTCACACCTCAGGACAAAGGGGTCTGCGCGAGGCGAAGCCAGAGCGGAGGGCAAGGGCCAGGCCTCCTGCGCTTACAGGCCAGGGTAGGTCGTGTTTCCCTCTAAGTGAGGTGAAAATCCTTGGGAGAATTTCATTCAGTGAAGAAGTGACGTGATTTTATTGTTGGAAATGCACAAACCAAAAGTGCCAATACAATTTCCACGCAGGTGTGTGATACATACAGCAAGGTGGACTAGGTCCTTCACATTATGTGGCCCTCCTCCGGCCTGTCCTTGCCCTGTCGGTCATTCATGTCCCCCAGCGTCCTCTCACCAGTCACGGCACTGTCAATGCTTGGTCCTCTGGAGAGTGTTTCCCAAAAGCGCAGTCATTCTTCATTAGTCTAGGTAGATTGCATCTGCTTCGAGGAAGGCTTAGGCTTCACGGTTAAAGATGACTTTAAGGACTCATCCAGCCTTCCGGCCTCCAGAAAGTCTAGGTTCCATGAGAGTTGAAACTCTGTCCCAGGGAACTGCATGACTTTATTTACTTTTTTTTTTAATCATCTCATTGGGGCTCGTGCTGCTCTCATCACAATCCATCCATCCATCCATTGTGTCAAGCACGTTTGTACATATGTTGCCATCGTTGTTTTCAAAACATTTTCTTTCTACTTGAGCCTTACATATAGATCAGAGTGATTGATTCCCCCTTTCTTCGCCCCCACCCCTCCTGCCTTCCCCTCCTGGTTTTGCTACTCTCATTGGTCCTGAGGGGTTTGTTTATTTACATTTTAAAGAGAGCACTTTGCCCATGTGACTTTACTGGAGTAACAGGGGAGGTACAGGTGTCGCAGGTCAGCAGCTGGGACAGTCACCCAGGTGAGATGTACCAGGACAAGAGATGTGGGGGAGGAGTGAGCAGCCTCAGGAGATACTCTCTGGAGACAAGGGCAAGTTTGGGATGTAGACGATCAGAGAAAAAGGAAATTCAAAGATATCCTTTAGAGTCGAAGTGTGTATCTTTCAGATTTGATATTTGAGATGTTGAGTACTAAAATAAGAGTTGGGGAGAAGCAGACTCTGGGAAAATGCTTAGGGTTTTTTCCAGAAATCCCTTTAGCTAGCCTGAAGGACAGGTCGTATGAGCGTTGTGCTTATGAAGCTGGGGTTCTGAGCTGGTGCGAAGCTCACGCTTCTCAAAGTGTGGTCTCCAAGTCCCCATCACTGGCATTGTCTGAGAGCTTGTTCGAAATGCAGGATTTCAGACCTTGTGTTTCCCCAACATCCTCCATTTAGGATCACAAAAGTCTGACTCGCCATCTGGCCAGGGACCATAGGCAATGTAGGCAGGCCAGCCTGGCACTCAGTTCTATGTGACCTGACGCCTGTCCCAGCCTGGCACTCAGTTCTATATGATCTGGCGCCTGCCGAGCCCCCTGCGACAGCTCTCAGCACTTCTCACCAGGGTCCCGAGCAGCACATAAGTCCTGCCACTCCCATGGACCCCTGGCCCACTGCAGCCCACCCTTTAGGACCAGGTTGTGCCTCCAGAAAGCTAGACTGGGTTGGGGGATGCTCCCTTTGGAGCCCCGACACCTCATTTCTGCACACCACACAGTTTTCCGAAACAGCTAATGAGGCAGATCTTCCGACCAGTCTGTGGGCCAGGATGTGTGGGCCGTGTCTGGCTCATCTCTGTCTCAGACACCTGGCACTGGGCCTGACACTCAAGGCCTGAGTTTGATGGCTGGGTGAGTGACAGAAGGCGTGACAGTGGACTTGATGGGGCTGGAGAGAGCTCAGTCAACAGCCAGAAGAGCCAGAGCACCGAAGGGAGGAAGGGAGAGGACACAGGTGCTCTGAGGGGCATGGCTGGCCCCAGCACTGGGGGAAGGTTGAAGAAGCAGGACATGGTGGCTGAGTGTCAAGCAGAGTCCACAGGAACTCCCTGGGCCACTAAGCCTAAGTGCTTCCCTTCTCTGAGCCCGAGACTCCCCACTGGCCAAGTGGAGGTAGGAGTTCTGCCGTCCGGCAGCACTCCCTGAGATCAGCGGGGTGAGTGTGGAGGTGTTTCGGAAGATCAAGAGTGCCACTTGTACAATTCACCTGGCCCTGCTTTTCACGAGGCCGGGAGAGCCCCCAAGGACATGCTGGATTCCAGAAGTTTCTAGCCAGCGGCACCTGTCAGGACTTCCCCTTCCTGGGTGTCAACTGTCTTGACAAAATCTACTAGGAAATACTGTGTCTCGGGGAAACAAATGATCAATTTAGTTGCTCCCAAGTTCAAAGATCACTGGCCCCCTACATGCCCTAATAACAATCCCTGAGCCCACCCTGTAAAATGTCCTCTCCATGAGTCCTGGCACGTGCTCCCTAGGGGCAACTGCTAGCCTCCGCACGCTTCCATTTAATCCGCTCATGGGAGAACCCAAGGCTCAGGAAGAGACTTGTCCGAGACGGAGCTAAGCAGGAGAGCAGAACTCAAACTGAGGGCTGTGTGATTCTGAAACTCACTGTCAACCGTTGTGCTGCCCTGCCCTGCCTCTCTGCTTCTGAGAATATCCAAGACCTGCTTAGCTGTTTCCCAGATCCCTGGTTATCTCCTTCAGCCCGCCCCAGGGTCGTAAGGTCCCTACAATGTGGGGGCTTCATTCCCAGGGAAAGGGAGCAGTTACAACATTCTGTTCCCAGCTGCCAGACAGTGGAAACCAGCTGGAGAGTTTGAGGGTTTCCTCTGGACAGTCTCAGAAGGTCGTGTGTCCCCCAGTTGTGGGGGCTACCCACAGACCTGATGACCGCCGGTCAAGGAGGCCATTCTCGTCCTCAGCAGGTGACCCTGGTGTGACCTGCGGATGGATCTGCAGACTTGGCACGGCTATCAGGCTATCAGAATCCACGCGTCCCCTACCGCCCTCCCTCCTATGTCAGATCACGTGGTTTGCAATGCAGGTTTCCAGACAGGCACGCTGAGAGGAGCAGCTCGTCTCCTACACTTGTCATACATGCAAACATTTGGTAACTTGGCTAAAACATGGATTCAGTTCCTACTCAGCCCGGTCATTAAAGGACAAAGCACCTACCAATTCGTGTTGTGACCATTCATTTAATGGCTACACTAATGAGTGCACTGCACTGAGCTCCTGCTACGCAAGTTGTCATCATGCCTAGACTCCACGCCATATGAGGAGGCAGGCCTCAGAACTGCTCCTTCCTGTTGAGGAAACTGAGGCTAATGAGGATCAGGGGCCCAGAGTCGCCCAGCCAAGAGGTGGCTGAGCCAGGCTTTGAAGGCAAGTCTATCTGGCTCCAAAGCTCATGCGTTTCCGACAAGACCACCCAGGTGTCTGGGTGAAATTTCATGCCACCGTGATTCATAAACTCTCAGGGTCAGAGGATCTTCCACCCGCCATAGGAATCCCCCCAGTTTCCTCCTGACACTGCCGGTGACAGAGTTCACCACGTCACAAGACAGTCCCGACGCTGTTGGAAAGTTCCCCCAGCTTTGGACTGAGGTCTCTTGGAGGGAAGTCCCCCTCGTACTCCAGGGGACTCACCAAGAAACGACTGAACTGTAGCAGCAAGGGAAATAAATCTAGACACACGTTGCTACCAGCAGGGAACACGGGGGTTCAACAGGGAAGCCCTCTGCTGCTCCGGGTCCCCAGTGACGCCTAGCTGGCACTTGAAATCACCACCACGGCTGCTGTCAGGGAAGGTCGCTGCCGGTGGCAGAGCAGGGTGTCTGCTACGGCTGCCTGTCCAGGCAAGAGGGAAGGATTCAGTGAGGTGAGCAGGAGGGCCTCGTGGGCCATCACCCCTATCCGGCCCCTCCTGCCTGGACTCTTGCCCAGCTCCCCACGAAGGCAGCGGTGGGAACAGCGTGGAAGAGCACAACCCACAGAGTCACACACACTCAGCCCCATTGCTGACCTGCTGTGTGACCTGCAGCAGGTCGCTTCGCTGCTCCGATGACGCCTCGGCCGTCCAGCCGGGCTCTTGGGAACGTGAAGTGAGTGTGTGTCTGAGAGCTGCTCGGCCACAAAGGACGCAGCCCGGAGGAGTGGCCAGGGGCAGACTCGGGGGCTTGTCTGCTGGGTTTCCTTAGGGGACTATGTTATAGATGTGTAAGCAGTGCTGAGTGAGAATCCACACTGGACAGCTTGCCTGTGTGACCTACGACAAGTTACTAACCTCTCTGCCTCCATTTCCCCATCTTTAAAGTGGGGTTTAATAGTCGAATCTACTCTTTGATGGAGATGAAGCAAGATCATGCCAGAGCAGTGCATAACACAGGGCCTGACGCAGAATAATTGCTAATAAGTGCTGACGACCTATTGGCTACTACTCCTTCACCTCTTCTCTCTCTCTCTCTTTCTCTCTCTCCCCCTCCCCTCCCTCACCCCCATCCCCCATCAGCATTAAGTCGAAGGAGCCACATTCGGCCAGTTGGCTCATAAGCATGAGAGAGAGAGGAGTTCTCTTGTGGAACCTTCTTTCTCTGTTCTCCTCTCTCTGAGCTTAACTCATGTTTCTGACTCAGGCTGAAACTTCTTTTTTAAGTCATGTCCTCTTTCTCTTCCCTTCTTCTGCGCCACTCTACCCCCACCGCCGGGCTCTGTTGAGAAATTGAGGGGAAGATGATGACGCATGCTGACCATCAGGGGCAGGGAACCCGTCCCTGAGATGGGCCCGGGCCAGTCACCCATAGCACACTCTTCTACCAGGCCCGGATTGGGGGGTGACTGGGATGACCGCAGAGCTTTCCAGCTTCTCTGAAGGGGACACTTAATTCTCACCTCAAGGAATGAAGTGAAATCTCCCCCAATTCTAAAACAAAACAAAAATCCAATTCTGACTCGCGGCGACTCCATAAGGGAACAGCTGCCTTGTTTGTGTTTTCCTCCCAATGGTCACTCGTCATGGGAACAGAAAGCCTCATCTTTCCCCCAGGAGTGGCTGAGCGGTTTGGAACTGCTGATCTTTTTGGTCAGCAGCCCAACTAACAATTAAAAGGTAAATAAGTAAAAGGTGTAACCTTTTCTTTCTTAAAATAGAAGAACCTTCTGAAAAGAACTCACTGACATCTCAACACTAGCCAAACCCACCCTGGCTTCCCAGCCTCCT
>NW_022111357.1:18497318-18499528 GCF_000313985.2 Echinops telfairi | reverse complement strand
ACGAAAAACAATACTCTTCTGGAGTACTGAGCTAGCGAGGAGTTCAGTGCTTCAAACAAGGCCACACAGTTCTGAAAAAGAAGCGTGCTCCTGGTATTGACCACTTGGCCTTGAGAGGGGGGCCTTCCCAGGTTTCTTACTCACCTCTGGTTAGCCAAGACGCCAGCATCAGGATTCCAAAGTAAGACCTTGGAATTGGCCACTGACTGGGGTCACTGCTAGAGCATCAGCATGCAGCAGAGGTTTGAGTGTCAGCTCACCTCCTGGGGGAAGCCGATGAGCTTCCTGTGGACTGTTAACTATGAGAAGGTTCCTTTCCCAATTTCCAGCACATGCTGACAGACTGAGAAAACTCCACATATATTTATATCCGCTCGATTGATGCTTAACTTAATATAACCAAATGTATAGATTTTAAGGGTACAATTGAATAAGTCTTTGCAAACAGGTCTTTCCCCTGCCCAGAGAGTTTTCTCCATCTCCCTCAGTGCTAGAAGCAACCATTCAGATTTTTGTCACCACGCCATAAATGAAATCTGTTTTGGAAGAAGTACAGCCAGAATGCTCTTCAGAAGTGAGGATGGTGAGACTTCCTCTCAGGTACTGGACATGGGTCAGGCGGAGGACATCGTGTCGGGTGAAATGGAGGATCAGTTCACAGGAGGAAGACCCTCAAGGAGGTGGAGTGACACCGTGGCCGCAGTAGTCAGCTCAAACATGGCAACAATTATGAGGATGGCGCAGGACCTGCGGGTGTTTCCTCTGCTACCATGAGATGCAACAGACTCGGGGGTATCTGGCAACAACATATTCGTTTTGCCTGTTCTGGAGAAGAATCTAAATGAAGTCGTACAGGGATGTCCTCTTGACTATAACGCCTGCTGAGATGTGTCCAAGTTGTTGCTGCGTGTTATTGGTAGTTTGCTTGGTGTGGCTGTGTTCACTGAATGGACATACCACAATTTCTCTGGTCCATTCACCTCTTGATGGATATTTGAATTGCTTTCAAGTTGGGGGCTAACATTAATAACTTTGCCATGAGCATGTAGGTCAGAGTTTTTATGTGGATATGTTTCTCTCTCTATGGATAAAGACCTAAGGAACTTTGGTGGGTCACAGGGTGGGTGTATGTTTAACCATACAAAAGCATTGCTAACCTATTTCCCACAGTGGTTATACCATTTCCACCAGCAACGTAGAAGCAATCTAGTTGCTTCCTATCTTTGCTACCCTTTGGCATTTGTATTAGTTTCCTAAGGCTGTCATAATAAAATACCACAAATTTGGTATCTGCTACGAATAGAAATTTATTGTCTTAGTTCTGGAGGCTGGCAGTCCAAACTCAAGGTATCATGGGAGCCATGTGTCTCTGAAATCCCTGGAGGAAGAGCCTCTCTTTCAGCGTCTGTTAGCCTCTGGTTTTCCTTGGCTTGTACCTGCAGCATAACTTCATCGTCGTATTGTGATCTCTCTCTTCTCTTTTATAAGACCACCATTCAGATTAGATTAGGACCCCCTCTGACTCGTCTGACCTCATGTTAATTCAACTGATAATGTCTGCAAAGATCCTACCTCCCATTAAGGTTATATTCACTAGTAATGAGTTAGGGCTTAACATAATCTTGAAGGAACATGATTTAATTCATAATAGCCTCTTAGTCTTTTAAAATTCAGTCATTCTGTGGGCATAGTTTCTCCATTTGGCTTTAATTTGTGCATACTGATTGAGAATCGTCTGTACAAATCTTTGGCCTTATTATTATTTCATTCTAAAATTCTTTACATATTCTGGATATAAGTCTTTTGTCATAAATATCCATTAAAATATTTTCCTTACTATTGACGTTCATTCCAATGGTAAATGCTACTCTCTCTCCTTTTTCTTTCCAATAAAAGACCATTTTATGTATATATGTGTATAGATTTCCCTAGTCTGTGACTTGCTTTTGCACTTTCTAAAGGATATCTGTAGATAAGCAGAAACTTCATATTAATTCAACTTACCAAAATTTTCTTTTGAGGTAGGTTCTTGTTTGTTTGTTTAAGTTCTAAGAAAGCTTTATATACTCTGAGGTCGCAAATATTTTCTTCCAGAAATTTTTTAGTTTTCATTTTAAGTGATATCTTAAAGTGATACCTCTATGTTTTTTAAACAACCCTACTGACATAAAATTGACATACCATCAATCATGTATATTTAAAGGGCACAC
>NW_022111357.1:18493347-18494797 GCF_000313985.2 Echinops telfairi | reverse complement strand
TAGGGCATCTGAGAGTCAGGGTTACGTGACGCTGTAGTCAGTTACATGTGCAGAAGCATTATGAAAACAGTGTGAGAACTGAATGAAACATTGTGAGAATTGCCAAAGTGTGACACAGAGACAGGAAATGAGCACACGCTGTTAGGAAAATGACGCCAATAGATTTGCTCCCCGTAGGGTTGCCGCAAGCATGCAGTTTGTAAAACACACGCTATCTGTGCAAAACAGCCACGGGCCACAGAACTCAGTCTCAGCTGCTTCACTCATTAAATGGGCACAATGATACCTGTCCTCTCTGAGTCACGCGATCAAAACCAACTGAATAGAAGGCGAGCGAGAGTAAAAGCCTTCTGGAGGTGAAAGTGTTAGACAATAAGCATCTACCCAGCATTGCTGTGAGCCAGGCACAGCACTTACAGGGTATTGGGCTAACACCTGATATAAGACTCATGAGATGCTGGGGGTTTCTCACCTGGACAGGGAATCAAGTAAGGAAACGGAAGAGTGCCCGGCCTCACAGGCGATGTTGTGAATGTCTATACCAGGAGTCCTCAAACTATGGCCCACAGGCCACATGCGGCCCACAGAGGACATTTATCCGGCCCGCCAGGTGTTTTTGCCACCGCTGCCTGTCCTGCTTAGCAGCTGACAGTGTGCATAGGAATTTGTTCATAGTTTTATTTTTAAATTATAGTCCAGCCCTCCAACGGTCTGAGGGACAGTGAACTGGCTCCCTATTTAAAAAGTTTGAGGACCCCTGGTCTATACGGTGGGAGAAGGGAGCAGGTGGCACAAAGTGGGTGCAGGCAGTTCTACAAAGGAGCAGGGAGCCACTGAGGAGCTGAGTCTCCAAAGATGGGCAGAGGGTGTCAGGCAGGCTGGCCAGAATTGAAGAGATGTGAAGTAGCCTGGGATGACTTGGGAGTTAAACAAGGAGGCCTTGGGAACCAGCATCAGGAGCTTGAGCTTAATTCCATAAGATAGGGGAAGCCACTGAAGGATTCTGAACTGAGGCCTGGCTTGACTGACCTTGCATTTGAGAAGGATCGCTCTAGCTAGCAGTGGTGTGAACACATTTGGAGAAGAGATACCAGGCTGGGAGATCGGATTGGAGACCGTTTAGAATCCTTAAGGGAGGCGCCCAGGGTAACTTGAATAACCAAATTAATTTTGCCAAGAAGGTAGGGAAGTAAGGGAAGTAAACGTTTTCCTGTTTTTCCCTAATTGATTTCAGGGCAGGAAGCAAGAGCATGGATCCAGGAGAATCTGTAGGTAAAGTAACTTATTAATAATAATAAGTCATATGGAACATCATGCTCTTCAAAGTCCTTCCACATCTGTTACTGGGTCAGTCCTCACATTGACACGAGTGGCCCATGGCCTCACAGGGTTTGTTTATTTATGGAGTAAAATATAAACTTAGAACCCAGGCACCTTTTAGGAGAAATCC
>NW_022111357.1:18482487-18493014 GCF_000313985.2 Echinops telfairi | reverse complement strand
CCCCCGACATTAGGTCCTCATTTTCCCCTCCCTCTAAATTGACTTTCTATACTTAAGATCTTAATCTTCTCTTTTTAATCCATTTCTTTTCACTTTACATTATAATGGAAACTATGTGTATCACAAAATTTTAATAACATTGTTTTTAATTGTTTCAGCATATTCTACCAAGTAGATAAGACCCCTGACATGTTTTAGCTCTTTGCCAACTTGTGGGTATTGGTATTGATTCGTTTTTAAAAAATCAAATATGATTATGATGAACATATTTGTACGTATTGATTTTTCTCAGTTTGGGATTTATTAGACCAAGACACTTACTCATATTTCCAATTATACTCACATGCCCATATTACCAAACTACACCCATATGTCTTGGACCAGCACACTTGCTATTGACCTTAGTAAATAAAACAACGCATGAGCCCCTTTAAAAAGCGGAGCCTTCGCGTTACCCGAACCCTCCGGGCGTTGGTGTTGTTTCTCTTCTGAACAGCAGATGGCAGAATAATCCCACAACAGGTGGCCATGCCGCCGTAATTTAATTGGCAATGAGAAGAAAATTGCTTCTTTTCTCACAAGCATTTCTTTCCTGAGATAAACAGCGCGGTGGGGCATCTGCCTCTGTGTTGGGAGCAAGATATGCAAAAGGTATCTTTCCAACTAGGAAGATCAGGGTCGCCAACATCAATCCTGAGCCCTGGGTTATTTTGCTCGGCGCAGAAATAGGTTTCTCAGAGAGCAGCAAATGGAGGCTGAAAGGCAATTGTAAAAATTCCACATATTCTAGATTCCCCCAGTTAATAATCATAAAAAAGTTTATAGCCAGAAGTCACAGAGGCCCTTCTGTTGTGCTTGTTAGGGCTTAGAGTCAACAGGAACACCCTGCTCACCCAGGGGATTTTAAAAGCCAGGCCCTCCCCTCCCCCCCTCCCCATAATCCTCTCCTCCAGCACTCATTTCCCATCCCTTCACGAAATTGCAGGGGTAATTGACTCTTAGATGAGATAACTTTGACTTTCTACCCTGGTTTTGTAACAGAAGTTCTCTTGGCGAGGTCCTTTGTTTGAAAATGCACAATAAAAATGGCTTTAGAGAGACTTCAGAGGGCTCTCTCCGGTGCCACTAACAGATTCCAAAGCAGGTATTATTTGAGGTGGGTGATAGGATCCCTGGAGACTTTTGAAGTATCGGTTTTCAAAGTGCTGAGGAGCCTGAAATGTCCTGGATGGTATATTTACAGGTGCATAATTGGCCAAGCGCTCCAGGGGTTAGAAAGACTGCCTTCCTGTAGTTGGAACCGACAGATTTCGCCTCTTACTGAAACTGAAGGCCGCAAGCACGTTGATAACAAACCTGATCCTGCCCCTCCCGCGTCACTGCAGCCTAAAGGTGCCTTTGTCTCCCAGGAGAAAGAGCTCGGAGGTAAGTGAAAGGTTCCAACCCAGAGCCATGTAGAAACCACTGCGAAGGCAAACTTTTGTCCTCCGAGTGTAGGTTTAGGGCTCTGCGGGTGGAGTAAATTGGCTTTGTTCCCGGGCGACCTGCCTGAATACAGTGTCGGGGAGGTGCTGGAGCTGTGGAGGAGCAAACTGCTTTCAGAGGCAGGCTTTCGGTGGGAAACGCAGCATACAATGGCTTTATTTTTGTTAGACATAATTCTCCAAGCTTGTTTTTTTTTTTTTTGCACTAACCAAAATAAATCTGGATAAACTTAAAAGGCTGCCTTGATGTCAGAAGGAAAATGGATATTGTCTCTCTCCAACGAGTCTGAATGGGAGGACATAATCCTAGCTACATCCAGATAAGAAGACACCTCTCCCCAGAAAGGCTTCCTGGAGCGGAAGAGCTCCCAGACTGTTCACTTTGGGGCCTGATGGTCCCAGCCTGTCTTACTGAAACTTCTCAGGAAAGGGTTTGCCCGCTCTCACGCTTCCATTTGTCCTCCTACTTAGGTGTGCTTAGTGGTGTTCAGAACTCTTTCCATTTCTCAAGGCCCCCCGCCGGCGCTTGATGATACCTGTGGGGCAAGCGCTGTCATCAGAGGCAGTGCAGGATGGTGTTTAGGGAAGAAGGGGCCAAGGGGGGCTGGAGGGACATCGGCTCCCCCCACCCCCAGTCACTTGATTTAGCAAACCAGTGGGCTCATTTTAGGATCAGATATCTCTTTAAATAGTAGAATCTTTTGTTATGAAGGTATGGGTGCTCAGACAAACCTAGGGTGAGGGGCCTAGGTGTCATATTCAAATCAAAGAGGTGCCTCTCAACAGGAAAGATTTAATCAGCTCTCCTTCCCAGGATCAGCTGCTGGGTTTGAACATTTACTTGTCTGTGTTTCATGTAGGAGACACTACTAATTATGGGAACAATCCCCATGGATACAGAGAAGAGTTGTCTCAGCTGGGGAGTCAAAGCTCTGATCCAGAGGGGTCTTCAGGTGTGTGTGTGAGTGGGGGGGAATGCCCCCAATATTTTCAGGGGAAACACCAGGGTGGCCAAGGGACATGCCTTCTCTGTAGGGATGCCTACTGTACCTGACATTTGAAGATCCAGAAACATCCTTTCCTTCACTTCCCTAACCCTGTGTCAAGGCTCCCTTTGTCTGAGAAGTGTGAGTTGCAATATAAATAAATAAAAGTGGCTCTGAACACCTTCAAACACCTGGAAAGTGGGCTTTTACCAACATAGCACCCAAAGCAGCCCGAGTGGACCGTGCTGACAGAGACACCACTGGATCCTCTCTGCGCCACCATCTAAAGCAGCCGTTCTCAACCTGTGGGTCGTGACCCCTTTGAGAGTCAAAGGACCCTTTCACAGGGGTCGTCAGATTCATAACAGTAGCAACATGACAGTTATGAAGTGGCAATGAAAACGATTTCATGGTTGTGGGGTCAGCACAACGTGAGGGACTGTATGAAAGGGTGGAAACATGAGGAAGGTTGAGAACAGCTCATTAAAGGAAACCGTTGCAAAACCGACCTTGCTTGTGGCACAAAATCCAAGCGGACAAGTGAGTCTCTCCATCATCAGTTTGAATTTCTATTCTGCCCCTTTTCTTTCTTCATTATGCTGGGCACCTGCTCCCCGTCCCTCCCCCACTCCTCCAGCTGTCTGTCTGTCTCATTTGTGTCAATTAGGAACTCAATACTGCTTGATTTAATTGAATGACTTTCCCTGCGTAGAATCCCAACTGCAGACAGGACACCAACCATCACTCCCATTCCTCACAATAAAACCTCTGAAATGCCTAGGGCATGCAAGAAACAAGAAGACGTCCATACTGGCTCTACCAGTAAACCAACCAAGGAAGAATGGCAAGACGGGGTTCCCTAACAATACCTTGGTACACAGTTAGTGGCTTACCAAGAGTCATCACAGCATTAACAAGAGCCTTTGGGTTCAGTAAGTTAAGGCTTTCAGAAGTGGTTCTTAAGGCTTAGAAACCAAGAACCAAGTGGAAGAAATAAACCTCTTACACCACTTCTTAGTTTGTGAAATGCTTTTTCTGTCTTCTGAAGAATAATTTAGTCTTTCTGTTCATTTGGTCATTGAAGAGATATTGATTGGTTACCTCCTCTGTGCCAGGCAGTGTTCTGGGAGCTGACAGCAGTGTTCTCAGAACAGAAAATAAAGCCGAGTGCCTGTCCTTATGGAACTTACAGCCTAACGGGGATGAGGCCAACAATAAACAAACAAGGACACATGGAGGACACCTAATAGGAGGAAGACTTAGGGAGAATCGTAAAGCAGAGTTAAGGGTGATGGCGATATAAGATGGGCAACATTTGTTAGTTAGTCAGAAAGACTCCCTAAGAAGGTGATTTTAAGCGGAGACAATAAAGGAGGTGAGGGTGGACAGCATACGAACATGGGGGGTAGGCAGGAACATCCAGGTAGAGGGCACAGCAAGGGCAAAGTCCCTGAGACAGGAATTTCCTTGTTGAAGGTTCGTATATCTGAATGGATAGGACCAAGGGAGAGATGTAGGAGACTAGTGAGGGTAGATATTCTGAGACATGTAAACCATTGTCGAATTTTTTATTCTGAGTGAGATGGGAAGCACCCGAGAAAGGGTTTTGGGGAGAGGAATTTCAAAATGCTCATTTGGTTGCTGTGGAGAGAATTAAGACAGTGGCACAAGGAGCAGTGGAGAGACCAGCTGGGAGGCAAGTGCAAGAACAAGGGAGATGGTGGTGGCCAGTATTAGCAGTGGAGGTGCTGACAACCCAGGCACTAGCGTTTGCTGATGGGAGTGCCGGTATATGAGGAAAAGAGTCCAGGATGTAGTGGAGGTTGTGCCCTACCTCATGTAATATAATCTAGTGGAGATCCTAGAGGGCTTGAATCCCAGGCTATGAGACTCAGCTTCATATCCATGGCTTCTGGATATCAGGGGCGGGATTGCCCAATCAGCAAGGTAAACAGGTTGACTTGTGCTAACTTATTCACACGAGTTTTACTATTTGTAGTGAAAAGCATGCATACTCCATCCTTGTCAGGGACCGTGAATTTGAAAAGCAGCTTAGATTCTGTAGGAAGGTGCTGTGGGGTTGAGAGGTAGGTGCCAGCCATACCTAGAAACGGAATCTTTGATGTGGTGGAAACATGTGAAACCGTTCACTACAGATTAATAAGGAAACACAAGTAACCCGCCCTTACTTTGCTCTTTGGGTAATGCAACAGGGTCTGAGTTGTACAGTCTTGGGCAAGACATTGACCCTCTATGAGCCTGTTTCCTCATCAGTAAGAAGGTGATGATGATCATAATATGTCTGTCCCAGGTCTGTGGTAAGAATGACGTGGGATGTGAAAATGCTTAGAAGAGTGTCTTGCTCAGGGATGTGCAATAAATGTCAGCTAAATCTGGGAGCAAATATTTCCTCTTGAATTATTATAACTCTAGCTGTCTTTTCAATTCTTTCTTCATTGATTTATTATTCTTCAATAGACTCTATTTAGAATAAAATTCTCACTCCTTCCAAGTCTAAGAAGGCCCTGCCCAATCTGGCCTTCACTTATCTCTCCAACCCACCAGCTACACTGGCCTTCTGTCTGCTCTCGCACTCGACAGCTTTCTAGTTTCGGGACGATCACTTACTCTCCTCTCTCCGCCTGACACAGCCCCCACGCCAATGGCAGGTGCTTTCAGGTTCTGCAAGAAATTTTACCTCCTTAGAGTGACCTTTTCCTCGCCATTGATTTTTAAATGGGTCCCTATAGCTATTCTTTCTTTCAAGATTGTTCTTTTTATTCAGAAAGCTCAAGCATGATTTATAATGCTATACACTTGATTATATTTTGCATACTTGTTTATTGTCGATCTCCTCTATCAAACTGCAAGCTCGGTGCATTTACCCAATGCCTCACATAGTGTTTGTTTCATAATAAGGTCTCAATAAATATTTGTTGAAAGGCTGAATGATATATAAGGGCAGCGGTTCTCAACCTGTGGGTTGCGACCCCTTTGGGGGTTGAACTACCCTTCACAGGGATTGCCTGTTTCATAACAGTACCAAAATTACAGTTATGAAGTAGCAACGAAAATAATTTTATGGTTGGGGGTCACCACAACATGAGGACCTGTATTAAAGGGTTACAGCATTAGGAAGGTTGAGAACACTGTATAGAGGTCTTATCTGCATTTTCCATTTATTATATGTCACTGCTGAATGGGGACGCTTTTTTTTCGAGTCAGGCAAGTCCTTACTCTTTTGTGCATTCTATGCTGGGCTTAATGTCTACGTAGATGAGGGGTACCCCCCAAAAGGGAAGAAAGCTCCACTCGGCGGAGCTTTCGTAGTTTTCCCACTAGGTGAGCATCGAGCAACTTGCTCTGAGTTAGTGTACCCAGTGGCATTGCCTGGGAAGGTTCTCTGGTCACAGTGAATTTTTTGGTAAAAACAGATTCACTTGAACCTTGTTTTTTGTGATGGCAAATTTAAAAGAACAGCATATGATTGTGAAATTTTGTTTCCTGCTTGGGAAAAATGCCACAAAAACTGTTGTGATGTTGAACACAGCTTACAAGGACAGTACTATGGGAAAAACTGAAGTGTACAAGTGTTTTTCTCATTTCTAAAAAGGTGAAATGTCGATTGATGATAAACCTTCTGGACATCTGTCAACTCCCTGGATGGATGAAAATGTTGACAAAATTTGTGCACTTGTGCTCGAATACCAACAATGGACCATTGAAGAGATGGGGAAGTTATCTGCACTGTCTTGGAGCTCGGTTCGGCGAATGCTAACAGAAATTTGGTGATAAGAAGGGTCCCTGCGAGATTTGTGCCTCAGGTTCGGACTGACAGGACAAAGAGTGTTGAACGGAAACATGCCTGCTTTGAAAGCGCTCTGGAAGAACAGCTTCGAAGCAGCCTCCACTTTTCCCCCACGGTCATTACTGCTGACGAGGCATGGTGCTATTCTTACAACCCCCAAAGCAAACATAACTCAAGCCAGTGGAAGACACCAGCATCACATTGCCCCCCAAAAGCTCATCAAGTGATATCAAAGATCAAGATGATGCTCATTTGTTTTTATATGAGGGGGATAATAGTGCATTTGGAGTTCATTTCACCAGGTCAGACTGATAATCAAGATTTCTATTTAGAGGTTCTAAAAGATTGCATTAACAGTGTGTGACCAAAAAGGCCTGATTTGTGGCAGACAGGGGACTGGTTTTGACACCACAACAATGTACCTGCTCATGTAGCCATCTCAGTGTGCCAGTTTTTGGCAAAAAATAGCATGCCTCTCTTGCCTCATGTACCTGACTCACCTGACCACTTCACTCTGTGCGACTTCTTTTTGTTCCCGCAAATGAAGAGGGCCATGAAAGGGCAGCGATTTGATGATGTAGAGAGGTGAAGAAAGAAACAAGGAAGATACTGCCAGTCATCCAGACACGATTTTGAAAAATGTTTCCAAGAATGGGATCACAGATTTGACAACTGTGTTAAGTGTAATGGAGAGTACTTTGAAGGTGATAAGATTGTTTTGTAAAAAACAAAATTTAATATATAGCTTTGAAAAGAAAAATCCGATTTTTTTGGAGGTCCCTCCTCAATACTATGCACTTGCTTGTCATTGTGCCTGTGCTCATTTCTCGAGGCTGTAATTGGCGTTGGAGGCACAGAGTAGGGAGAGAGTCCCAAGAAAGGGAAGGAGTGCACCATCTGTGTGAGGGACAATTAGGAAACCTGGTGGCTGGAACTGGGGTGTCACAGATAAGTTGGTTAGATAAGATCTCAGGACTTGAAAATGTTCCCGGCTCTATTTTCTGAGAGAATGTGTGTAAGATCATCATTACTTCTTCCTTACGTCTTTGATATAATTCACCAGTAAAACCATTTGGGCCTAGAGCTTTCCTTAGTGATTTTTTGGTTTTGTTTTTGTTTTGAAATTATTGTGATTTGGGTGAAAGTTTATAGAACTATATTTTGGAGATACTGAAGATTTTTATGCAAAAAAGAGATTACTTCAGAAACATTTATCTAGCGTGTATACAATAGGAGAAAAGGTCAGGGGAAAGGGAGAGACAGAAACGGGAGAACCAGTAGTAGGTTTGCACAGAAATGTGAGGAATAAGTGGCAAAGATCTTGACTAGAGTGATTTTTTAAATGAAAGAAAAAGCCAAATTCAAGAACACAACCACTTCTGTATCTCTTTTGCTGGAATTAAGGCATTGCTAAATTTGCATGTTTAATGGAATATGGTCCTATTCCTCAACAACAACCCTGCCCAAGTTGGAAAACATTCCTTGTATCAGAGCCCAGTGTTAGAAAGGGAAAATATTTCTACTGTGATTTAGATTTCCGCCCTTTAAGACTCTTGCCTTAGGAACTGGTGCCAACTGTCTGTCCTTTGGTTTTAAGTTTAACTTCACAACTAACTTTTCCAATACACTGTTAATATTTATCTTTTTTATATGACAGGTGTGGCTTCCCAGGACATCTAGGGGTTGCTTAAATTCTGTAAGCAAATACTGTGGTGTAGCTGTTTTCCTAATTTGGGAACTGAAAGGGGAGTTATGATCAAGGGAAGAAACCTAGGATTTGGAATCAAAAGACCTGAGTTTTAACACTGGTTCAACCACTTAGTAGCTGTGTGACCTAAGGCAAGACAATTTATTTCTCTGGGCTTTAGAGTACCCTCAAGTGTAGACTGAGTAAAATGCCAGTCTTATATACTCCATAATGCCTTGCTAAACAAATAAGAGAAATTTTTCTTGTAACTGTTTTGTTAGTGAAAGTAATTAGCATACATGAGAATCTTTCACCTGCCACTGCAAATTATTTAACTTTGCTCTGTACAAATTTCTTTACTATGTACTTGTTTCTTTTTGGATAGAGTTCCCCACCTCTAAGTGACTTTGATATAATGATTTGGCTTTAGAGAAGAGGGGAAAAAAAGAAATTTACTTTTCAGTATGACATTTCAACTTATTATTAAGCCTTAGAAAATATACTTTTGAGGATTTGAGTTGTTTTCAGAGGGTAAAATTGTACACTTACAAAGACACTTAGGCTAGGTTAGAATTTACAAGTTTCAGCTCTTAACCTATAATCTAAGAGGTACTAAACTAGTTATTAAGGAACCCTGGTGGCACAATGGTTAAGTGCTCAGCTGCAAACTACAAATTCAATAGATCAAAACCCACCAGTTGCTCTGGGGGAGAAAAAAACGACTTTGGGAATGTGTCACATAAACATTGCAGCCTAGGAAACGCTATGGGCAGTTCTCCTCGGTCCAACTGTTCTCTGAGTCAAAATCGATTAGCTGGTATACAACAACAAACTAAAAACAAAAGCAAACCAACTGCCCATCAGGTTGATACTGACTCATAGTGTCCCTGTGGGACAGGGTAGAACTGCCCTTGGGAGTTTCCAAGACCGTACCTCTTTATGGGAGGAGAAAGTCTCACCTTGCTCCCTCAGAGGCTAATGGTTTCAAACTGCTGACCTTGTAGTTAGCAGCCCAATGTGTAACCACTATGCCACCAGGACTCCTAACAACAAACCAGTTAGCATGAACTCTCTTCCCCCAGATTGTGGCATGGCTTACTTGCTCCCTGGCCTCCTTCAGGTCTTTACTCCAGTGTCACCCTCATGGTGGCACTCCGGCTCACTCCCTTGAAGATGTAAGCCATCTCCCAGAAGTCTCCACTCCTGTGCTTATTTTGTTTTCCTCTTTAGTACTTACCACTTAGTACAGTCTCTAATTGTTTATTTTGTTTTTATCTTGCCCCATTACCACCTCACCCCTCACTATAACGTTATCTCCATGATTTTTGTCTGTTCATGATTCTATGTATCGCAGATGGTATGGTACTTGGCAAATAATAAGCACTTGATAACTATTTGTTGAATGAATAATTCTTCATGGATTTTTCTCTTTGAAGTCAATCGTGCAGGAAATATATATATAACATTTCACCAAAACAGTAATGGGACATGGCCACAGCAGACCAACATGTCCACACTTAAACTGAGAGTCCCATTCTCTTAGCTCAGAGAACAGGGGTGGAGAGCTTGCTTGGCCATTACTTCCTTGAGAATGGTGGAGTGCAGGAAGATGCAGAGACGTGCCCAGGGAGTCATCCTCTAAGAGAATGGTCTCCTAAATCTTGGTTTCTGGGTTGTCTGCCTTGATATCAAGTAGGTTAGGGATCATTGAGATAATCTTCGCTTCTGACATCCCGAGGGTTTCCTCAGGCACACGAATACCCCAGGAAGGGGTCACAGCCTAATGTCTCATCATTTAACACTTGAGTTGGATTGAGGGTATGGGTTGAGTGGAGGCCAAAAAAACACAGATATATGTTTTTCAGATGTGACTCGCAAAGAAACGGACCAGCCTTTTCAAACACTGGTGTCCCTTGTCCCAAAATATCACTCCACACACACATACTGAGGACTGCACCTGATAGAAGGAAAGGGGAAAGGAAGAAAGCTGTTTCTGTGGGGCACATGGTTAAAGCCAATGCCGGTGGTCTGAAACCCCACCCACCCACCCAAAGGGATCTCAGCAGAAAGGCCTGGCAGTCTGCTTATAAAGGTCAGAGGCCTACAAGCCCTAGGAAGCAGTTCTACTCTGCACACATGAGGTCACCATAGGTAGGAACGGACTCCCGGTGACAACTAATGACAAAGAGCTACACTGCTGTCAACCCGATCTCTGCAATTGTAACTACGAAGAGCATAAGCCTAAGAGGAGTGGGGTCCAAATACAGGAAACTCTGCCACTTCAAAACGTTCACCCTCTTGCGGAGTGTCTTGCACGCCGTATGCCATGAGCAATGAACTAGCTACACCAGGGCCATTTGCACAAGTACAGATTCCTGGGTTCTGTCGGATACTTTGTTATTGTTAGGTACTGTCAAGTTGGTTCCAACTCATAGTGACCCATGCTCAACAGAACCAAACACAAGGGGGCTTGAAAAAGTTCATGGAAAACTGAATTTACAAGTTCATGGGATGTTTCCATGATCTTTTCGAAGCTCCCTTGTCTATCTGAGTACATTATTG
>NW_022111357.1:18479363-18481407 GCF_000313985.2 Echinops telfairi | reverse complement strand
ATCAAACAGAAGGTACTTTTTAAAAATCTAAATACATAGTAGTCTGAAAGTTCTCCATAATTAACACATACAGTTCACCTACATTGAATACAGGCATGTTGTTCCTGACTTGCACAAAAGGACTTGTGAACTGTGCTCTTATAGAAAACCATTTTGAGGACAAAAGACCCAAGAGTTAGTACCTAAATAAGTAAGCTTTCTCTCAAATTGCACTTGTTTCTTTGCTCAGTACTGCAGATGCTTCAGAAGCCAATACTTGAGCCAGAAAGCCAAGCTCCTGGGTGATTGAGGATTTTCTGGTTTCAAATTAAACAGAAAACTAAATTAGCAAATTAATTGTTGGATGTGCTTTCCTGGGCCCTTCGTCAGCTGCTGCAAGACCTGCAGCCAATGAAAGAAGACTGTGAGCTGCCCTAGAGAGGGGGCCGGGTTCAGAATCAGGCTCTGCTAGCTACCAAGTGTCAGACATGTTAATTTTAAATTACTTTTGTAGAGCTTGGTGTCAAAATGATTAGAGCATGAAGAGAAAAACAGAACCAAAGGAGAGGAAAGAAAAGCCATTTATTTACCTTGCATTTGGACCACGGGCACTCGCTATCCCTTTGAGCTGACTGTCTCCTAGAAGTTGTGGAAGCGCCAAACTTTCGGAAGTCCTTTCAGGACTACCTGAGATGAGATGGGTAACGTGTGGTCCGGGTTCTCCTTTGCCTTTGTATAATGTCACTCTCCTATATGGCAGAGACGATATCTCAAACACAGATAGTGGCCACATTCTTTTCCTTCCTCCTCTAATAAAACTTGATTCTGATAACATGTTGGGCATGTACTATGTGCCAGGCAATGGGCTAAGTGTACCATGCCACTCTCACAACAGTGCTCTGAGGTAGGTGTGATTATGGCTCTCACCTCACAGATTAAAAACAAACAGGTTTAGAGATGTAGAGTCACTTGCCTCCAGTAACTCAGCTAGCAGAGACAGGGCTGGGGTTCTTGTCTCGAGTTTGTCACTCCCAGAGCCAAGTTCTTAATCATGATGCCTGATTGCTTCCTCTCAGAAAGGGATGGATCTACTCTTGTCCTATAGGGTCACTGTGAGTCAGAATCAAGTCAGTAGGGAGCCTGGAGTTTTGGTGGCCTCCACTCTGTTTTCTCTATTAGTTTGGAGGAACCAACAATTTAAACATCTGATTGTGAAGACAACATCACTGTTACTTTTTTAAAAAAATCATTTTATTGGGGACTCGTACAACTCTTCACTGTTATTCTTAGCGGTCATGTGTGCTTTCTTTATGTTTGAAGACATACACACACATACATATAGAAACATATATATAAATCTATGAACTAGCAAAATCTTTACAGAACTATCTTCAGAAACAAGTAGGAGGTAACCAGTGCAGTGACTAATTTATCTGTCTCCCTAAACCCAAATTTCCCAGCTGGTTTCATGACCTTCATGATCCCTTTTGTTCAACTTGTACATTTCATCTGAGTCTTGTATGTTATGCTTAAGGCGGACCTCAGCTCCTATTGCTTTTCAAAGAAGCACTGTTTGAGCTCTCTTAGTCTACCAGATTTTATGTTTATTTTCCCTAACCTTCCCACGGTCACTTAACATTATTTTGGTATATTTTTACCTCTGGAATTGTAGTGTGATGCTTCAATTCCAGTTTTACAATTTTGGTGCTATTACAATAAAAAATTTTGCTCCGTGGCCACTACTGAATAAGTTTTAGGTATACTAAGAATATCCTAAGGATGACAAATGATTCCAAAGCCACCATTCAGGATAATATTGGTAAGGTCAAAGAAATGATCTACAAACACACGATTAAAGAATTGCCCAGAAATATTAAAAAAACAAACCCAAAGCCTGAATCTTTGAGTAAGTGCTGACTAGATGGCAGGTATTGTGAGAAGGGTTTTTCAACAACTTAATGAGGTAGGAAGCAGCCCTAGTGACATGGGTTACAGGTTGGGCTAACTGCAAGGTTGGCCACTGGAATCCATCAGCTGTTTCTTTGAAGAAAGAGGAGACTATCTG
>NW_022111357.1:18476017-18477523 GCF_000313985.2 Echinops telfairi | reverse complement strand
GCGCATCTGCTGACAGTCTGAGGCTGGCTTCCTAGAGTAATCTGATTTGGGAATGCTTTTCCTAAGCAGATCTCAACAAATCTCATGTTACTGAAGTTCCAAAGGGAAGAAAACCACGGCCCAGGCCTTGATCACACTGAGAACATCCTGAGTGCAGGTGGTGAACTAATGAGGGCTCTTCACTCTAGGCCCGTGAATCCAGCTTGGCTAATGATGAGCATCGTGGGAAAAGACAGGCATGAGTTCAAATCCTAGCTCTGCTACTTCTAGACTGTGTAATATTGGACCAGTTACTTAATTTGTCTTAAATTCCTCATCTGCAAAATAGTGAAACAACTGTACCCACTTCTTAGGCCTGTTGTGAGGAATAATAATAAAAAAACTTCATTGCCATCCCAACTTATAAGGATCCTATAAATAGGATCAAGTAAAGCTGCCCTGTGGGTTTCTGAGACTGCAACTCTTCACAGGAGTGGAAAGTCTTCCTCCCTCAGAGCCTCTGGTGGTTTTGAACTACTGACCTTGTGGTAAGCAGCCCAACATGTACCCACTGTGACACCAGGGCTCCAGACTGTGAGGAACAAATGAGTTAACTCATGTAAAGTGCTTAGAGTGATGCCTGGCTCACATTAGTAAAACATAGCTATTATTGTTACTCCTGCATATTGGAATTAAAAGGTAAGGATAGAAAAAAGGGGGTCTTCAGGTTTGTTTGGTTTTTTGGCTGTATCTTTATAAACCTTGCTTCATTGAGGGTTGGTATTAAGTTTTTGACTTTATGTATTAGAAGCAGACATTCAGAAGGAGGATCAAATTATTTGTGAATGAATGCTCTCCAATCTGGGGCTGGGGAGGCGCTCAGTAGGGTTGTTATTTAGGAAGGCGAATGAAGGCTGGGAGAAAGTCTTTCTAGGGATGAGGTCCTGTATGATCTCTTCCTTTTCTCCCTATTGTACAATTTATCTTATATATGTACAGTTTATACATGTGTATGTGCTTTTCTCTATTGTATATATTATAATCATGTATATACATAATCATAAATACACACACATAATATCATTATCTTTTACCTCCATTGAAGTTCCTTCATAGATCTTTCAGGTATGTGGATCTTAACAAAAAAAACTAAGTGGTCTATGTGGTCTTTTTTGGGTGGTTTTAAAATCTTTAGACTTAACAAAAAAAGAATCTTAGTTTTAGTTCAGAATTCTATAAATTTTGAAGCGTTCCAGAGGAATTTCTTTGCCTTATGAACTGTAGACTTTACACTAACATAGAAGAAATGAGTTAAGGTTGTGCTCAACTATGTTAAAATACATTTAAATAAATGCAAAGAGCTCAGAACACTTAAGTGTTTAAGCTGTTTACATGGGGCACACCATATTAAATCATCTTAGAGGGCTTGAGTTAAAGGATGAGGTCGTCTCTTGGCCAAAATCTTTTTCTTCAACTTTTTTTTTTGGTAATTCTGATAAATTTGTTCTCATTTTTTCTTTTTTTTTA
>NW_022111357.1:18467769-18474649 GCF_000313985.2 Echinops telfairi | reverse complement strand
GGGGAGTGTCGGCCCTGCCCGAGATAACTCCGACAAGGGTCAGCGCGCTCCTTCCCCCATTCTCAGGGAGCGGAGTGTGGGGGAGGCGGAACAAGTTCCGGCGCAGGCTCGGGCGCGCCCGGTCGAGAGCAGCGCCGAGCCGCTCACAGAGTTAAAGTGGGCGGGAAAACCTGGAGCGGACTCTCCCCGACACGCCCAGGGCCTCTCGCCCCATTCTTCGCGGGGGCGGGAACCGAGGAGGGCAGGAGGGAGAAACCAGTGCCCTTCCCCTGCCCGCTCGGTCCCCGCCGGAGAAACAGGTGTCGACCCGCCGCCACCAGGGACGCGGAGCAGGAGTCCCGCGTCCCGCCGGGCGGGGGAGGGGCGTGTGGCTCCGCCCCCTCCAGCGTCCGCTCCCCGCGCGCGGCGCGCGGGCCGGAGCGCCGGTCTGCGTGCCGGAGCGCTGCGCGCGCTTCCCGCCCCTTTCCTGAGCGCTCGCTCTTCCCCTCCTCCCCCACGCTCCTCAGCCGCCACCTCGGAGCCTCCCCCGCACATCCCCGCCGTTTTCGGGGGGGTGGCCTGTCCTGCCAGTCCGCCGACTAACCCCTTCCCTCAGCTCCGTTCGGCCTCTCCCGAGCTTTGGGACAAACTCCACAGTTAGGCTCGTTTTTCACATTCCCGCCTCCGCCCTTAACCTCCCCTCCCCTCCCCTCCCCACCCCAAAGCGCTTCCTGCCAACTGCCCTGATCTTGCTTCTCCTTCTGCAACGCCTCCCCCCCGAGCCCAGCTGGACGACCGCCTGCCCGGCGGCCGGGCCCTGGCTTGTAGTCCTGCCCGAGCAGGCGCCGGCACCATTTTACAGGTGCGGACGTCAAGGCGCTTCGAGCCCGTCCCCAAATCAAGCCCCCAAACTGACCCTGGAAGGCCCAACCCTCGACTTGCCACCGTTGAAGCAATCTTTGACAACCAGCACCCCTCTCCCGCCAAATTAGCAAAAGCAGTGGGACGGTCACAGAGCCCTAGTGGCGCAGCGGGGCATGTGCTGGGTCCCTCACCCCGGGGTCAGCAGTTCGCGAACTCCCAACCCCTCCCGGAAATATTGTTGTCTAGGACAGACTGGGGCAGGCCTACCCCGTTGCCATGACTCAGAATTGATACACGTAAGGTGGCTACAGGAACATTTTATCCTAAATAAGGACGACCAGTGCTTATTAGAATAAAGGCCGTTCTGAGACTGTAGCTGGTATACGGCTGTTCGAGGTGATGCCGACTCTGTTCGGTGTCTAATTGCTTTTAAACGTGTTGGACTGCAGTTCAAAGCCAACAGCCCCCCCACAGGAGAAAACCGAGGCTCTCTCATCCCGTGGTGGCGGAGGTGGGTTGGAATAGGACTCCCTGAAGGTCAGAGTTCAAGACAACCAGCTGCTTTTCGGGGGAAGGACGGACAGGCGGACGGATCTTTCTTGTTTCATAAAGCTACAGCCTCGGAAACACAGGGCCAGTTCTACCCTGTCCTGTAGGGTCGCCATGAATCCCCAGTTACCGGCTCGGAAACGCCCAAGGGCAGTTCCTCTTGCCCCTGTCTGGTTGCTGTGAGTCAGTATAAAGTAGGCAATTTTGGGTGTTCGTTAAAAAATGTTCTCTCAAGTTTGTAAGTCACTTGCCCATTCTTCCATTAATAGCATGCATCGAGTTTTGAAAACATTTTCTTGCCATTTGTCCTTTCAATTAAAAAAAAAAGAGAAGAGGGATCTTTTTATTTGAAAAGATAATTGTTCTTTTTGTTACTATGGTGGATGTTGTTATCCTGAATTCCCTCAGCCCCTAAACTCAATTACTCCCTGGGCTTCAACTCCAGTGAAAGTTACCTAACAACCACAAATCAATGAGAGACTTTAAAAAGATGTAATGCCATTGAGAATCTCCGGTCACGGAGAACCTTTTTCGTAGACAAACTGAAATAAGAACTGGGAAGTCACTGAAATAGGAGACTTGTGTAATTTTATGTGTGTTTCGAGATTCAGTAATTTCAGATTTAAATGTTTTCACAGTCTCATTCCAATTGTGAGTATGAATGTTTTTGTTCAGTTTTATTTTGTCAAGTGAATGAAGATCTTAACATTTTCTATATGTAATTACTCCTAAATTATTTATCAGTCTAGTGTCTTAAGCATAACAATATGAAGAACCGGTCTATTTTTGTGACTTTTTTTGTGGCAGTGGTTGTTAAATGGACCGGAAGTGTTACATGCTAACATTTTCTGGACACTTGTTCAATAAATATTTTCTGTGTGTATAGCATTCTGTTAGGCTTTTTATGGGATATAAAGTTCGACAAAGCAGAGTATTCTTCAAAAGCAATTTAACAGCGAAGAGAAAACTTCTACCACAAGCTCAAATAATATTTCATTGTTATTTGCAGATTTTCTCATTATTTTATCACATAAGTTATATATTCATTTGGGGGTTCCAGAAACATTCCCTCCCTTGTTCATATGTTCATAATATTCATATCTCAGATTGTGAATATGTAGAACAAGAGATGGAATTAGAACAGTGAATAGCTAAGAAGTGTCTAAATAGAAAGAGCATGAGTGGGAATTTTTTAATAGGAATTTGAAGAATGATGACAAAAGCCTAATGTTGAAAAATATTAATAGAACAGACAGGAATGGCAGAGAAGAAAAGTTTAAATGTGAGAATGACCAGGTCTCTAGATTTTAGTTAAATACTAAAGAAAAGTGGGAAAGGTTTAGGAATTATATAATGTGTGTTCGTAAATGTAGCATTTAGTTCAGGATGAAATAGCCTTGCAATCAAGCACTGTTCTACCGACATCGATTTGGTGAAGTGTTAGTTTGCAGTTGAATTCAAACTTACTTGCCTGGTAGGCCACCAGCTATCTGTCAGTTTGTCATACCGGGTGGCTTGCATGTTGCTAAAATGCTGGAAACGGTACCCTAGATAATTAAAATGCCATCAGGATCACCCATCTTGAACAGTTTTCAGCTTCCGGACTAGACGTACATAGAGAGCCCAGTGATCTGTTTCAGAAAACCATCGTTGTTCTTTGCTGGCGTTGAGTCAGCTGATTCATGGTAACCTTATACACAGCACAAGGACACATTGCCAAGTCCTGTACCATCTTTGCAATCATTGGTATGTCAGAGCCCATTATTGTATCAGTCCATCCAAGGGAGCAGTTCCCTTGTGTGTGGTGGCCTTCTACCAGCCTTGATGCCCTTTTCTAGCGATTGGTGTTTCCTCACGATGTGTCCAAAATGAGTCCAAGTCTCACCATCGCAGACTTATAAAAATGAAAACAAACATCAAAATTAGCTAGTGAAAATCCTATGGATCACAAAGAATTATTATCTAGTATAGTGCAGGCTCATCTGAGTCCACTCGTTTGGAAGGCACTCAAAATCTTGATTTAGGCCAGATAAATCCCAAACTCTTACCCATCAGAAAGAGAATCACTCTCAAACTTCACAATCAGGAGATTAAGAATTAAATATTTAGAATATAACTCTAAATATTCTTGAATTCTCATTCTTCTCAAGGCTTTCCATAGTTTGTTATGAGTCACACAGTCAATTGCCTTTACATAGTCAACAAAACACAAGTAAACATCTGTCTGGTATTCTTGGACTTCAGCCAAGATCCCTCTGACATCATCAATGATATTGCTTGTTCCATGACCTCTCCTGAATCCAGCCTGAACCTCTGACAGCTCCTAGTCTATGTACTGCTGTAATGGGTGCTGGATGATCTTCAGAAAAAATTTGCTTGTATGTGATATTAATATTGTACTATAATTTGAACATTCTGTTGAATTACCTTTTTTTGGAATAGGTACAAATATGGATTTCTTCCAGTCAATTGGCCAAGTAGCTGCCTTCCAAATTTTCTGACATAAAGGAAGGAGTCCTTCCAGTGCTTCATCAGCTTGTCAAAAATTTCACTTGCTATTCCATCAATTCCTGAAACCTTATGTTTTGTTAATACTTTCGATGCAGTTTGAACTTTTTGCTACACCATCATTGGTTTTTGCTCATATGCTACCTCCTGAAATGATGGAATGACCTTAGCTTGCTTTGTGATGATGTTCTTGATGTCTTCCCACAGTTCATCAGGTCTTCTGTCATTAGTGTTTAATTCAGCAAGTCTATTCCTGAGATGTTCTAGAAATTCAGGCGGCATAGACTCAAGGTTATATTTTGACTCCTGTGGACTTGTTTTAATTTTTCAACTTAAACCTGAACTTACCATATGAGCAATTAGTGGTCTGTTCCACAGTTAGCCCCTGGCCTGGTTTTAGCTGCTAATATTGAGCTTCTCTAGTGTCTCATCCCACAGATGTAGTCAATTATATTTCTGTGTATTCCATCTGGAGAAATCCATGTATATAGTCGCCTTTTGTGTTGTAGGGCTGGGGGGGAAGGTACTTGCTACGAACAAATCATTAGTCTTGCAAAATTCTATCGTGTGATCTCCAGCTTTGTTTCTATCATGAAGACCATATTTTCCAACTATGGCCCTTCCTCTTTGTTTCCAACTTTGGCATTCCAATCACCAATAATTGTCAATGCATCTTGACTACATGTTTGATCAATTTCTGACTGAAGGTGTTCATAGAATTCTTCAGTTTCTGCATCACTAGCTTTAATGGTTGGTGCGTAATTTTAAAAATAGATTGATTGGTTTTCCTTGAAGGCAGATAAATAAAATCCTATTACAGAAAGCATTGTACTTCAAGATCGATCTTGAAGTGTCCCTTTTGACATGAGTACAATGCCAATCCTTTAGATTGTGTCATTCCCAGCATAACATATATGATTTTCTGATTCAAAATGGCCAATGCCAATCCATTTCTGCTCACTAATGCCTAGGATATTGATCTTGATGCTTTCCATTTCATTTTGGCACCTTCCAATTTTCCTAGATTTACACTTTGTACATTCTGAGTTCTGATTATTAGTAGTTTTGCAACTGTTTCTTATCATTTTGAACCATGTCCCACAAGCGAATGAACGTCCTGACGGCTTTACTCCCTCAGGCTTCACTCCATTCACATCATTATGGTCAGCTCTACTTTGAGAAGGCAGCTCTTCCTTCCTCCGTCTTATTTTAAATGTCTTCTTGACCTGAGGGCCTCATCTTCTGGCACCATCTCTGACAATGTTCTTCCATTCATTGGACCTTCAGTATATGACAATGTTTCAGTGCTATACATAAGGGGAAGTCCTCCAAAGTGAACAACCTATTCTGTCTTCGTAGACTGTTCTCAGTCTGGAAGCCCTGCTGAAACATGTTCACTTTGGGTGACCCTGCTGGCATTTGAAATACCAGTGACATAGCTTTCAGCATCACAGCTGCCGTATAGCAGATCCTTATTTTTGTTCCTGTATCCAAGATGGAATTCTTTAGGCTTCTATTTATTCAGTTGTTTTAGAAGATTCTGTCTGAGTAAATGTTTGTTAAGCTTTTTCATTGTAGAACTACCTAAATAAAGCTTTCTCAGCCACCATCTCTAACTCTGTTCTTTGTGAAATCTCTTATGTCATTTTCCTTAGTTGAATTTCTCTGCCTTTTGTCTTCCTGGACCCACAACCAGCTCCAGACCTTTGAAGCCTTCAGGGTCAAGGGTGCTACTTCTTTACCTTAGTGCTACATTATTCTGGACCCTTGGAACCATTTCTTCTTTTACTCAGATCTGTCCTGTTGAGTCTTATTTCATTTTTAACATTAAAGGAAAGGCCTTTTGCATTTCCACAACTCACTGCCATACAGTCAATTTTGACTCCTAGTGACTCCTAATGAACCCTATAGGGCAGAGTAGAATTGTTCCCTGGGTTTTCCAACACTGTAAATCTTTAGGAAGCAGAACGCCTCATCTTTCTTCTGCAGAGTGACTGATGGATTTGAACTGTTGAATGTGCAGTTAACAGCCAGTACCTAACCCAAGTACTCTGCCAGCTCTCTTACCTTTTACATTGGGGGATTGAAATTTTGAGTTCAAAAATAATGTGATAAGAATGTAGGGTGGAGAAATAAGAGACACAAAGAATCTAGATCAAGCATTCTTAACCAGGGTCCAGGCTGAATTAACTGGATCCATGCACATGGATGAGGGTAAAAATGTTATCTTTGTTTTTGCTGATTTGTAATCGAAATGTAGCATTTCTTTTCATATGAATATAGGCAAGAAAATCACAGCTCTATTAGCAGCACTTGTAACTTTGTAACCAATATGAATCACAGATATATTATACTGTGCTTGTTGCCGAAATGTTGATACAGTTACTCATCACTAATAGATTTTACTTATTGTGTTAAGGAAACATATTTATTGCTGTATCATACATTTTAAATATTTTGATAACTTTAAAAATGTAATTGGTTTATTATATAATATTTTATGTAATCATTTTATGTATTTGAATCATTCTGAGACGTAACCTGTAGGTGTCTCCATATTTGTAAAGAGGTCTATAGCACAAAAAAGGATTAAGAAAGCCTGCTTTAATTAAAATAAATAATGTTAGTAATGGTTTATAGCCCATTGAATAAAAATAAGAATCTGTTAATTCATTCTGATATAAATAAGTTAATGAATACTTATATGAATATAAGAAAAGGAGACACTTAAAAAATCATTTTATTGAAGACTTATAACATTCCATATACCAATTGTATCAAGCATATTTGTACATATGTTACCATCATCGTTTTCTAAACATTTTCTTTTTATTTGAGCCCTTGGTATCAGCTCCTTTTTTTCCCCTCCCTTCCCCTCTCCCACCCTCATGACCCCTTGACAAATTATAAATTATTATTGTTTTTATATCTTACACTGACCACTGTTTCCGTTCACCCACAATCCTGTTATTCATCCCCC
>NW_022111357.1:18465530-18467517 GCF_000313985.2 Echinops telfairi | reverse complement strand
CGGGGGGTGGTGAGGAAGCATCAAAGAACCAGAGGGATATTGTGTTTCATTGGTGCTATACTGCAATCTGGTTGACTCATCTCTTCCTTGTGATCCTTCTGTGAGGGAATGTCCTGTTGTCTACAGATGGGTTTGGGGTCTCTGCTCTGATCCCTTCATTCTCAATATTGTTTTGGGTCTTCTGGTGCCTGTTACCTGATTTTGTCTACACCTGATGATCACACAGGCTGGTATGTTTCTTCCATGTGGGCTTGCTGCTTCCCTATTAGATGGCCGTTTGTTTAACTTCAAGCCTTTAAGATCCCAGATGCTATATCGTTTGATGATCGCTGGGTACCATCTGCTTTCTTCACCACATTTGCTTATGCACCCATTTTGTCTTCAGTAATCTTGCCGGGGAGGGTGAGCGTTATAGAATGCCAGGTTGTTAGAAGAAAGTGTTCTTGAGTTCGAAGAGGGCTTGAGCAGAGGTCCAAAGTCCGTCCATTTCCTCAGTCATCCTGGATTGATCCTGAATTGGGGAGAGAAAAAAATAACTCTAAATAGTATTTGTAGGGCAATTGATACATTTTAGTATGGACTGTGAATGAGATGATTGTTATAGCAATGTCAAATATCTTGTTTTTTATATCTATACTTTGATTATGTATATTCTTAGGAAATACACACTAATATATTTTGGGGTAAAAGGACACAGTGTTTCTTAGTCTAAATGTTTCAGAAAATGTGTTTAAGTTTATGATTACATATGTAGAGAGAATAATAAAGCTAATTGGATAATATGTAAATAAATGATGGATGTGGGTAAAGAATATGGGAGCCTTCCTTGTACTGTGCTTGAAACTTTTCTGTCAGGTTGAAATTCTCTCTATAAAGAACTCTTGCTTTAGATCATTGTTCCACCCTCTCACTGTGGAACATTCAGATTTGGGAAGGTGTAGGCTTGGTCAAGGTCACACAACAAGTTAGTGGCAGAATTAGGCACAAAACCCAGATGTCCTGATGTCAGTCCTCTTTTTACACTAACTGAATCCTTTGTTGTTTGTGTTTGACTAGCAAGGGCGAGCCACCGCTTTTTACTTCTCTTTTTCAGTTTCTTAGTTCCCTACAACTAGTTCCTTCTACTAGAGAACCATAGTAATGTAACTAAATGCTTGTCTTTTTCCTTTTTGGTACCTTCATGATTAGGCAAGGATCACTTTCAAGTTTTTGATTGAAACAGTTGCGATATCTTTTCTCTCCCCCTTTCCCCCCAGTTTTAAAATCTATTTTTTATTGGCATCCTTGTCCTGTATTGTGCTTATATTGGTATCTCTTTGTTTTTGTTTTGGTTGGTATCTTATATATGGTGTTATTGTATCATTTTTCCAAGAATGAAGGTATATTTATTGTTGACATTTCTTTCTGAAGGCTATTCCATATCTGGGTCTCTTCAGTATTATCTGCTATGTACCATGAAGTTGATTTGGATTCATACCAACCTTATAGGCCAGAGCAGAGCTGCCCACAGGATGTACTAAGCAGAATCTTTACAGGAGCAGATCTCCAGGTTTGTTCTCCCGTGGGACTACTGGTGGGTTTGAAGCACCAACCTTTTTGATGATTGCTTAACCATTTACTGTGTCCCTAGCACTCCTCCAATAGAATCTGCTCTAGGGGAAGCTGTATGGTATTGATTTCTATGGCTCTAGCCTCCATTTCTTTAATTGGTGGGAAATTAAAGTTGTGGAGTCAGTTCCAACTCATAGCAGCCCTGTGTACAGCAGAATGAAGCACTTCCTGGTGCTGCACTCTCCTCACAGTTTTTCTTAAGGTTGAGCCCATTGTTGCAGCCATGGGGTCAATCATATTGTTGCGGGTCCACATCTTTTTGGCTGCCCTTCTGCTTTAACAAGCATGATGTCTTTATCCAGGGGCTGGTCTCTCTTGACGGCATCTCTAAAGTATGTGAGACAAATTCTCACCATCCTTGCTTCTAAGGAGCATT
>NW_022111357.1:18463567-18464546 GCF_000313985.2 Echinops telfairi | reverse complement strand
TGTTTTCGGGGAGGTCTTATTTTCGGGGGGGATGCCTTATATTTCAGTGAGAGGCAAAACTGTAAGTAGGTCTTATTTTCGGGGGTATGTCTTACTTTCAGGGAAACCAGGTACTTATTGGCCAATTATGAGGATTTCGGTTTTCTTTGTATTAAGTTGCAATCCACATTGAATGCTGCAGCCCTTAATCTTCATCAGCAAGTGTTTCAAGTCCTCTTAATTTCCGGAAAGCAAGATTGCATCATCTGCATATTGAAGGTTATGAATAATTTTCTAATATTGAAACCACATTCGTCATATAATCCAGCTTCTAAATGGTTCAGAAAAATGTATATACACTGCTAACTACATACTAGAAAAAGAAAATAAATCTCAAAATTATAGTCTTAAAGATAAAAAAATTATCTAACCATAATTATGATAGTAATAAAAAAAATTCCAAGCCTATTGCTATCAAGTGGTTTCCAACTCAAGTCAACCCTATGTGTGCAGAGTACAACTGTCCTATCAAGTTGCCAGTGGCTGACTCTTTGGAATCATAACACCAACCTTTTCCCAGGTGCCCATTCCTGAGGGTTTTAACTGCCAACCTTTCAGTTAGCAGTCATATGCTTAACCATTTGCATCACCTAGAACTCCACAATAATAGAGGATTTGAAAAGAAGTTGCCATTGAGTTCATTGTGACTCGTGGTGACTCGATGTGGATCAGTGTAGAACTGCGCCTCCCAGAGTTTGCAGTGGCTGATTTTCCAGAAATAGCTCACCTAGCCTTTCTCCTGACGCTCCTCTGGGCAGGTAGAAAACTAACACGTGGGTTAGCAAGGAGGCTTGCTGAGCCTTACTAGCCAAACTCCTGTACAGTGAACCCTCGCCACTTCGCGCTTCGACTTCCGCGGCTTCGCTCTGTCGCGGTTTTTGCGTAACAGCGCATGCTCTGTCATTACTGCCACTGATTGGCTCATACTGTACACGCTTCT